>NW_027140876.1:600000-975000 GCF_036365525.1 Heterodontus francisci
GGGGGCATAGACTTTAAGTGGTTGGGAGAAAAATAAGAGGAGCGATGAGGGAAATGGCCCGGGGGGGGGGTCTGGAACACACTGCCTGAAAGGGTAGTTGAGGCAGAATCCCTCAACTCATTCAAAAGAAGTCTGGATATGCACCTCAAGTGCTGTAATCTGCAAGGTGGGATTAGAATAGGTGGATCATTTATCAGGCAGCACAGACACAATGGGCAAGTGGCCTCTTTCTGTGTCTTAAACTTTCTATGATTCTAACTAAATCTACCAGATATTAAGGTGTACAAGAGGGATCGGGTAAATGAAAGTAAATCAGGAGATGCCCTTTTATCTCCTCCTTTATCATCGAGGGCCCCAATCTCACCTTCTAGAGAAAATAGAAATTTACTTGTATTCCTTTCAGGTTAGCAACTGTATTTGCTGCACACAACACTATTTTCTCGACACTGGGGAGACTAAACGCAGATCGGATGCTCAGTTTGTGCACTCCTCCGGTCTGTTGGTGAACATTACCCCAAGCTCCCAGTCACCTGTCTTTTTTATTCTGGTCTCCATTCCCACTCTGTCCTTGGCCACCTGCCCTGTTCCAATGAAACTCAGCCTAAGCTCGAGGGACAATTTGACTCTACATCCTCTGAAGCCAGCACACATTTTAACAGCAACAAGAGAGAACCTCCACTCCAGGTTTATTTAACTTCCTTTGTTTTTGTCCAACAACTGTTGGTGTTGACTCCCATTAACACCTCCTCTAAACCATCTTCACTTTTCTTCCCTGTGTCATTGTCCATCTTCCCTTTTCTCATTGACTCCCCTCTGCCCCCATCATCCTTCTTCCTATAGACTTTCTCCTGGCTACATCAAACATTTTCCCATGGACTCTTTTTCCCAAAAAAAACTTTACTCATGAAATCTGTAAAAATCTGATATAACAATTCAAATTTGCCATTTCCTAAAGTGCAATACAGATGTTTCTTTCAACACAGTACATGAGGTGCCTCATAAGTTTTGCCATTTCAGGTGATATTTATAATGTACATTTGCAGAACATACCATTCTCTGGAGCAGACAGCCCAAGACGTTTCCTGCCCTTCGGAGGGTCTTTCCCTTTTCTCATGGCCTCCCTCCTTCCCTTTTCCTGCCTTTGCATGAGCTTTAAACCTCTCACTTCTACTGGCAAGACCAGCATTTACTGCTCATCCCTAATTGCCCTTGACAACTGAGTGACTTCCTAGGCAATGAGGAATCCACCACATTGCTGTGGTCTGGAGTCACATGTAGGCCAGGTCTGGTAAAGATGGCAGATTTCCGTCACTAAAGGGCAAAAATGAACCAAATGGGTTTTTATAACAATTGCTAATAGTTTCATGGCACCATCACTGAGACTAATGATTAATTACCGTGGTAGTATTTAAACCTGCGTCCAAAGGACACTTAATCATAAAAGTCCTGCCATTCCCACGACATCACCGTCTCCCCAACCCCGCCCTGAACCGGAAACTCTGTTTCTCCAGACGCTGTCACATGATCACTTGGTCCAACATCATTCGCTCCGATTTCTGAATAAATTAACATATCCCGGGTCGTGAACTCCTCCCAATGGCTGAGAACAGGAGGTTGACAGATGCCTCCACCACTCCAGACACGGTCTGTCCAAAGTCACGCCCATCCACCAAGGTTACCCCGCCCACGTACAGTCACGTGCTGAAGCCACAAACAATCGCAGCCCCGCCGACTGCGCATGTCCGCGATCTCGTGCTGGGGAGAGACGCAGCGAAGGGACCGGAGTCCGGATCAAACTGTGAGTGACGGTGAGGAACCCGGGGAGGATGGACCCAGTGTGATCAGACAGTGTGTAACCCGGGGGAGGATGGACCCAGTGTGATCGGCCAGTGTGTAACCCGGGGGAGGATGGACCCAGTGTGATCAGACTGTGTGTAACCCGGGGAGGATGGACCCAGTGTGATCGGCCAGTGTGTAACCCGGGAGATTGGACCCAGTGTGATCGGCCAGTGTGTAACCCGGGGAGGATGGACCCAGTGTGATCACACAGTGAATAACCCGGGAGGATGGACCCAGTGTGATCACACAGTGAATAACCCCGGGGAGGATGGACCCAGTGAGATCAGACAGTGAATGACCCGGGGAGGATGGACCCAGTGTGATCAGACAGTGTGTAACCCGGGAGGATGGACCCAGTGTGATCAGACAGTGTGTAACCCGGGAGGATGGACCCAGTGTGATCACACAGTGAATAACCCCGGGGAGGATGAACCCAGTGAGATCAGACAGTGTGTAACCCGGGGAGGATGGATCCAGTGTGATCAGTCAGTGTGTAACCCGGGGGAGGATGGACCCAGTGTGATCAGACAGTGTGTAACCCGGGGAGGATGGACCCAGTGTGATCAGACAGTGTGTAACCCGGGGAGGATGGACCCAGTGTGATCAGACAGTGTGTAACCCAGGGAGGATGGACCCAGTGTGATCAGACAGTGAGTAACCCGGGGAGGATGGACCCAGTGAGATCAGACAGTGTGTAACCCAGGGAGGATGGGTGACACAGTGGTGCAGTGGTTAGCACCACAGTCTCACAAGCTCCAACGACCCGGGTTCGGTTCTGGGTGCTGCCTGTGCGGAGTTTGCAAGTTCTCCCTATGACTGCGTGGGTTTCTGCTGGGTGCTCCGGTTTCCTCCCACAGCCAAAGAGTTGCAGGTTGATAGGTAACTTGGCCATTGAAATTACCCCAAGTGTAGGTAGGTGGTAGGAAAATGGTGCTGATGTGGTAGGGAATATGGGATTAATGTCCAATTTGTATAAATGGGTGGTTGTTGGTCGGCGCAGACTCGGTGGGCCGAGGGGCCTGTTTCAGTGCTGTATCACTCTCTGGACCAGTGCGATCAGACAGTGTTTTACCTGGGGAGGATGGACCCAGTGAGATCAGACACTGTGGAACCTGGGGAGAATGGACCCAGTGTGATCAGACAGTGTGTAACCCGGGGAGGATGGACCCAGTGTGATCAGACAGTGTGTAACCCGGTGAGGATGGACCCAGTGTGATCAGACAGTGTGTAACCCGGGGAGAATGGACCCAGTGAGATCAGACAGTGAATAACCCGGGGAGGATGGTCCCAGTGAGATCAGACAGTGTGTAACCCGGGAGGATGGACCCAGTGTGATCGGCCAGTGTGTAACCCAGGGAGGATGGACCCAGTGTGATCGGACAGTGTGTAACCCGGGAGGTTGGACCAAGTGTGATCGGCCAGTGTGTAACCCGGGGAGGATGGACCCAGTGTCATCACACAGTGAATAACCCGGGAGGATGGACCCAGTGTGATCACACAGTGAATAACCCCGGGGAGGATGGACCCAGTGAGATCAGACAGTGAATAACCCGGGGAGGATGGATCCAGTGTGATCAGTCAGTGTGTAACCCGGGGGAGGATGGACCCAGTGAGATCAGACAGTGTGTAACCCGGGAGGATGGACCCAGTGTGATCACACAGTGAATAACCCGGGGAGGATGGATCCAGTGTGATCAGTCAGTGTGTAACCCGGGGGAGGATGGACCCAGTGAGATCAGACAGTGTGTAACCCGGGAGGATGGACCCAGTGTGATCACACAGTGAATAACCCCGGGGAGGATGAACCCAGTGAGATCAGACAGTGTGTAACCCGGGGAGGATGGACCAAGGCAGATCAGGCAGTGTGTAACCCGGGGAGGATGGATCCAGTGTGATCAGTCAGTGTGTAACCCGGGGGAGGATGGACCCAGTGTGATCAGACAGTGTGTAACCCGGGGGAGGATGGACCCAGTGTGATCAGACAGTGTGCAACCCGGGGAGGATGGACCCAGTGTGATCAGACAGTGTGTAACCTGGGGGAGGATGGACCCAGTGTGATCAGACAGTGTGTAACCCGGGGGAGGATGGACCCAGTGTGATCAGACAGTGTGTAACCCGGTGAGGATGGACCCAGTGTGATCAGACAGTGTGTAACCCGGTGAGGATGGACCCAGTGTGATCAGACAGTGTGTAACCCGGGGGAGGATGGACCCAGTGTGATCAGACAGTGTGTAACCCGGGGGAGGATGGACCCAGTGTGATCAGTCTGTGTGTAACCCGGGGGAGGATGGACCCAGTGTGATCAGACAGTGTGTAACGTGGGGAGGATGCACCCAGTGTGATCAGACAGTGTGTAACCTGGGGAGGATGCACCCAGTGTGATCAGACAGTGTGTAGCCCGGGGGAGGATGGACACAGTGTGATCAGACAGTGTGTAAACCGGGGGAGGATGGACCCAGTGTGATCAGACAGTGTGTAACCCGGGGAGGATGCACCCATGGTGATCAGTGTGTAACCTGGGGAGGATGGACCCAGTGTGATCAGACAGTGTGTAACCCGGGGAGGATGGACCCAGTGTGATCAGACAGTGTGTAACCCGGGGAGGATGGACCCAGTGTGATCAGACGGTGTGTAACCCGGGGAGGATGGACCCAGTGTGATCAGACAGTGAGTAACCCGGGGAGGATGGACCCAGTGAGATCAGACAGTGTGTAACCCAGGGAGGATGGGTGACACAGTGGTGCAGTGGTTAGCACCACAGTCTCACAAGCTCCAACGACCCGGGTTCGGTTCTGGGTGCTGCCTGTGCGGAGTTTGCAAGTTCTCCCTATGACTGCGTGGGTTTCTGCTGGGTGCTCCGGTTTCCTCCCACAGCCAAAGAGTTGCAGGTTGATAGGTAACTTGGCCATTGAAATTACCCCAAGTGTAGGTAGGTGGTAGGAAAATGGTGGTGATGTGGTAGGGAATATGGGATTAATGTCCAATTTGTATAAATGGGTGGTTGTTGGTCGGCGCAGACTCGGTGGGCCGAGGGGCCTGTTTCAGTGCTGTATCACTCTCTGGACCAGTGCGATCAGACAGTGTTTTACCTGGGGAGGATGGACCCAGTGAGATCAGACACTGCAACCCGGGGAGGATGGACCCAGTGAGATGAGACAGTGTGTAACCCGGGGAGGATGGACCCAGTGAGATGAGACAGTATGCAAGCAGGGGAGGATGGACCCAGTGAGATCGGACAATGTGTAACCCGGGGAGGATGGACCCAGTGTGATCAGACAGTGTGTAACCCGGGGAGGATGGACCCAGTGTGATCAGACAGTGTGTAACCCGGGGAGGATGGTACCCAGTGAGATCAGACAGTGAATAACCCGGGGAGGATGGACCCAGTGAGATGAGACAGTGTGTAACCCGGGGAGGATGGACCCAGTGAGATGAGACAGTGTGTAACCCGGGGAGGATGGACCCAGTGAGATGAGACAGTGTGTAACCCGGGGAGGATGGACCCAGTGTGATCAGACATTGTGTAAGCAGGGTAGGATGGACCCAGTGAGATCAGAGAGTGTGTAACCTGGGGAGGATGGACCCAGTGAGATCAGACAGTGTGTAACCCGGGGAGGATGGACCCAGTGAGATCAGACAATGTGTAACCCGGGGAGGATCGACCCAGTGTGATCAGACAGTGTGCATCGCGGAGAGGAGGGACCCAGTGAGATCAGACAGTGTGTAACCTGGGGAGGATGGACCCAGTGTGGTCAGACAGTGTGTAACCCGGGGAGGATGGACCCAGTGTGATCAGATAGTGTGTAATCCGGGGAGGATGGACCCTGTGTGATCAGATAGTGTGTAATCCGGGGAGGATGGACCCTGTGTGATCAGATAGTGTGTAATCCGGGGAGGATGGACCCAGTGTGATCAGACAGTGTGTAACCCAGGGAGGATGGACCCAGTGTGGTCAGACAGTGTGTAACCCGGGGAGGATGGACCCAGTGTGATCAGACAGTGTGTAACCCGCCGAGGATGGACCCAGTGTGATCAGACAGTGTGTAACCCGGGGAGGATGAACCCAGTGAGATCAGACAGTGTGTAACCCGGGGAGGATGGACCCAGTGAGATCAGACAGTGAATAACCCGGGGAGGATGAACCCAGTGAGATCAGACAGTGTGTAACCCGGGAGGATGGACCCAGTGTGATCGGCCAGTGTGTAGCCCAGGGAGGATGGACCCAGTGTGATCGGACAGTGTGTAACCCGGGGAGGATGGACCCAGTGTGATCAGACAGTGAATAACCCGGGAGGATGGACCCAGTGTGATCACACAGTGTGCAACCCAGGGAGGATGGACCCAGTGTGATCAGACAGTGTGTAACCTGGGGGAGGATGGACCCAGTGTGATCAGACAGTGTGTAACCCGGGGGAGGATGGACGCAGTGTGATCAGACAGTGTGTAACCCGGTGAGGATGGACCCAGTGTGATCAGACAGTGTGTAACCCGGTGAGGATGGACCCAGTGTGATCAGACAGTGTGTAACCCGGGGGAGGATGGACCCAGTGTGATCAGACAGTGTGTAACCCGGGGGAGGATGGACCCAGTGTGATCAGTCTGTGTGTAACCCAGGGGAGGATGGACCCAGTGTGATCAGACAGTGTGTAACGTGGGGAGGATGCACCCAGTGTGATCAGACAGTGTGTAACCTGGGGAGGATGCACCCAGTGTGATCAGACAGTGTGTAGCCCGGGGGAGGATGGACACAGTGTGATCAGACAGTGTGTAAACCGGGGGAGGATGGACCCAGTGTGATCAGACAGTGTGTAACCCGGGGAGGATGCACCCAGTGTGATCAGTGTGTAACCTGGGGAGGATGGACCCAGTGTGATCAGACAGTGTGTAACCCGGGGAGGATGGACCCAGTGTGATCAGACAGTGTGTAACCCGGGGAGGATGGACCCAGTGTGATCAGACGGTGTGTAACCCGGGGAGGATGGACCCAGTGTGATCAGACAGTGAGTAACCCGGGGAGGATGGACCCAGTGAGATCAGACAGTGTGTAACCCAGGGAGGATGGGTGACACAGTGGTGCAGTGGTTAGCACCACAGTCTCACAAGCTCCAACGACCCGGGTTCGGTTCTGGGTGCTGCCTGTGCGGAGTTTGCAAGTTCTCCCTCTGACTGCGTGGGTTTCTGCTGGGTGCTCCGGTTTCCTCCCACAGCCAAAGAGTTGCAGGTTGATAGGTAACTTGGCCATTGAAATTACCCCAAGTGTAGGTAGGTGGTAGGAAAATGGTGGTGATGTGGTAGGGAATATGGGATTAATGTCCAATTTGTATAAATGGGTGGTTGTTGGTCGGCGCAGACTCGGTGGGCCGAGGGGCCTGTTTCAGTGCTGTATCACTCTCTGGACCAGTGCGATCAGACAGTGTTTTACCTGGGGAGGATGGACCCAGTGAGATCAGACACTGCAACCCGGGGAGGATGGACCCAGTGAGATGAGACAGTGTGTAACCCGGGGAGGATGGACCCAGTGAGATGAGACAGTATGCAAGCAGGGGAGGATGGACCCAGTGAGATCGGACAATGTGTAACCCGGGGAGGATGGACCCAGTGTGATCAGACAGTGTGTAACCCGGGGAGGATGGACCCAGTGTGATCAGACAGTGTGTAACCCGGGGAGGATGGACCCAGTGTGATCAGACAGTGTGTAACCCGGGGAGGATGGTACCCAGTGAGATCAGACAGTGAATAACCCGGGGAGGATGGACCCAGTGAGATGAGACAGTGTGTAACCCGGGGAGGATGGACCCAGTGAGATGAGACAGTGTGTAACCCGGGGAGGATGGACCCAGTGAGATGAGACAGTGTGTAACCCGGGGAGGATGGACCCAGTGTGATCAGACATTGTGTAAGCAGGGTAGGATGGACCCAGTGAGATCAGAGAGTGTGTAACCTGGGGAGGATGGACCCAGTGAGATCAGACAGTGTGTAACCCGGGGAGGATGGACCCAGTGAGATCAGACAATGTGTAACCCGGGGAGGATCGACCCAGTGTGATCAGACAGTGTGCATCGCGGAGAGGAGGGACCCAGTGAGATCAGACAGTGTGTAACCTGGGGAGGATGGACCCTGTGTGATCAGATAGTGTGTAATCCGGGGAGGATGGACCCTGTGTGATCAGATAGTGTGTAATCCGGGGAGGATGGACCCAGTGTGATCAGACAGTGTGTACCCCGGGGAGGATGGACCCAGTGTGATCAGACAGTGTGTAACCCAGGGAGGATGGACCCAGTGTGGTCAGACAGTGTGTAACCCGGGGAGGATGGACCCAGTGTGATCAGACAGTGTGTAACCCGCCGAGGATGGACCCAGTGTGATCAGACAGTGTGTAACCCGGGGAGGATGAACCCAGTGAGATCAGACAGTGTGTAACCCGGGGAGGATGGACCCAGTGAGATCAGACAGTGAATAACCCGGGGAGGATGAACCCAGTGAGATCAGACAGTGTGTAACCCGGGAGGATGGACCCAGTGTGATCGGCCAGTGTGTAGCCCAGGGAGGATGGACCCAGTGTGATCGGACAGTGTGTAACCCGGGGAGGATGGACCCAGTGTGATCAGACAGTGAATAACCCGGGAGGATGGACCCAGTGTGATCACACAGTGAATAACCCCGGTGAGGATGGACCCAGTGAGATCAGACAGTGAATAACCCGGGGGAGGATGGACCCAGTGAGATCAGACAGTGAATAACCCGGGGAGAATGGACCCAGTGTGATCAGACAGCGTGTAACCCGGGAGGATGGACCCAGTGTGATCACACAGTGAATAACCCCGGGGAGGATGAACCCAGTGAGATCAGACAGTGTGTAACCCGGGGAGGATAGACCAAGGCAGATCAGGCAGTGTGTAACCCGGGGAGGATGGACCCAGTGAGATCAGACAGTGTGTAACCTGGGGAGGATGGACCCAGTGTGATCAGACAGTGTGTAACCGGGGAGGATGGACCCAGTGAGATCAGACAGTGTGTAACCTGGGGAGGATGGACCCAGTGTGATCAGGCAGTGTGTACCCCGGGGAGGATGGACCCAGTGTGATCAGACAGTGTGTAACCCGGGGAGGATGGACCAAGGCAGATCAGGCAGTGTGTAACCCGGGGAGGATGGACCCAGTGAGATCAGACAGTGTGTAACCCGGGGACGATGGACCCAGTGAGATCAGACAGTGTGTAACCTGGGGTGGATGGGTGACACAGTGGTGCAGTGGTTAGCACTGCAGTCTCACAGCTCTATTGACCCGGGTTCGATTCTGGGTACTGACTGTGCGGAGTTTGCAAGTTCTCCCTGTGACTGCGTGGGTTTCTGCTGGGTGCTCCGGTTTTCTCCCACAGCCAAAGACGCAGGTTGATAGGTAAATTGGCCATTGTTAATTGCACCTAGTGTAGGTAGGTGGTAGGAAAATGGTGGTGATGTGGTAGGGAATATGGGATTAATGTCGAATTCGTATAAATGTGTGGTTGTTGGTCTTCAGAGACTCTGTTTGCCGAAGGGCCTGTTTCAGTGCTGTCTCACTCTGTGGACCAGTGAGATTCGACAGTGTTTAATCTGGGGAGGATGGACCCGGTAAGATCAGACATTGTCTAACCCGGGGAGGGTGGATCCAGTGAGATCAGACAGTGTGTAACCCTCAATATTTTTCCCAGTTTCTCTGGTTGTGCGATAGATCTCTTGGTAAATGATCGTGATGAGAAAGGTCCACAACTGGACTGAGGGTCTGTAGACTGAGGAACAACTGCAGGTGAACCAGCACAGGATTGCGAGTGCACCAACCAGAGAGAACCCTTCCCATTCAAAGAGCTTCTTTAGATCGACTGGGGGGAAAGTTAAGAGCAAGTCCCATTTACTCTGAGAAACTCTGGTCCTGTAGACTGTACAGAAAGGTTACAAGGTGAGGTGGGAAGTGGTGAGAATGAGACTGGGGGGAGTCTAACTAATGTTCCGGAGACATCAGTTCAAACACGACCGCGGCAGCTGGAGGAATTTAAATTCAATGATTAACAAATCTGGAATGAAAACCTGGTATCATTGATAATGATCATGAAACCATCCCATCCTCAATGATGGTGGATCTTAACACCTCAATGTAAAAAGCAAAGCTGAAGCATTTGTTAGCACCTTCAGCCAGAAGTGGCGAGTGAATAATCCATCTCAACCTCCTCCTGAGGTCCCCAGTATCACAGATTCTAATCTTCAGCCGGTTAGATTCGCTCCACATAATATCAAGGAACAGCTGAAGGCACTGGATACAGCACAGGCTGTGGGCCCTGACAGCAACCCGCCTGTAGTGCTGGAGCATTTGATCAAGTGCGACATCAAGGAACCAGAATAATATTCAAACCATTGGGAATCGGGGCAAATATCTCTACAGCACTGTGGGTGTACCTCCTGCTCACGACTGCAGTGGTGTAAGAAGGCAGCTCACCACCACCTTCCCAAGAGCAATGAGGGATGGACAATAAATTCATTGCCTGGCCAGCAATGCTCATGGTCCAAGAACAGATTTAAAAAAAAACACAATTATCCAGCAGGAAGCCATGCAATGAATTGTGAAGTGAGATTAGTTTTTGTCTCGAAACACCTGGTCACGAGTGAATGTTATGTGTATTTTTGAGTAATGGATTTGATTGAAGAGGTTACTCCAGCTGAAGCAGAGTCCAGCTGATGGGAACGTGTCTGTTTTCTAGGTTGGGCTGAACTTGCATCAACATTAGATCACAATATTAAAATTGCTCTGATCTGGTAACAAATAAAAAGGAAAAACTGAACTGAAAAGATCATGTTTAATTCACTGATCACAATGCACAGACCAGTCTCATTGATCAGAATGGCCCATCACTAACAGAATAAATTAATCATTCTCAAACAATTATAGTTATGATGGAATATATTGATAGCTGCAATCATTGAAAGTGTGCAACTTCTTGATGAAGATATGTATGTATAATTGCAATATAACTGTAAACCCAGTCAGGGAGAATTGCAATTTGTTAATTGGCATCATATATGACCCTGAGATGAGATTCCAACCTCAAGTTCACTCCATCACCAAGTACGCTCGTTCCACCTCTATAGCCTCGCCTGCCTCTGCCCCCGCTTCAACCCGTGCTGCTCTAAACCTCATCCTTGCCTTTGTTAACTCTGAACTCGGCTATTCCATTGCCTTCCTGGCTGGCGTCACACCCTGGATCCTGCGTAAATTTGAGCTCATCTAACAGTCTGCTGCATGAATCCTAACTCACAGCAAGTCCCGATCACCCCATCACCTCTGTGTTCAGTGACCAACATTATCTCCTGGTGCAGCTTCACCTTGATGTCAGAATTCTCATTTTTGTTGTCAAATCCCTCCATGACCTTGCCCCTCCCTATCTCTCTAACAACTTCCAGCTGAACAACCCTCCGAGACATCTGCACTCCTTCAATTCCACCCTCTTGAACAGCTCTAGCATTGGCTGCCATTCCTTCAGCAGCCGAGGCCCAAAGCTCTGGAATTCCCTGTTTAAACCTGCACCTTTAAGCTGGTCATTAAGCTCTACTCTGATAAACAAGTTTTTAGTCACCTCTGCTAATATTTCCTTATATGGTTGGGTGCTAATATGTTTAGAAACAGCCCTTTGAAACAACTTGGGATGTTTTAATATGATGAAGGCACTGCATAAAGGGAATCTGGTGCTGATAACTAAAGATGTGTAGAATTGTAATCAAACACTAACAATAGGCTTGAGGAATTGCAATAGATTGGTAACTGCAGAAGAAAAGGATTATGCTGTCGTAATAACTGTAGGGTTCAGGAATGATGTGATACCGAAAGCCGCAGTTATGTCGTCTTGTAACATTGATCACTGCAAACGTGGGAACCTGTTGTACATTAAGAAACTACAGGTACATCCCAGTGTAGTATCAATCATCCTTTTACCAAGGGTCAAATGAAATACAACAATATAACTGTGATTATGTGAGGGGTTTTCATGAGTAAGCGATACTGGGAAATAGGTTGAAACATTCTGACACATGGAGCTGTTGGGTAATCTTACCAGGTTGCTTACCGTGCCCCTAGCCAAGCTGTTTCAGTACAGCTACAACACTGGCATCTATCTGGCAATGTAGAAAATTGCCCAGGTATGTCCTGTACACACAAAGCAGGACAAATCCAACCCAGTCAATTACCGCCCCATCAGTCTACTCTCAATCATCAGTAAAGTGATGGAAGGTGTCGTCGACAGTGCCATCAAGCAGCACTTGCTTACCAATAGCCTGCTCAGTGATGCTCAGTTTGGGTTCTGCCAGGGCCACTCAGCTCCTGATCTCATTACAGCCTTGGTTCAAACATGGACAAAAGAGCTGAACTCAGAAGGTGAGGTGAGAGTGACTGCCCTTGACATCAAGGCAGCATTTGACCGAGTATGGCATCAAGGAGCCCTGGCAAAACTGGAGTCAATGGAAATCAAGGTAAAAACTCTCCGCTGGCTGGAGTCATACCTAGCACAAAGGAAGATGGTTGTGGTTGTTGGAGGTCATTCATCTGAGCTCCTGGACATCACTGCAGGAGTTCCTCAGGGTAGTGTCCTCGGCCCAACCATCTTCAGCTGCTTCATCAATGACCTTCCTATAATCATCAGGTCAGAAGTGGGGATGTTTGCTGATGATTGCACAATGTTCAGCACCATTCGCAACTCCTCAGATACTGAAGCAGTCCGTGTAGAAATGCAGCAAGACCTGGATGATATCCAGACTTGGGCTGATAAGTGGCAAGTAACATTCACGTCACGTAAGTGCCAGGCAATCACCATCTCCAACAAGAGAGAATCTAACCATCTCCCCTTAACATTCAATGGCATTACCAAGGAGTTGAGCACATAATCCGGGATGACTGAAGGAGTGCTGCCATGTCAGGTTGTTTTTTCAAAATTTGTTTCATGCGAAGTGGGCGTCACTGGCGAGGCCAGCATTTATTGCCCATCCCTGATTTCCCTTGAAGGTGGTGGTGAGCTGTCGTCTTGAACCGCTGCAGTCTGTGTGGTGCAGTTGCACCAACAGTGCAGATAGGGAGGGAGTTCCAGGTTGTTGACCCAACATCAGTGAACTAACAGCGATTATAGTTCCAAGTCAAATGGTGTGAGGCTTTGAGGAGAACTTGCAGGTTGTGATGTCCCCATGTGTCTGCTGCTCTTGTCCTTCTGGGTGGTAGACGTCACCGGTTTGGAAGGTGCTGTCGAAGGAGGCTTGGCAAGTTACTGCAGTGCATCTTGTGGATGGTACACACTGCTGCCATTGTGTCAGTGGTGGAGGGAGTGAATGTTTAAGGTGGTGGCTGGGGTGTTAATCAAGCGGGAAGCTTTGTCCTGGACGGTGTCTCGCTTCTTGAGTGTTGTTGGAGCTGCACCCATCCACTCCTGACTGTGCCTCTAGACGATGGACAGGCTTTGGGCAGTCGGGAGGTGGGTTACTCGCTGTACAGTTCCCAGCCACTGACCTGCTCTTGTAGCCACTGAATTTAAGTGGCTGCTCCCAGTTCACCTCTGGTCGATGGTAACCCCCCAGCATGTTGATAGAGGGGTATTCAGCAATGGTAATGTCATTGAATGTCAAGGCGAGGTGGTTAGATTCTCTCTTGTTGGAGATGGTCATTGCCTGGCACTTGGGTGGTGAGAATGTTAGTTGCCACTTCTCAGCCCAAGCCTGAATGTTGTCCAGGTGCAGCTGCAAATGGACACAGATTGCTTCAGTATGTGAGGGGATGCGGATGGTCTTGAATCATCTTTCTTTTTGAAAAAATTCATTCATGGGATGTGAGTGCTGCTGGCAAGGCCAGCATTTTTTCCCCATCCCTAATTCCCCTTGAGAAGGCGCTAGTGAGCCACTTTCTTGAACTGCTGCACTCCATGTGGTGTTGTTACACCAACAGTGCTGTTTGAGAAGGTGTTCAGGATTTTGCCCCAACATCGATGTAGGAACAGCGATCTCGTTCCAATCCTCCCATAATGGAGGATTCAGCGATGCTAATGCCATTGATCGTCAAGGGGTGATGGTTAGATTATCTCTTGTTGGAGATGGTCGTTGCCTGGTACTTGTGTGGCATGAATGTTACTTGTCACTTATCAGCCTGCACCAGAATGTTGCTCTGATCTTGCTGCAGCTGCTTCGGTATCTGAGGAGTTAGAAATGGAACTGAATACTGTGCAACAATCGGCGAGCATCCCCACTTCTGATTATATGATGGAGGGAAGGTCAGTGAAGCAGCTGAAGATGGTTGTACAATTCAACCCAGGTCCCGCCCTGTCTGTACAGGTGGAAGTAAAAGATAGCACGGCTCCATTAGAGGAAGATCAGGGCACGACTCCCAGTGTCATGTCTCACATTCAGAAATCTTCAAAGTAAAACCAAATCATCCTCTCTGGTTTTCTAGCGCAGAAGAGCAATAGTTATAGGGGACTGTATAGTCAGGGGCACAGATAGGCGCTTCTGTGGGCGTGAAAGAGACTCCAGGATGGTATGTTGCCTCCCTGGTGCCAGGGTCAAGGATGTCTCTGAAAGGACAGGGGGCATTCTGAAGGGGGAGGGTGAACAGCCAGAGGTTGTGGTACACATCGGTACCAATGACATAGGCAGGAAGAGTGACTAGGTCCTGCAGGGGGAGTTTAGGGAGTTAGGTAGAAAGTTAAAAGACAGGGCCTCTAGGGTTGTAATCTCGTGATTACTCCCTGTGCCACGTGCCAGTGAGGCTAGAAATAGGAAGATAGTGCAGCTAAACACGTGGCTGAACAGCTGGTGTAGAAGGGAGGGTTTCAGATATCTGGACCATTGGGATCTCTTCAGGGACAGATGGGACCTGTACAAGAAGGACGGGTTGCATCTAAACTGGAGGGGCACTAATATCCTGGCTGCAAGGTTTGCTAGCGTCACTCGGGAGGGTTTAAACTAGTGTGGCAGGGGGGTGGGAACCAGAGCAGTAGGACAGCTAGTGAAATAAATGAAGAGGACATAGTAAATAAGGCCAGTAAGACTAAGAGGAAGAGCAGGCAAGGAGATGTTGCAGAGCACAGCGGGACTGGTGGTCTGAAGTGCATTTGTTTCAATGCAAGGAGTATAACAGGTAAGGCAGATGAACTTGGAGCTTGGATTAGTACTTGGAACTATGATGTTGTTGCTAATACAGAGACTTGGTTGAGGGAAGGACAGGATTGGCAGCTAAATGTTCCAGGATTTAGAAGCTTCAGGCGGGATAGAGAGGGATGTAAAACGGGTAGGGGAATTGCATTACTGGTTAAGGAGAATATCACAGCTGTACTGCGGGAGGACACCTCGGAGGGGTCGTGCAGCGAGGCAATATGGGTGGAGCTCAGGAATAGGAAGGGTGCAGTCATGATGTTGGGGGTTTTCTACAGGCCTCCCAACAGCCAGCAGGAGGTAGAGGAGCAGATATGTGGACAGATTTTGGAAAGATGTAAGGGTAACAGGGTTGTAGTGGTGGGTGATTTTAACTTCCCCTATATTGACTGGGACGCACTTAGTGATAAGGGCTTAGATGGGGCAGAATTTGTAAGGACCATCCAGGAGGGCTTCTTGAAACAATATGTAGATAGTCCAACTAGGGATGGGGCCGTACTGGACCTGGTATTGGGGAATGAGCCCGGCCAGGTGGTCGAAGTTTCAGTAGGGGGAGCATTTCGGGAACAGTGACCATAATTCCATAAGTTTTAAGGTACTTGTGGATAAGGATAAGAGTAGTCCTCGGGTGAAGGTGCTAAATTGGGGGAAGGCTAATTCTAACAATATTAGGCAGGAACTGAAGAATTTAGATTCGGAGCGGCTGTTTGAGGGTAAATCAACATCTGACATGTGGGAGTCTTTCAAACGTCAGTTGATTAGAATCCAGAATCAGCATGTTCCTGTGAGGAAGAAGGATAAGTTTGGCAAGTTTCGGGAACCTTGGATAACGCGGGATATTGTGAGCCTAGTCAAAAAGAAAAAGGAAGCATTCGTAAGGGCTGGAAGGCTAGGAACAGACGAATCCCTTGAGGAATATAAAGACAGTAGAAAGGAACTTAAGCAAGTAGTCAGGAGGGTTAAAAGGGGTCATGAAAAGTCATTGGCAAACAGGATTGAGGATAATTCCAAGGCTTTTTATATGTATATAAAGAGCAAGAGGGTAACCAGGGAAAGGGTTGGCCCGCTCAAGGACAGAGAAGGGAATCTATGTGTGGAGCCAGAGGAAATGGGCGAGGTACTAAATGAGTACTTTGCATCAGTATTCACCAAAGAGAAGGACTTGGTGGATGATGAGCCTCGGGAAGGGAGTGTAGATAGTCTCAGTCATCTCATTATCAAAAAGGAGGAGGTGTTTGGTGTCTTGCAAAGCATTAAGGTAGATAAGTCCCCAGGGCCTGATGGGATCTACCCTAGAATACTAAGGGTGGCAAGGGAAGAAATTGCTGGGGCCTTGACAGAAATCTTTGCATCCTCATTGGCTACAGGTGAGGTCCCAGAGGACTGGAGATTAGCCAATGATGTTCCTTTGTTTAAGAAGGGTAGCAAGGATAATCCAGGAAATTATAGGCCGGTGAGCCTTACATCAGTGGTAGGGAAATTATTAGAGAGGATTCTTCGGGACAGGATTTATTCCCATTTGGAAACAAACGAACTTATTAGCGAGAGGCAGCATGGTTTTGTGAAGGGGAGGTCGTGTCTCATTAATCTGATTGAGTTTTTTGAGGAAGTGACAAAGATGATTGATGAAGGAAGGGCAGTGGATGTGATCTATATGGATTTCAGTAAAGCCTTTGACAAGGTCCCTCATGGCAGACTGGTACAAAAGATGAAGTCACACGCGATCAGAGGGGAGCTGGCAAGATGGATACAGAACTGGCTCAGTCATAGAAGACAGAGGGTAGCAGTGGAAGGGTGTTTTTCTGAATGGAGGGATGTGACAAGTGGTGTTCCGCAGGGATCAGTGCTGGGACCTTTGCTGTTTGTAGTATATATAAATGATTTGGAGGAAAATGTAGCTGGTCTGATTAGTAAGTTTGCGGACGACACAAAGGTTGGTGGAGTTGTGGATAGTGATTAGAATTGTCAGAGGATACAGCAGGATATAGATCGGTTGGAGACTTGGGCGGAGAAATGGCAGATGGGGTTTAATCTGGATAAATGTGAGGTAATGCATTTTGGAAGGTCCTATGCAGGTGGGAGGTATACAGTGAATGGCAGAACCCTTAGGAGTATTGACAGGCAGAGAGATCTGGGCGTACAGGTCCACAGGTCACTGAAAGTGGCAGCGCAGGTGGATAAGGTAGTCAAGAAGGCATACGGCCTGCTTGCCTTCATCGGTCGGGGCATAGAGTATAAAAATTGGCAAGTCATGCTGCAGCTGTACAGAACTTTAGTTGGGCCACACTTAGAATATTGCGTGCAATTCTGGTCACCACATTACCAGAAGGACGTGGAGGCTTTGGAGAGGATACAGAAGAGGTTTACCAGGATGTTGCCTGGTCTGGAAGGCATTAGCTATGAGGAGAGGTTGGATAGACTCCGATTGTTTTCACTGGAACGATGGAGGTGGAGGGGCGACACGATGGAGGTTTACAAAGTTATGAGCGGCATGGACAGAGTGGATAGTCAGAAGCTTTTTCCCAGGGTGGAAGAGTCAGTTACTGGGGGACATAGGTTTAAGGTGCGAGGGGCAAAGTTTAGAGGGGATGTGCGAGGCAAGTTCTTTACACAGAGGGTGATGAGTGCCTGGAACTTGCTGCCGGGGGAGGTGGTGGAAGCAGGTACGATAGCGACGTTTAAGAGGCATCTTGACAAATACATGAATAGGATGGGAATAGAGGGATATGGACCCCGGAAGTGCAGAAGGTTTTAGTTGAGGCCGGCATCAAGTTCGGCGCAGGCTTGGAGAGCCGAATGGCCTGTTCCTGTGCTGTACTGTTCTTTGTTCTTTGTATTCTTGTAATGTTCCCCAGCAGCTCCCAGGTAGCCATACACTGACTAATGGAGCAGGGAATGGATGTTAATAAACTGATCTCTGGTTGTATCTTGTGGGCTGGACCAGCTACAGATGTGCCAGGTTACGGTGCTGCACAGCTGGGATCACAGAACCACCTGTTCCCTGTGCACTGAGGTGGATTATTTGATTTGTGCCGATGCCGGTGAGTCTTGTGCACTGACGACACACATCAGTAAATTCCGGGTGCGCTGTCCTTGGTTAATGGACAGAAAACCCTGGGCAGAGAATCCACCATTCTCCAGTATACAGTGTCCATGCCGACAGCACCAACTCGGAAATTAACCATCTTTATGGTACCTGTGATATTCATATTATTTTGGTGGTGCCAGCTATTGTTACTGAATTAATATATATTTCATATCCAACCATAAAAATAAAGAAACAGGCAGGTCTCAACTGAAAACTGACTTTTACTATTCACCTCTTTCCCATTGTTACATCTGTTTCTCGATTTAACGGTTGCTGTTGAGATTTAATGATTAATTGTAAACAACGAAGACGTTGCTTTTTCAGTATACATTTTTAAACTTGATTAAAATTGGTTATTTTGTGTTGTATCAGCATAAAAGGTTCTTTTATTATTCTTTCACGGGATGTGGGCTTCGTTGACTAGGCCAGCATTTATTGCCCATCCCGAGTTGCCCTTGAGAAGGTGGTGGTGAGCTGCCTTCTTGAACCGCTGCAGTCCATGTGAGGTCGGGACACCCACAGTGCTGTTGGAAAGCAAGTTCCAGGATTTTTGACCTGGCGACAGTGAAGAACAGCGATATAGTTCCAAGTCAGGATGGTGTGTGGCTTGGAGGGGAATTTGCAGGTGGTGGTGTTCCCATGCATCTGTTGCCTTTGTCCTTCTTGGTGGAAGAGGCTGTGTGTTTGGAAGGTGCTGTTGAAGGAGCCTTGGTGCATTGCCGCAGTGCATCTTGTAGATGGTACACACTGCTGCCACTGTGCGTCGGTGGTGGAGGGAGTGAATGTTGAAGATGGTAGATTGGCACGCTATCAAGTGGGCTGAATTGTCCTGGATTGTATCGAGCTTCTTGAGTGTTGTTGGAACTGCACCCATCCAGACAAGTGGAGAGTATCCCATCACACTCCTGAGTACTGCCTTGTAAATGGTGGACAGGCTTTGGGGAGTCAGGAGGTGAGTTACTCACTGCAGAATTCCAAGCCTCTGACCTGCTCTTGTAGCCACGGTTCTTATGGCTGCTCCAGTTCAGTTTCTGGTCACTGGTGATCCCCAGGATGATCATTGTTTGGGATTCAGCGATGGTAATGCCATTGAATATCAAGGGGAGATGGTTGGATTCTCTCTTGCTGGAGGTGGTCATTGTCTGGCACTTGTGTTGCGCGAATGTTACTTGCCACTTACCAGCCCAGGTCCAGCTACATATGGACACAGACTGCTTTAGTATTTGAGGAGTCACGAATGGTGCTCGACATTGTGCAATCATCAGTGAACATCTGCACTTCTGACCTTTTGATGGAGGGAAGGTCATTGGTGAAGCAGCTGAAGATGTTTGGGCCGAGGACACTATCCTGAGGAACAAACAAAGAACAAAGAAAATTACAGCACAGGAACAGGCCCTTAGGCCCTCCACGACTGCGCCGATCCAGATCCTCTATCTAAACATGACGCCTATTTTCGAAGGGTCTGTATCTCTTTACTTCCTGCCCATTCATGTATCTGTCTAGATACATCTTAAAAGACGCTATCGTGCCCGCGTCTACCACCTCCGCTGGCAACGCATTCCAGGCACCCACCACCCTCTGCGTAAAGAACTTTCCACGCATATCCCCCCTAAACTTTTCCCCTTTCACTTTGAACTCATGTCCCCTAGTAATTGAATCCCCCACTCTGGGGGAAAAAGCTTCTTGCTATCCAACCTGTCTATACCTCTCATGATTTTGTGCACCTGGAATACTCCTGGAGTGATGTCTTGGAGCTGAGCTGATTGACTTCCAACAACCACAACCATCTTTTCTTTGCACTAGGTACGACTCCAGCTAGTGGAGGGTTTTCCCCCTGATTCCCATTGACCTCAGTTTTGCTCGGGCTCCTTGATGCCATACTCAGTCAAATGCTGCCTTGATGTCAAGGGCAGTCACTCTCATCTCACCTCTTGAGTTCAGCTCTTTTGTCCATGTTTGAACTAAGGCTGTAATGAGGTCAGGAGTTGAGTGGCCCTGGCGGAACCCACAATGAGGGTCAGTGAGCAGGTTATTGCTGAGTGAGCACTGCTTGATGGCACTGTTGATAACACATTCCATCACTTTACTGATGATTGAGAGTAGACTGATGGGGCGGTAATTGACTGGGTTGGATTTGTCCTGCTTTTTGTGTACAGGACATATCTGAGCAAATTTCCACATTGTCGGATAGATGCCAGTGTTGTAGCTGTACTGGAACAGCTTGGCTAGGGGTGCGGCAAGTTCTGGAGCACAGGTCTTCAGCACTATTGCCGGAATGTTGTCGGGGCCCATAGCCTTTGCAGTATCCAGTGCCTGCAGCCATTTCTTGATATCATGTGGAGTGAATCGAATTGACTGAAAACTGGCATCTGTGATGCTGGGGATCTCAGAAGACCGAGATGGATCATCCACTCAGCACTTCTAGCTGAAGATTGTTGCAAATGCTTCAGCCTTGTCCTTTGCACTGATGTGCGAGGTTTCCCCATCATTGATGATGGGGATATTTGTGGAGCCACTTCCTCCAGTTAGTTGTTTAATTGTCCACCACATTCACGACTGGATGTGGCAAGACTGCAGAACTTCGACCCGATCGTTGGTTGTGGCATCACTTAGCTCTGTCTATTGCATGCGGCTTCTGTTTGGCACGCAAGTAATCCTGGGTTGTAGCTTCACCAGGTTGACACCTCATTTTGAGGTATGCCTGATGCTGCTCCTGGCATGCCCTCCTGCACTCTTTATTGAACCATGATTGGTCTCCTGGCTTGATGGTAATGGTAGAGTGGGGGATATGCAGGACCACGAGGTTACAGATTGTGGTTAAATACAATTCTGCTGCTGATGGCCCACAGCGTCTCGTGGATGCCCAGTTTTGCATTGCTAGATCTGTTCGAAATCTATCCCATTTAGCACGGTGGCAATGCCACACAACACTGAGGGTATCCTCAATGTGAAGATGGGACTTTGTCTCCACAAGGACTGTGTGGTGGTCACTGCTAGCAATACTGTCATGGACAGATCCATCTGTGACCGGTAGATTGGTGAGGAATGAGGTCAAGTAGGTTTTTCCCTCTTGTCTCCCTTAGGACCTGCCACAGACCCAGTCTAGCAGCTATGTCCTTTAGCACTTGGCTACCTCGGTCAGTAATGGTGCTACCAAGCCACTCTTGGTGATGGACATTGAAGTCCCCCACCCAGAGTACATTGTGTTCTTGCCACCTTATGTGCTTCTTCAGTAATCACCTGATCCAGCTTTCAGCTGTTGTGCCTAATCTGCAATTACTCTTAATGAATTCACGAAAGCTGATTGGTGAAAGGTATATCAATACTTTATTCACACTAAATCATCGAATACAAGCTCTCACTACCTTGCACAGTATACTACCCGCCAAGGCATGAAGTGATCAGTCTCGGACTTGCGGCTGCTCTTCAGTTCTCTGAACCCTTGGCTCAGGGTTATCTTCTCGAGTGTTCTTCCCTGGGATTCTCGTGCCTTCCCAAGTTTGTCAGAAGTTAAATCTTGTTTCCAAGACCCTCCCTTCTTCCTTACTCATAGGGGTCTGATATAATGACAGAATGATAATTCCTTATTTGGCTCAGTGAGAACCTGGTCAACATTTTACAGTTTCCCATTGTCTACTATGAGTCTAATCATATCTTGTGTCCATGACGACCCCTTTATCTGTTATGTGCAAGGACAGTGTCTGGGATCATCAATACGTCTTTTCTCTCCTGTCTACAATTGCTCGGCCATGTGCTGTGGCCCCTTTTTTACCCAGCCCCCCTATGCTTTAACACACTGATTGTTGTGTGACTAGCCCCTTTGTTTCAACTAAGTTCTTATATGTTTTTACTATATGTGTTTTTACTGGGTCTACAATCCCCCCTTTGATCCTGCAGGGCTGTGCCCAAGGGATCACACTCTCATGTCTCTTGGGTAGTCCACTTGTGCAATTACAATTTCATTGTCAAAGCCTAAGCAGTGTAATGTTAAAGAAAGCATAAATTAAGCATCACTGTTACATAATCACTTGTGCGAACATAATACCATCGCAATTTCATTTTTAATGATTGAGTTAACGTAGGATTAGTATAAATGGGTGGTTGTTGGTCAGCACAGACTCAGTGGGCCAAAGGGCCTGTTTCAGTGTTGTATCTCTCTATGACTGTAAAGTACATTGATCATTCGTTAATTCATTTTAATTATCTACCAATAGGTTATACAATTACCCTCGTGTTACATAACTAATTGTCTATCTTTTTGGAGAGCAAGTTCAAATACTGATTGCCTTTCAGGTAGCTGTCCAACCTGTGTTCATACATCCTCTCACATTGCTTACTTAATTTCTTAAGTTTCCAAATTAAGTGTGTCACATATAACACCAGGATACCCAGAACACTATCAGGACATGGGAGATAATTCTAAACCAGGGGTGTATCTGCACATTTGACCCCCAGTTCCATAAGTCCTCCCACCAGGTAGAATCATTTATCTCGTCAATCTCATCTTGTAGCTTCTTCGACTGTTGCTCCAGATTGTAGTACACTACAGAAATGGCTTCTAGTTTAGAGATACAGCCCTGAAACAGGCCCTTCGGCCCACCGAGTCTGTTCCGACCATCAACCACCCATCTATACTAATCCCACACTAATCCCATATTCCTACCACATCCCCACCTGTCCCTATATATTTCCCTACCTATACTAGGGGCAATTTATAATGGCCAATTAACCTATCAACCTGCAAGTCTTTGGCATGTGGGAGGAAACCGGAGCACCCGGAGGAAACCCACGCAGACACAGGGAGAACTTGCAAACTCCGCACAGACAATACCCAGAATCGAACCCAGGTCCCTGGAGCTGTGAGGCTGCGGTGCTAGCCACTGCGCCACTGTGCCGCTGCTGTCTCTCTTTGCCCAAGTGCGTGGGCAATGGTTGAATAGTATATTCGTATTCCCAGAGGTAATTTATCAAGTCCTCCTTAATACTTTCTGTCACAGTTACCGTTTCTGTCTGTTGTTTATGTATGTCTACCAACTCCATCTTCCCTACTTTAGTTGGTATTTGTGGGTTGAAACAAAACATACTGTTGCTCACTGGACAAGTCCGGTTATGTCCATACTGGTATTCCTTCGCCATTGTGGTTAAGCAATATCTCCCCTTTCCCATGCAGGCCACATGGGTTAGCCCTGACGGTGCTTTCCTAGTCTCCATGGTGCAATTTACAGTGACATTAAATCCACATTTTGACTCTGCTGTTTTATATATAGGATGAGGACATAGGACCTGGTTTTCCTGACTACACTCAGACAAAGTTGTTCCAACTATCTCTTTTCAAATTTCCACATAAAAAGGGTAATACATCATAGTATTTTATATAATCTTTTCCCCTTATCACCCCTATATGTTCTACTTCGTATAATTGCATCCCTAACTTATCCCTTGGAATTACAGGTATTCCCAATACTACTCCAATACTCATAGATCTTGTATTTACACACTCCTGACCTTTCCATACCGTAACAAGTTTTCTGAGTTGGCACCTGGTAATTTTATCATTTGCGTGACTAGCTACGTCTTCCAACTGGGTGTCATTTATCCAAACTGGTACCTGTCCTGCATCAATTTGCCTCAAACTTTCTCGAGTTTGTTCTAACATCCATGAATCGTTTGTACGACAAACACTTTCATTATTTGAAATGTCGTGGACCTCCTTCACCTTTTTCAAAAAATCATTAATAGTGTGAGCATGACCTTCCAGTACTCTCATCAGTCCTGTCACTGTATTCGTCAAATCCTGTCCTACTTTAGCTACACCACTCTGTCCCTTTTGTTCCTTTTTCAAAATATCCTTTACTAGCTGACTGAGAGTTCTAATCTTTTGGTCTACGCTTTCCAAATCTATAGTATTGACAATTGAAGATCCCATATTAAAGTTCATAGCTGTGTCATTCACTAAACAATGTTTACATCTCTTTCCCTTTATTACTCCCTCATCACCGAATTCTTGTCCCAGCAATTGTTGCAGTAATAGCTTGTACAACTCTCTGGTCTTCTCAGGGTACCAGTCAGGTAGCTGGATATCTGAGATATTCAATATTACCGGTACCAACTCCTGCTGTATATTAGCAGATGCAATTTTGTTAGGTTTTATTATCGTAAGTCCATTTTCTGATCCTGCAGTTAAGGCAGGGCAAGGGAGATCAGTCACTTGTGGCTGCTGGGTTGCAACTTTGTTGGTTGATAATTCGACTGTGGGGTTAACCGTGGGGGTTGGTGCTTCTTGTCAGTTTAATCTCACAACCTGAAATAGGAACTGTCTTTTTTTTTTTCCCCAACACAATAGAGCCAATAGCCCCCATCATTGTGTGGTTTCACACATATTGATCGGTTTCTACAGTCTTTATTATCGCACTGCCATACAGGGAACTATGAGTAGGGGGGTGCGGGGGATGGGGGGTGCCTGATGGGTCCCTGAAGGTGGTCCCTTTTGGGCATTTGACACATACCAAATGTCCGATAGCAACGTTTACAAGAAAGATCCACCACTTGTCCCCATCTCCATCTTCCTGTAGCCCCTGGTAGTTGCCATGTACTTCTGCTGGTCGGACGATGTCATCCGATGTCGTCCTCTGTAGAGGAACTGATAATGGAAATGTTGATTTCTGGCTCCTTCCTTTGTACATCCCCCAATAATTTTGACACAGAAGGTTCCTGGAGGGCCTTGGCTGTCAAAACCTGACATTCATTGGGTTCGCTCTGCTAGAATAAATTGTCCACCAGGCACGTCGTAGTTCTTCTTTAGGAGATCCTATAAAGGGACTGCCTTTAAGGCAAATCCATCAATATGGTTCCTGCAATACACAACGAGGCCCAAAAATGATCTCCGAGCCTTAATATTTTGTGGTAGGGGGAGTTTGAGGATTGTCTGTACTCTCATCTGCTCTATCTCATGATTTCCCTGTGTTATTACTGTTCCCAAATAGGAAACCTTTTCCTTCATTATCTGCCTTTTTAGGATTAACTTTCGCTCCGACCACCCAGTGAAGTTGAAGGAGCTCCTCCTTACTCTGTGCCAACCGCTGGTGGAATATCGATGGACTATTATGAAATCCTTGGGGGAGACACGTCCAGGTGTATTGTTGTCCCTGGAACGTAAACGCAAATTTATATTGACACTCTTGTGCCAGCGGTATGGACCAGAACCCATTGCTAATATCCAACACAGTAAACCACTTAGACTGTTTTTGTTTTTTTTTGTTTTCTAAAACTTTGATTGTCCTCTTTAAATGTCAGATAAATTTCCCTTTGAGTGCTTTAAATAACCACTCATATCAATTAAATTTTATTTATCGATTCCAATTTCTTATGCCTAGACTTGGTGGTGTTGCATTTTTTTTACATTAAAGATAGAAGTGCTTGCAACTATCTCTCTTTCTCAAGCACTTTGTCTCATTGATAAAGATGCTGTGACATTTGATATCTGCAATTAAGTTCTTAAATTCTTAAAGCTGCTGGATCTCTTGCTGTGGCATCAGTTCTCATGTGGCCTTGGACCCGACCATCACCTGCTTTAAAAACAACCCAGAAAGAATCCATTGTGGCTCTGCTCCTGAGCCCAATGGGTTAATTTGTCCAATTATATCTTGTCAATTTAGAAATTTAAGATTTAATAATGTCCAATATATATAAATTTTACTTTCAGCAATGCAAAAATTGTGTGGTGGATTGAATGGAAAAACAATATTGGAGGAGCATATATGTAGGGAAATCACAGATAGGTGTAGGAATTCTAGGGTTGTAATAGTAGGTGATTTTAACTTCCCTAACATTGACTGGGACTGCCTTAATGCTAAGGGATCAGATGGGGAAGAATTTGTTAAGTGTGTCCAGGATAGTTTTCTGAAGCAGTATGTGGATGGCCCTACTAGAGAAGGGGCTACACTCGACCTCCTCTTAGGAAATGAGGCTGGGCAGGTGGTTGATGTGTCAGTGGGGGAGCACTTTGGGACCAGTGACCATAACTCTATTAGCATCAAGATAGTTATGGAAAAGGATAGGACTGGTCCTCAAGTTGAAGTCCTAAATTGGGGGATGGCTAATTTCGATGGCATCAGACAGGAACGATCAAAAGTTGAATGGGAGAGGCTGTTTACAGGTAAAGGGATGTCTGGCAAGTGGGAGGCTTTTAAAAGTAAGATAGGAAGAGTTCAGGGCCAGCATATTCCTGTTAGATTGAAGGGCAAGGCTGGCAAGTTTAGGGAACCTTGGTTGATGAGAGATATTGAGGGTCTGGTCAGGACAAAGAAGGAGGCATATGTCAGGTATAGGCAGCTGGGATCAAACGAGTCCCTCGAGGAGTATGAGATGTAGGAGTACACTTAGAAGGAAATTAGGAGGGCGAAAAGGGGCCATGAGATTTCCCTGGCAGATAAGATAAAGGAGAATCCTAAAAGGTTCTATAAGGATATTAAGAGTAAAAGGGTAGCTAGGGAGAGAGTAGGTCCCCTTAAGGATCAGTGTGGCAATCTATGTGTGGAGCCACGGGAAATGGGCGAGGTCTTAAATGAATACATCGTGTCTGTATTTACCGTGGAGAAGGTCACAGAAGTTAGCGAGTTCAAGGGAGGGAACAGCGATATCCTGGAGCATATCAACATTACAAAGGAGGAGGTGTTGGAGGTTTTGACGCGCATTAAGGTGGATAAATCCCCAGGGCCTAACCAGGTGTATTCTAGGATGCTATGGGACACAAGGAGGAGATTGCTGGGGCCCTGGCAGAGATTTTTGTATCATCGTTAGCCACAGGTGAGATACCGGAAGACTGGAGGATAGTAATATTGTGCCTTTATTTAAGAAGGGCAGCAGGGATAAGCCAGGGAACTACAGGCCAGTGAGTCTTACATCAGTGGTGGGAAAGTTATTGGAAGGGATTCTGAGAGACAGGATTTATATGCATTTGGAAAGGCAAGGTCTGATTAGGGATATTCAACATGGCTTTGTGCGTGGGAAATCGTGTCTCGTGAATTTTATTGAGTTTTTTGAGGAGGTTACCAAGAGGATTGACGAGGGCAGGTCGATGGACATTGTCCACATGGACTTTAGCAAGGCCTGTGACAAGGTCCCGCATGGTAGGCTGGTCCGGAAGGTGCGAACACATGGGATCCAGGGTGAGCTAGTAAATTGGATACAAAATTGGCTTGGTGATAGGAGGCAGAGGGTGGTAGTGGAGGGTTGTTTTTCAGATTGGAGGCTGGTGACCAGTGGTGTGCCGCAGGGATCGTTGCTGGGCCCTCTGTTGTTTGTCATATATGTTAATGACTTGGATGTGAATGTAGGAGGTATGATTAGTAAGTCTGCAGATGACACCAAAATTGGTGGTATAGTGGACAGTGAAGAAGGTTGTCTAAGGTTATAACAGGATATAGATAATCTGGGAAAGTGGGCAAGGGATTGGCAAATGGAATTTAACGTAGACAAGTGCGAAGTGATGCATTTTGGGAAGTTAAACCAGGGCAGCACATATACAGTGAATGCAGGGCCCTGGGGAGTGTTGTTGAGCAGAGAGACCTTGGGGTGCAAGTACATAGTTCCCTGAAAGTGGCAACACAGGTAGACAGGGTGGTGAAGAAGGCGTATGGCATGCTTGCCTTCATCGGCCAAGGCATTGAGTACAAGAGTTGGGACGTCATGTTACAGTTGTACATAACGTTGGTTCGGCCGCATTTGGAGTACTGTGTGCGGTTCTGGTCGCCGCACTACAGGAAAGATGTGATTAAGCTAGAGAGGGTGCAGAAAAGATTCACAAGGATGTTGCCTGGTTTGGAGGGCTTGAGTTATAAAGAGAGATTGGATAGGCTGGGTCTGTTTTCCCTGGAGCGAAGGAGGCTGAGAGGGGACATTGTTAAATCCCATCTGTTACAAAGAGGGACGAAGTCCGACCGTAACTTTTAGAAACTTTCTTGCAGTGCGTGATTGTTACATTGCAAGGATACAAAAAGAACAAAAAGCAAAGCAAAAGAACATGCAAAAGAACAAAACAAAAGAAAGAACATGTGCTCACTGCAGCAAGCCTTTCTTATATCTATTCAAAAAAAACTAGTAACAGCCCCCCCACCCCCCCACCCTTCGTTTGAGTGGTTTGCAGACTTCTGTTATCAGTGCATGATTGGTTCATTTATTTTGGCATTTTATTTCTGTAGTCTTACATTCCCCCTCCTTGAACTGTTAGGCTGATTATTAAACAATAGGCTACTATTAAGCTATCTGCAGCTGTCCTGTTAGCTTCTGCTTGTTAGTTTTTTTTATAAATTGTCTCCACAGTTAGTTTTAGTAATTCATAATTAGTTGGTTAGCTTACTTTGATCTGTCCCCACAGACATGATAGAGATATATAAAATTATGAGAGGCATAGATAGGGTAGATAGCCTGAGTCTGATTCCCATGGTAGGGGTGACTAAAACAAGAGGGCATAGATTTAAGGTGAGAGGGAGGAGGTTCAAAGGGGATCAAGGGGTAAATTTTTCAGACAAACAACAGTGGGTATCTGGAATGAGCTGCCAGAAGAGGTGGTGGAAGCAGGAACAGTAGCAACATTTAAGAGGTATCTGGACAGGTACTTGAATGAGTAAGGCATAGAGGGGTATGGAATTAATGCAGGCAGGTGGGATTAGCATAGATAGGCATTATGGTCGACATGGACGCGGTGGGCCGAAGGGCCTGTTTCTATGCTGTCTGACTCTATGACTCTAATAGCTGCAGCGGAGTTAATTTTTTTTGCTTGTCTCCAAGGCGGTGAAGCAAAACCTCAGCTGCATCACTTTACCTAACTTTTTTTTGATCGAAGAGAACTACACTCCATTTTAAACTGTTTTTTTTTTGGTATCCTTAGGGTTTGAAAACAACAAAATCATTAGAAACATGATCAACTTCAAACGAAAGCATCTCCATCAGGAAAGGCAGCATTTTAGATTAAACTCCAATTGTTTCCAAACTTTCAGCATCTTTTGTGAGAGGCTTCTAATCCATGGATTTTTTTTTCATACAACAAAGATGATTCCAAATTCCAATTCACTGCAATAAATATTTAAAAATCAAAACTGTCAATGTTATATGAGCGAGCCTCATGTCCAGAATTCGTGGCGCAGTGGCTAGTACTGCAGCCTCACAGCTCCAGCGACTCTGGTTCGATTCTGGGTACTGCCTGTGTGGAGTTTGCAAGTTCTCCCTGTGACCGCTCGGGTTTCCGCTGGGTGCTGCGGTTTCCTCCCACAGCCAAAGACTTGCAGGTTAATCGGTAAATTGGCCATTGTAAATTGCCCCTAGTATAGGTAGGTGGTAGGGGAATTGAGGGAAGGTGGGGATGTGGTAGGAATATGGGATTAATGTAGGAATATGGGATTAGTATAAATGGGTGGCTGATGGTCGGTACAGACTCGGTGGGCCGAAGGGCCTGTTTCAGTGCTGTATCTCTTTAAAAAAAAAATTAAAGACTCCTCAAAACTTGACATAATAAACTCGAAAGTTCATTGTGGCCACAAATGAAATTTCCAGTTTTCTCAACTTAATTGCTCAGTTAACCTTAATAATATAAACTTAACTCAGACTTATTAACTTAAAATACTTATTAACTACACACAGAACAAAATGGCATGTGCTTTTTTTTCAAAAGATACTTAAATGACGTCATTTTTCTTCTTCCTTCAGGCACCTTTTCAAATGTAATAAAACCAAAAACTAAAGAAAAAGTTATTTAACATTCTTAAAACAAAAGATTTAACACCAGCTTCTTAAAAAAAAAACTTTAAACAGACAGAATCTTTCCCATATCTCCTGTTTATCCTTCTCTCCCTTAAACCAATATCCAATTCCTGACATTTGCTACTTAAAACAGTCAATAAAACACGTCTTTCATTTAAACAGCAAAAAAAAATAGATTTGAAAGTGGAACTCCAATTAAAGCAGTCTTTTAAACTTCAAATTGGATTTCTGCCAGACATCTTTAGACCTTCAAGGCTGAGGCTTATCCCTTAGAAAATCGTTCATTGCCTTTTCACAGATGTAAAACCAATTTTTAAAATAAAAATAAAACTTTAACTTAAAATCTAATTCAATTTTATATTCAATTCTTGGGTGCACAATCTTAAATTGAAATGAATACACTCAACAATCACTTTTCACACTCATTCAATTCCAAACAACTTAGAAAATTGATTCCTATAATGGGTTATGAATACGAAGTACCAAAATCTGTGTCAAATTCCCTATCCTGATGCCAAGGAACACACAGGTTTAAATAGTTCACAACCACAACATGACTCAAGGTTCCCACAAAATATATACGTGTAAAAAAAAAAGGAACAAATAACAGACTCATGATTTCATCATTAAGGCCAGACAACAACGAGTTAATGATTGTCAGTTCCACAGAACACAAGCTGCACATCCCAAGGACATGCATTTCATTCGTGGAAGCTTCCAACATTCGGGCGGGGTTGGGGGGTGTGGTTGGTGGTCATCCCAAGGACTGTAACCATCGTCATGGTACTTACTGGACTTATCTGCCAAGTCGGCCCGATTAAAGTCGTCATTATCATCCTACTCCCGATCAGCAAACTCACAGATTATACCCCTTTGCGCTGGGAATTGAGACTGTAGTTTACTTAACTCCTGCTGACATTTAGTACACCAGCTATGTCTGTGAGCGGTGCAGAACCGTCAATGCGGTCTGTAAGTCAGAGCATTTCTGTTCCACTCCTGTGACCTGTTCCTTCACTTTGTCCGCTTCCCTCTCAGCCTTATTATGACTGTTTTCAGCCTGAGTCTGGAATTGGTTTAATAGAACCACCTGCACTGCACTAACTGTTTCTACCTTCAGGGCCCTATCGTGCCAGTCATTAGGTGCCCGTTTGGCTTGGTGGGTACGCACATCCTCCCAATGCTGTACCTCAATGACCCCTCGCCCATGTACTGTTTAACTGCAAACTCTATCCACAGGGGCCACTTGCCCTTCAAATATTCCCGGAGTTCCGACTCCCATTCTGGCTGGCCAGGGCCATAATTATTCAACCATTGTCCTGTTTTATCTACTCAATTACTCAACCGTTCACCAATCCAATCCGTCGAGCTCGTAACTTTGTTTTTTAAATTAGTTCTAACTCAGTGAGACTATCCAAAATAACTCTAAATAGCACGACAACCGAGTCCCTGTTCGGGCGCCAATTATGTTGTGCCTAATCTGCAATTACTCTTAAAGAATCCACAGAATCTGATTGGTGATAGGTATATCAATATTTTATTCACACACTAAAACATCAAATACAAGCTCTCACTAACTTGCACAGAATACTACCCGTCAAGGCACGAGGTGATCAGTCTCGGACTTGCGGCTGCTCTTCTCTGAGCCCTTGGCTCAGGGGTATTTTCCCGAGTGTTCTTCCCCAGGGTTCTCGTGCCTTTCCCAGTTTCAGTCAGGGGTTAAATCTTGTTTCCAAGACCCTCCCTTCCTTACTCATAGGGGTCTGATATAATGACATAATAATTCCTTATTTGGCTCAGTGAGAACCTGTTCAACATTTTACAGTTTCCCATTGTCCACTATGAGTCTGATCATATCTTGTGTCCATGACGACTCCTTTATCTGGTATGTGCAAGGACAGTGTCTGGGATCATCAATATGTCTTTTCTGTGCTGTACACAATTCCTCGGCCATCTGTGTATTGTGGCCCCTTTCTACCCAGCCCCCCTGTGCTTTAACACACTGTTCATTGTTGTGTGACTAGCCCCTTAGTTTCAACTAAGTTCTTGTGTGCTTTTACTATGTGTTTTTACTGGGTCTACACAACCTCAACCGAGGGTTTTTATTAAACTGAGAACAGTGTTTATCCTGCTACATTCTCGATTTATTGCTGTACTCGTTCAACACAAATCACCTGGTTATTGTTGGAACATGCTTTCAGCAGGAAATGAAACCACCATGTTTCAGCCCTTTAAACACTTAACTGGAGTTTTATGAAATGTTATATTTTGTAATAGTCACATTCCTTGCACTTCTCAAATATCAGATGTTTTGGCATTGAATTCAATACGTTGCCAGCAGTTTAAGCGGTTACTGCTAACATTTGCAGGGTTAAGTTGGTTTAAGACAGTTTGATTGTCAGAGGTGACGAGGTTGATTTCTAAAAATATAACTTTTATCGGTGTATTTCTGTAAATCCTGGAGCTGCTCAATGTCCTGTACAGTGGGTATTAACAGTGCATTCAGTCAATCCGCAATGTCAGGTCAGGTGGTGAAAAAATCATTATTGGAATTGTAGCTTCATGGTTAGAAAACCTGGCTGAATGTTCAGGATTAAATCTTCCTGTTAACTGAACTCACAACACGTAATGTTCCTTTTTGGTTATTTTTGCTGAGTGATTTCCTCTGTTGCCCTGGTAACAATCTGTCAGATCTCAGTATGAGAGCTGTTGGTTCCATTTTATATGCGAAGGAAGTTGAAACATTCAGTATAAAATTTTCTCGATGTATTCGTCAGTCCAGGCATAAGAACAGCTTCTGGATTCCTGGAATAATTTTAATACAATGTCTCTAATAGTAAAATGAGGTTTTAAAGCTGTTGTTTCTGAGCCGCGGGCTATTTGGATCATATAATTAGTACAACTTCCACTTCCTGTTGTTTAATAATTTCCTTTGATGATTTCTGTTTCAATGTCACCTGCCATTCTGGCCTATAACCTACAAAAGCAGGAAAGACATTCCAGTTCAACTGTCTATGTATGAGCAAGGCCAGTGAGATTCACTTATAAATAAGGCTGTTAATTCATTATAACAGACACGTCTTGTCATTTTCTACATTGCTGCTGGTCGAACTCTGCTCCTGTTATATTCACTGCCAGTTACACATCAGACATCAAAGTTCCAGTGAAACCTCTCGCACACTGTTATTGATGAGAGGATCCACCAGTGCTGTTTAAACAAAACACTTTCTTCAGTGTAAAACTGGTGAGGCAGTCTTTGTGTAAATTATTATTAGTTGCAGATAGTTAACACACTATCGCAATTTCGGGTGTTGCAAGACCGTAGAACAAGTGGAGCCCATTCATCCCCCCAATGCTGTTCCCCCAGTAACATAGATGATAGCAGGTCGGGCAGCCTGGCTGCCCTGCGCAGGCGCAGTGCTGCTCACTGCCATTAACCCGGGCATTTTCAGTTATGGGTGGCGTGAGCTGGTTGCCCAGGTTACAGGGGCCAGGACTCTTTTTTTTATTGAGTGAATTCAGCTCGATTCAGGACATGGCTCTGATAGTGTGCCTAGTCAGATCCAATACTATATCCTACATAACTGGGATGGTCCGGGACAGAAAACGCCAGGGAATGGACTGACCCAGGTCAGAATACAGGGGATGACCCGGGATAGAAACCCCAGGGAATGGACTGACCCGGATCAGAATACAGGGGATAAAAACCCCAGGGAATGACTGAACTGGGCCAGAATACAGGGGATGACCCGGGATAGAAACCCCAGGGAATGGACTGACCCGGGTCAGAATACAGGGGATAAAAACCCCAGGGGATAGAAAACCCAGGGAATAGACTGTGCCGGGTCAGAAAAGAGGGGATAGAGACCCCAGGGAATGGACAGAACTGGGCCAGAATACAGGGGATAGAAACCCCAGGGAATGGACTGAATCAGGTCTGAATAGAGGGGATAGAAAACCCAGGGACAGATGACCAGCGGATGAAGGGTACGGTGTGGCTACTTCCAGATGAAATGGCGCACATCTGTCAACGTAAGCAACAATAGGAGTTTCAGGTGACCAAACTTTTACGTTGACGATAAACACTCAGAACCAGAGCTGAGGGACTGGTGTAATGTGAGAGTTCAAATGAAACTGTAGGAGACAGTATATAACTAGACAGGATGGGGCCCAGAGCATGTGGAATGTTCTGTGAGAGTGAGCTGAGTTCAACTGTTTCCATAACATTAAGCCACAAATGAGGACTGTGTATTTCAGAGGAGAGGGTTTGATCAAAGACTTGCCCAGTTTGTTCTGTGGGTGAAGAGTTTGAAATGTGTATCTCCATCTCCAGCCTCACTTTCCTCTCATCGGTTGGTTGCCTTTGGAATCTTTGTCTAACTTTCTCACAATTCCATGTTTAAATCTCTTCAATTGGGTTTTTGTTCCTCTCACAGAACTGAACTGGCAAATGACAGTAAGCTAACAAGAAATATAAGAATAGACAGTAAAACCTTCTGCAAATATATAAAAAGGAAGAGAGTAGCTAACGTGAACATTGGTCCCTTGGAGAATGAGACGGGGAAGTTAATAATGGGAAACAAGGAAATGGCAGAGAGTTTGAACAAGTATTTTGTATCTGTCTTCACAGCAGAAGACATTAAAAGCATCCCAGGAATAACAGAAAAAGAGAGGGAGGAAGTTAAAACAATCAAATATCACAAGAGGAAAAGTACTAGGTAAACTAATGGGACTAAAGACTGACAAGTCCCCTGGACCTGATGGCCTGCAAACTAGGGTCTTAAAGGAAGTGGCTGCAGAGATAGTGGATGCATTGGTTGCAATCTTCCAAAATTCCCAAGATTCTGGAAAGGTCCCGTCTGTTGGAAAACCAGCCTAACATCTGTCATTGGGAAAATGCTAGCATCCATTATTAAAGGAATATTAGCAGAATATTTAGAAAATCATGATGAGCAGAGCCAACCTGGCTTTATGAAAGGGGAACCATGTGTGACAAATTTATTACACTTCTTTGAGGATGTAACAAGCAGGCAAGCAGGGTAGATAAAGGGGAACCAGCAGATGTAGTGTATTTGGATTTCCCAAAGGCATTCAATAAGGTTCCATCTAAAAGGATACTACACAAGAGCTCGTGATGTTGGGGGTAATATATTAGTATGGATGAAGGATTGGCTAACTGACGGAACAAGAGAGTTGGGATAAATGGGGCATTTTCATGTTGGCAAACTGTAACTAGTGGATTGATCAGGGATCAGTGTTGATGCCTCAACTACTTAAGATCTGTTTTAATGACTTAGACAAAGGGACTGAGTGTAATGTAGCCAAATTTGCAGACGATACAAAGATAGGTAGAAAAGCAAGTTGTGAGGAGAACACAGTGTCTGCAGAGAGATACAGGTGAAGTGAGTGGCAAAATTTGGCAGATGGAGTATAATGTGGGAAAATGTGAGGTTGTCCACTTCAGGAGGATAGAAAAGCAGATTGTTAACATGGAGAGAGACTGCAGAATACTGTGGTACAGAGGGATCTGGGTGTCCTTGTACACGAATCACTAAAAGTCAGCTTGCAGGTAAAGGAAGTAATTAGGAAGGCAAATGGAAAGTGTTGGTCTTTAATGCAAGGGGGATGGAGTATAAAGATAGGAAGCCTTGCTACAACTGTACAGGGCTTTGGCGAGTCCGCATCTAGAGTACTGTGTACAGCTTTGACTTCTTACTTAAAGGAGAGGTATACTTGAAGCAGTTCAGAGAAGGTTCATTGGGCTGATTCCTGGGAGGAAGGAGTTGTCTTATGAGGAAAGGTTGAGCCTATACTCACTGGAGTTTAGAAGAATGTGATGTGATCTGATTGAAATGTATAAGATTCTGCGGGGGCTTGATAGGGTAGATGCTGAGAGAATGTTACCCTTTGTGGGAGAGTCTAGATCTAGGGGGCACAGTTTCAAAATAAGGGGTCTCCCATTTCAGACAGATGAGGATGAATTTCTTCCCTCAGAGGGTTTTCAATCTTTGGAATTCTGTTCTCCAGAGAGCAGTGAAGGCTGTGGGTCATGGAATATATTCCAGACTGAAATAAAAACAAGAAATGCTGGAAATACTCTGCAGGTCTGGCATCATCTGTGGAGAGAGAAGCAGAGTTAACATTTCAGGTCAATGACCCTTCATCAGAACCAATTCAAACATCTCAACTCAACAAGTCAAAAATATTAAATGAAAATCTGTAAATATCAAAAGAATAAAATACTGTCATACTGAATAAAACTGAACTAAAGATCTTTTAGTTCATCAATCATCACCCGCTCCACATTTCCCTGCAGAATATTCTCTCTCTCAGGAATAAGTCTGACTTTATCCTGCACTGTGTGAGTTTATCTTACTAATGGGTTCTCCCAGTGCAGAGTCTCGGCCAATGGGAGCCTGTCTGAACTGGATTGTGGAGATCAGTAAGACTCACTGGATTTCACTGGGCAGCTGTCTGTGTCATACCTGATATGGAGAGTTGATCAGAACACTCGGGAAATGCTCGATCCCAGAGTTAACAACTATTGTACTGATGGGGGAGGAGGGACTGATATCATGTTTAACAAGGCAACATTCTACCTCTCACTTTCATATTTCTGTGTAACCTTCCTATTAATATATTTATTACAGAATATCTGAGGCTGGGAACGCCTGTCAGCAACATGGCTGAAGGTTCAAACAGGGGAGAAGATCCAACATCTTCAACAAGAATGAGAATGGACACAGGTAGGTTCAAAAAATACTTCAAATATAATTTCTGTCCTGACAAAGGTGTCCAGGTCTTGGGCAAGAACCTGCAGCTCACACAAGAAGAGGAAACAGGACAGGGACTGAGTGAGTGAGCATCTAGAGGGACATCACATTGACAGGTGGACAGATCCCTGAGCACTGGAACTGTCTAGTAGATAACTGATATTGGGGAATGTAAGGTGAATTGAGATAGTGGGCAGAATTTTCCCTCTGGGAGTGGGAAATAGAAGTCGAGACAGTTTCTGGGTCCCGAACCCACCCATGGGGCGGGGGATGGGGTGCGGTTGGAAAACAGTCACAAGTCCTGATTTGTGCCGGCCAACTAATGACCAGAGGACAGGCTCGCCGTCCAGTTAAGGGTGGCAGGCAGGCTTTTGAAGCTGGAGGGCCTATCAGAGGCTTTTCAGCTTGAAAGGAGTAACAGGCTGCAATAAATGGTAAGTAAGGGAGATGGTGCTTCAAAATGGAGACACCCTCTTTATCCTCAACTTTTTCAAAATTAAATTTAAAAAATAAAATGGATCTTGTAGCCAGGCTAGCAGTTTAGATGCATCTGCACCCGAATAGACAGGGAGGGTCTGTATGCTTGCCTCGAGCACTAGCTCTCCTGGTCTGCTGCTGAGAGGCCATCTCCAAGCAGTTAAACTGGCCCCAGCTGCCTGCAGAGATCTGGAGGCCAACTGGAAAATCCCTTTAATTGGCCTCAATAGGCTCTCAGTGCGTCATTTTGGCTACCCACCACATGCCGGGGGCGGGGGACAGAGGGGCAGGTGGTTGCCCTGCCACATGTCTCTTTTTCCGCCCCCCCCCCCCCCCCCACCCCATCCCGTCTCCACGCACATGGCTTGAGGCTGGGATGGAGCTGGGGAACTGACACGTCAGCCAGTCAGCGGGGCTGTTCTTAGCACCTGTCCACCTTCTGAGCCTGGCCCCGGAAGTGTCAAAAAATCAAGATCAGTGACTCAGAGGAAGGTCTTCTTGAGTAACAGTGTGGCACAAGGAAGCAGGAGGTCACCCCGAGTGGGGTCAGGGTGAGAAGCAGGTGGGGCACAGGAGAGTGATAGTGGTGGGAGATTCTATAGTCAGTGGAATAGACAGACTCTTCGACAACCCTGAGCAGGTCCAGAATGGTAAGTTTCGTCCCTGGTGTCAGTGGGAAGAATCACAGAATTGTTACAGCATAGGAGTTGGCCAGTCAGTCCATCATGACCACACTGGCTCTCTGAAAGAGCAACTCCCTCAGTTCCATCCCCCTGCCTTCTCCCTGTAACCCTGAACATTCTTCCTTTTTCATATAACTGTCTAATTCCTTTTTGAATGCTTCAATTGAACCTGCCTCCACCATGTACTCAGGCAGCATATTCCAGACCTTAACCACTCGCTGTGTGAAAATGTTTTTCCTCATGTCACTTTTGCTTCTCTTACCAAATACTTTAAATCTGTGCCCTCTCATTCTCGATCCTTTCACGAATGAGGAACAGTTTCTCTCTCTCTACTCTGTCCAGACCCCACATGATTTTGAATACCTCTGTCAAATCACCTCTCAGCCTTCTGTTCTCCAAGGAAAACAGTCCTAACTTCTTCAATCTATCTTCATTACTGAAATTCCTCATCCCGAGAAGCATTCCAGGTGGGAGCATCTCTGCGAAGCCAGGGAAAGCAGATAATAGCCACGTTTGGAACCAATATCCTGAACATAAGCAATAGGAGCTGGAATAGGCCACTTGTTCCTTCAAGACTGTTCCACCATTCAATATCACGGCTGAACTTCTACTTTAACTCCACCTTCCCGCACGAACCCATATCCCTTCATTCCCTTAGTACCCAAAGATCTCTAGACTTCCATCTTGAATTTGCTCAACAACTGAGTATCCACAGCTCTCTGAAATAGAGAATTTCAGAGATTCACAACCCTTTGAGTGAGCTAATTTCTCAACTCAGTCCTATACGGCCAACCCCTTATCCTGAGACTCAATTTTGTCAATTTCCAACTCAGGGAAACATGTTCTCAGCATCTAACCTGTCAAGCTCCTCGTGAATTTTATATGTTTCAATTAGATCACCTCTCATGCTTCTGAACTCCAGGGAATATAGGCCTAGTCTACTCGATCTCTCCTGAGACAATCCCTTCATCCCAGGAACATGTCTAGTGAACATTTTTTGCACTCCCGCTCGGGCAACTATGTTCTTCCTTGGGTAAGGAGACCAAAACTGCCCACAGTAGATCAGATGTGACCTCATCAATGTTTTGTATAATTATACCAAGACTCCTTTATTCTTATTCCCCACTCCCTTTGTAACAAAAGCTAACTTACCTTTTGCCTCTTTGAAACATTTGGTGTTCATGAAAGGCACTATATAAATGCAAGTCTTTTTTCTTTAACATGAAGACAGATACAGAGTATTTGTTTGATGTCACTGCCATTTCCCTATTCCCCATTATAATTTCACTTGTCTCTGCTCTTAAAGGGCCCAGATTTACTTTCATTCATCTCTTCCTATTTACATACCTATAGAAACATTTACAATCTGTTTTTATGTCTCTTGCTAATCTACTCTCCTATTCTCTTTCCTTGTTAATTTCTTGGTCCTCCTTTGCTGAATTCTGCAATCATCAGGGTTATTACTCTTTTGGGCAACATTATGAGCCTCTTCCTTTGATTTAATACTAACTTTAACTCTTCTTGTTAGCCATGGTTGGACCACTTTTTCTGTAGGTTTTTGTGCCTTAAAGGGATATGTTTATGACTGTATGACATAATTTGAAACAGTCATAAAACAGCAGTCGCAGTAAATGGTTGTTTTTCAGACTGGAGAATGGTAGATAGTGGTGTTCTCCAAGGGTCAGCGTTAGGACCACTTTTTTTTTTTGCAATATATAAATAACTTGGATCTTGGAATAGAATAGAATCTCAAAATTTGTCGATGACACCAAACTTAGCGAAGTGGCAAACAGTGAGGATGAGACCGCACCTGGCGTATTGGGTCCAGTTTTTGTCTCCTTATCTTAGGAAAGATATACTTGCCATAGAGGGAGTGCAATGAAGGTTCACCAAACTAATTCCTGGGATGGAGGGATTGTCCGATGAGTAAAGATTAAATAGACTGGGCCTTTGTTTCTCTGGAGTTTAGAAGAATGAGAGGTGATCTCATTCAAATATACAAAATTCTTACAGGGCTCAGCACAGTAGATGCAGGAAGGATGTTTCTCTTGGCTGGGGAGTATAAAACCAAGGGACACAGTCTCAGAATAAGGGGCAGGCCATTTAGGACTGAGGTGAGGAGGAACTTCTTAACTCGGAGGGTGGTGAATCTTTGGAATTCTCTGCCCCGGAGGACTGTGGAGGCTCAGTCATTGAGGATGTTCATGATTGAGATCAATAGATTTCGACATATTGAAAACATCAAGGGATATGGAGATATTGCAGGAAAATGGTGTTGAAGTAGATCAGCCATGGTCTCATTGAATGGCGGAGTGGGCTCAAAGAGCTGAATGGCCTCATCCTGCTTCTATTTCTTATGTTCTTAAACTGCCTGCAACAGGACCTAGATATACTAGCAGAATGGGCAGACAAGTGGCAGATGGAATTTTGTCAGGTGATGCCTTTTGGCAAAAGGGATAGGGTGAGACAATATAGACTTAATAGCACAGTCCTAAAGAGTGTGGAAGACCCGAGGGACCTGGGGGTGCATGCATATCGATCTTTGAAGATGGCAGGACCTATTGAGAGGGTGGTTCGGAAAGCATATGGGATTAAGGGCTTTATATATAGAGGCATAGAGTACAAAAGCAGGGAGGTTATGCTGAACCTTTATAAAGCTCTGGCAACTAGACTCTTCTATCCAGTACTGATCACTATACCTGAGGAAAGATGTGAGGGTCCTTGAGAGGGTACACAGGAGATTTACCAGAAAGGTTTGCAGGGATGGGGGATTTTAGTTGGAAACACTAGGGTGAGGGGCAATTTGCTCAAGGTGTACAAGATTATGACCGTCTTAGATAAGTTAGATAAAGAAAAAGTGTTTCCATTCACTGATGTACAAGGACTAAGGGACACAGACTGAAGATTTTGTGTAAGAGATGCAGGATGAATGTGAGGAAGAACCTTTTTTACACAGCGAGTGGTAATGAGCTGGAGCTCACTGCCCACGAGGATGGTGGAAGCAGAGACAATCAATGATTTCAAAAGGAAATTGGATGGACACTTGAAGGAAATGAACTTGCAGGGCTATGGGGGTCGAGCAGGAGAGTGGGACTAACTGGATAGTTCCAATGAGAGCCAGCATGGAGTCAATGGGCTGAATGGCCTCCTTCTGTGTGGTAAATGGCTCTTGTTAGTCGGACACAACCTTCCTTTATCAAATCCATGCTGACCTTCTTTGATTAACCTGTGTCTTCCAAAGTGAAGATTAATCCTGTCTCTCAGAATTTCTTCCAATAATTTTGCCACCGCTGAGGTTAGACTGACTGGTCTGTAATTCCTTGGTCTATCCCTTTTTTAAACAATGGTACAATGTTAGATCTGGTTGTTCAGGATCACAATGTTCTTCACAAATTCCCACATGCTGTAGTTAAAGCCCTGCCATGACCATTCAGTTTTATTGATTTGATTGGTTGACTTAGTTTTTAAATTATTTTGAATTGATCAATTATCTTAGCATAATTAATTGTTTTTTTCTGGTTAAAGTTAGTAATTTAGTAAGTAATAGCAAGTTAAAGTTTCCTAGTTTAGAGACAAATGAAAAATCCTCACCAGCTATTGAGGGTATATAAAAAAATAAATTAAAAAAAAAGCAGCATCTCCTTTCCTCTCCGCACTGAATTACAACTTGCACCAAATTTTTGACTTTAGTTCTCTGTTAACAAATCACTCTTTCCTGACCACTGTGTGTGGCAGTAAATACTGTTCACTTAGATAGAGTTTATAACTCACCCAAGTTACAACTGTTAACTCAGCTTCCTGTTCCAGTTATTAACATCTATTCAGATAGTCACTTTCAGCTGATTGACAGTTAACTCTCACTGACAGGCAGTTTCTGTTAACTCGGTCTCTTCACTAACTTGCAGGCCCTTTTACAGTTTGTAAAAGTCAGTCAATTTCTAAATGTAAAACTAAATTTCAGCTTGAGAAATACTTATCAGGGAATTCCCCCTGCACCAAATTCCTGACTTTAACATTCTGTTAAGAAAACGCTCTTTATTCCATGCTCACTGCTGTACAAATACTGCCTACTTATATCGAGTTTAGTTGCCACAATTTTGCCCTTACATTTAATCTATCAATACCTTTGTTCAATTTTATGTTTCCACTGTGTACAATGCTACTGATATTGTGTCATTGGCAAACTTGGATATGTGGTTTACTGACCCATCATCTACATCAATAAATATAGTGAATAGTTGAGGCCCCAACACAGATTCTTGCAGGACACTAGTCACATCCTGCTAATTAGATCATTCAGACCCTGAACCTGTTCTTGGGAAAGGTCATCGACTTCAACCATTAACCCCAGTGTCCTCTGCCCACACCTGTTGAATATGTCCAGTATTTTCTGCTTTTATTTCAGATTTTCAGCGTCCACAGTATTTTGCTTTTCATAGTATGATTAGAAACTGGTTTTGTTATTGGTGAAAAGATTTATGTTACCTCCCTGGTACAATCTCCCACCTACTGCTGTCTCCACCCTCTCTCACTCCCACTTCTCCCCAGTCCCCCTCTGCTCTCCACAGTCCCACCTCCTGTAATTTTTTTATACCCCATCCCTGTAGTTATCTCTAGTTTTGACTATTCTAATGCTGTCCTGGACAAGCTTCCATCCTCCATAATCTTATCCAAATCTCTGCTACCAGTATCCTAACTCATACCAAGTCCTGTACACCCATCACCCTGTACTGGCTGACCTACGTTGGCTCTGGGTTCAGCAACGCCTTTATTTTAAAATTCTCATCCTTTTTTTTCCAGTCCCTCCATGGCCTGGCCCCCCTCTATCTCTGTAACCTCACCCAGACCCACAATCCTCCGAGATATCTGCCCTCCTCCAATTCTGGCCTCTTGTGAATCCTCGATTTTAATCACTGTACTATTGGTGGCCGTGCCTTTAACTGCTGAACACAAAAGCTCCAGAAATCCCTCCCTCATCCTTTCTGCCTCTCTACCTGTCTTTCATCCTTTAAAACACTCCTCAAAACCTATCTCTTTCACCAAGCAACTATCCTGATGATCTTATGTTGCTGTGTGTTAAATTCTGTTTGATCATCCTGTGAAGTGTGTTGGAATGTTTGATTACATTAAAGCCACTACACAAATGAAAGTGATAGTAGCGGTAGTACTAGTAACAGTAATGGCTGTATTGGCCTGTAAAGCCTGTCTTATCAATCCGATACTTGGGATATCTGGCTATCCTACTCTGCTATGTTCTTTACTGTGTGTCATTTCCTATTGAATTTCCTGCAGATACTGTACAGGATATTCAGACTGTCTACCCTCTGTGTCACTGTTATCCTGCGGAGACAATTCCCGAGAGATGATTCCCCTTGTGGTACACACAGTAACTGTCGTCCTATGGCGGCACAGTGCCCCCTCTGCCTTCTTGTGACTGACATAAGAACATATGAAATGAAAGCAGGAGTAGGTCAGACGGCCTCTCAAACCTGTACCCCCATTACATAAGATCCTGGATGATCTTATCTTAACCTCAACTCCACTTTCCTGCCTGTCCCCATAAACCTTGATTCCTCTGTAGTGCAAAAATGTCTGTCTCAGCCTTTAATATATTCAGTGACCCAGCCTCCAGGATTTACTGGGGTAGAGAATTCCAGAGATTCATGACCCTCCTGAGAGAAGAAATTCCTCCTTATCTCCGTCTTAAATGGGCGACCCGTTATTCTGAAACTGTGCCCCTGAGTTTCTGGATTTCCCCCCGCAGCATGAGGGGAAACATCCTCTCAGCATCTACACTGTCAAACCCACTCATTATCTCATGTGTTTCGATATGATCACCACTCATTCTTCTAAACTCCAATGTGTATCGGTCCAAAGTGCCCAAACTTTTCTCATAAGACAACCCCTTCCTTCACTCCAGAATTCAAACCAGTGAACCTTCTCTGAATTACCTCCAATGGAAGTCTATCCCCTCCTTATATAAGGAATAAATATGATTTGGTAGCCATTACGGAGACATGTTTGCAGGTTGGTCATGACTAGGAGTTAAATATCCAGGGGTAGCAGACTATTCGGAAGGACAGACATGAAGGTAAGGGAGGTGGTGTAGCTCTGATACTCAAGGATGACATCAGGGCGGTGCTGAGAGATGATATAGGTTCTATGGAGAATGAGGTTGAATCCATTTGGGTGGAAATTAGAAACTCTAAGATGAAAAAGTCATTGATAGGCGTAGTCTATCGGCCACCAAATAATAACATCACATTGGGGCGGGCAATAAACAAAGAAATAACTAATGCCTGTAAAAATGGTACGGCAATTATCATGGGGGATTTTAATCTACATGTAGATTGGTCGAACCAGCTCAGTCAGGGTAGCCTTGAGGAGGAATTCGTTGAGTGTATCCGTGATAGTTTTCTTGAACAGTATGTAATGGAACCGACGAGGGAGCAAGCTATCCTAGATCTAGTACTGTGTAATGAGACAGGAATAATTAATGACCTCATGGTTAGGGATCCTCTTGGAAGGAGTGATCACAGTATGGTTGAATTTAGAATACAGATGGAGAGTGTGAAGATAAAATCCAATACCAGGGTCCTGTGCTTGAACAAGGGGGACGACAATAGAATGAGGGAGGACTTGGCTAAAGTGGACTGGAAACAAAGATTTTACGGTGGGACAGTTGACGAGCAATGGAGGACTTTCAAAGCAATTTTTCAAAGTGCTCAGCTAAAGTATATTCCAGTGAAAAGGAAGGACTGGAAGAAAAGGGGTAATCTGCCATGGGTGTCTAAGGAAATAAGGGAGGCTATCAAATTGAAAAAGAAGGCATACAAAGTGGCCAAAAGCAGCATGAAACTAGAAGATTGGGAAAACTTTAAAGGTCAACAGAAAGCTACAAGAAGAGCTATAAAGAATAGTAAGATGGAACATGAGAAAAAACTAGCACAGAATATAAAGACTGATAGCAAAAGTTTCTATAAATATATAAAACGAAAAAGAGTGGCCCAAGTAAACGTTGGTCCTTTAGAGGATGAGAAGGGGAATTTAGTTATGGGATATGATGAAATGGCCGAGGCATTGAACAGGTATTTTGTATCGGTCTTCACAGTGGAGGACATTAATAACATGCCAGTAATTGACAAAGAGACGAATGTAAGTGAGGACCTGGAAACAATCATTATTACGGAAGAGGTAGTGTTGGACAAGCTAATGGAGCTAAGGATTGATAAGTCTCCTGGCCCTGATGGAATGCATCCCAGGGTACTAAAAGAGATGGCGGGAGAAATAGCAGGTGCACTGACAGTAATTTTCCAAAATTCGCTGGACTCTGGGGTAGTCCCAGTTGATTTGGAAAACAGCAAATGTGACGCCACTGTTTAAAAAGGGAGGTAGACAAAAGATGGGGAATTATAGACCGATTAGCTTAACCTCTGGAGTGGGGAAGATGCTTGAGTCTATTATCAAGGAAGAAATAGCAGGGCATCTCGATAGAAATTGTCCTGTTGGGCAGACACAGCATGGGTTCATGAAGGGCAGGTCATGCTTGACAAATCTTTTGGAATTCTATGAAGACATTACGAGCAAGGTGGACAATGGGGACCCAGTGGATGTGGTGTACCTAGATTTCCAAAAGGCCTTCGACAAGGTGCCGCACAAGAGGCTGCTGAATAAGATAAGGATGCATGGCGTCAGGGGTAAAGTATTAGCATGGATAGAGGATTGGTTGACGAACAGGAAGCAGAGAGTGGGGATAAAGGAGTGCTATTCTGGTTGGCAATCAGTCTCTAGTGGTGTGCCTCAGGGATCGGTGTTGGGACTGCAATTATTTACAATTTATATAGATGATTTGGAGTTGGGGACCACGAGTAGGTTGTCAAAGTTTGCAGATGACACTAAGATGAGTGGCAGAGCAAAGTGTGCAGATGACTGTGAAACTTTGCAGAGGAACATAGATACATTGAGTGAGTGGGCAAAGGTCTGGCAGATGGAATACAATGTTAATAAATGTGAAGTCATTCATTTCGGTAGGAGTAACAGGAAAAAGGATTATTACTTGAATGGTAAAAAGTTGCAGCATGCTGCTATGCAGAGGGACCTGGGTGTCCTTGTGCATGAATCGCAGAAGATTGGACAAAGAACAAAGAAAATTACAGCACAGGAACAGGCCCTTCGGCCTTCCAAGCCTGCGCCGATCCAGATCCTCTATCTAAACATGTCGCCTATTTTCTAAGGGTCTGTATCTCTTTACTTCCTGGCCATTCATGTATCTGTCTAGATACATCTTAAAAGACCCTATCGTGCCCGCATAGAACATAGAACATTACAGCGCAGTACAGGGCCTTCAGTCCTCGATGTTGCGCCTACCTGTGAAACCATCTGACCTACACTATTCCATTTTCATCCATATGTCTATCCAATGACCACTTAAATGCTCTTAAAGTTGGCGAGTCTACTACTGTTGCAGGCAGGGCATTCCACGCCCCTACTACTCTCTGAGTAAAGAAACTACCTCTGACATCTGTCCGATATCTATCACCCCTCAACTTAAAGCTATGTCCCCTCGTGTTTGCCATCACCATCCGAGGAAAAAGGCTTTCACTATCCACCCTGTCCAACCCTCTGATTATCTTATATGTCTCGATTAAGTCACCTCTTCTCCTCCTTCTCTCTAACGAAAACAACCTCAAGTCCCTCAGCCTTTCCTCGGAAGACCTTCCCTCCATACCAGGCAACATCCTAGTAAATCTCCTCTGCACCTTTCCCAAAGCTTCCACATCCTTCCTATAATGCGGTGACCAGAACTGCACGCAATACTCCAGGTGCGGCCGCACCAGAGTTCTGTACAGCTGCAGCATGACCTCGTGGCTCCTAAACTCGATCCCCCTACTAATAAAAGCTAACACACCATATGCCTTCTTAACAGCTCTATTAACCTGGGTGGCAACTTTCAGGGATTTATGTACCTGGACACCAAGATCTCTCTGCTCATCTACACTACCAAGAATCTTCCCATTAGCCCAGTATTCTGCAATCCTGTTACTCCTTCCGAAGTGAATCACCTCACACTTTTCCACATTAAACTCCATTTGCCATCTCTCAGCCCAGCTCTGCAGCCTATCTATGTCCCTCTGTAACCTACAACATCCTTCGGCACTATCCACAACTCCACCGACCTTCGTGTCATCCGCAAATTTACTAACCCACCCTTCTACACCCTCATCCAGGTCATTTATAAAAATGACAAACAGCAGTAGCCCCAAAACAGATCCTTGCGGTACACCACGAGAAACTATACTCCAGGATGAACATTTACCATCAACCACCACCCTCTGTCTTCTTTCAGCTAGCCAATTTCTGATCCAAAGCACTAATTCGCCTTCAATCCCATACTTCTGTATTTTCTGCAATAGCCTACCGTGGGGAACATTATCAAATGCCTTACTGAAATCCATATACACCACATCCACGGCTTTACCCTCATCCACCTGTTTGGTCACCTTGTCAAAAAACTCAATAAGGTTTGTGAGGCACGACCTACCCTTCACAAAACCGTGCTGACTATCTCTAATGAACTTATTCTTTTCAAGATGATTATAAATCCTGTCTCTTATAACCTTTTCCAACATTTTACCCACAACCGAAGTAAGGCTCACAGGTCTATAATTACCAGGGCTGTCTCTACTCCCCTTCTTGAACAAGGGGACAACATTTGCTATCCTCCAGTCTTCCGGCACTATTCCTGTCGACAATGACGACATAAGAATCAAGGACAAAGGCTCTGCAATCTCCTCCCTGGCTTCCCAGAGAATCCTAGCATAAATCCCATCTGGCCCAGGGGACTTATCTATTTTCACACTTTCCAAAATTGCTAACACCTCCTCCTTGTGAACCTCAATCCCATCTAGCCTAGTAGTCTGTATCTCAGTATTCTCCTCGACAACATTTTCTTTCTCCACTGTAAATACTGACGAAAAATATTCATTTAACACTTCCCCTATCTCCTCCGATTCCACACACAACTTCCCACTACTATCCTTGATTGGCCCTAACCTATCTCTAGTCATTCTTTTATTCCTGATATACCTATAGAAAGCCTTAGGGTTTTCCTTGATCCTATCCGCCACTGACTTCTCGTGTCCTCTCCTTGCTCTTCTTATCTCTCCCTTCAGATCCTTCCTGGCTAGCTTGTAACTCTCAAGCGCCCTAACTGAGCCTTCACGTCTCATCCTAACATAAGCCGCCTTCTTCCTCTTGACAAGCTCTTCAACTTCTTTAGTAAACCATGGCTCCCTCGCTCGACAACTTCCTCCCTGCCTGACAGGTACATACTTATCAAGGACACGCAGTAGCTGCTCCTTGAATAAGCTCCACATTTCGATTGTTCCCATCCCCTGCAGTTTCCTTCCCCATCCTACGCATCCTAAATCTTGCCTAATCGCATCATAATTTCCTTTCCCCCAGCTATAATTCCTGCCCTGCTGTATATGCCTGTCCCTGCCCATCGCTAAGGTAAACCTAACCGAATTGTGATCACTATCACCAAAGTGCTCACCAACTTCTAAATCTAACACCTGGCTGGGTTCATTACCCAGTACCAAATCCAATGTGGCATAGCCCCTGGTTGGCCTGTCTACATACTGTGTCAGAAGACACTCCTGCACACACTGGACAAAAACAGACCCATCTAAAGTACTCGAACTATAGTATTTCCAGTCAATATTGGGAAAGTTAAAGTCCCCCATAACCACTACCCTGTTACTCTCGCTCCTGTCAAGAATCATCTTTGCTATCCTTTCCTCTACATCTCTGGAACTATTTGGAGGTCTATAGAAAACTCCCAACAGGGTGACCTCTCCTCTCCTGTTTCTAACCTCGGCCCAGACTACCTCAGCAGACGAGTCCTCAAACGTCCTTTCTGCCGCTGTAATACTTTCCTTGATTAACAATGCCACACCCCCCCCCCCCCCCCCCCTTTTACCATCTTCTCTGTTCTTAGTGAAACATCTAAATCCCGGAACCCGCAACATCCATTCCTGTCCCTGCTCTACCCATGTCTCTGAAATGGCCACAACATCGAGATCCCAGGTACCAACCCATGCTGCAAGCTCACCCACCTTATTCCGAATGCTCCTGGCGACGCGTTCCAGGCACCCACCACCCTCTGCGTAAAGAACTTTCCACGCGTATCCCCCCTAAACTTTTCCCCTTTCACTTTGAACTCGTGTCCTCTAGTAATTGAATCCCCCACTCTGGGGAAAAAGCTTCTTGCTATCCACCCTGTCTATACCTCTCATGATTTTGTACACCTCAATCAGGTCCCCCCTCAACCTCCGTCTTTCTAATGAAAATAATCCTAATCTACTCAACCTCTCTTCATAGCTAGCGCCCTCCATACCAGGCAACATCCTGGTGAACCTCCTCTGCACCCTCTCCAAAGCATCCACATCCTTTTGGTAATGTGGCGACCAGAACTGCACGCAGTATTCCAAATGTGGCCGAACCAAAGTCTTATACAACTGTAACATGACCTGTCAACTCTTGTACTCAGTACCCCTTCCGATGAAGGAAAGCATGCCGTATGCCTTCTTGACCACTCTATTGACCTGCGTTGCCACCTTCAGGGAACAATGGACCTGAACACCCAAATCTCTCTGTACATCAATTTTCCCCAGGACTTTTCCATTTACTGTATAGTTCACTCTTGAATTGGATCTTCCAAAATGCATCACCTCGCATTTGCCCTGATTGAACTCCATCTGCCATTTCTCCACCCAACTCTCCAATCTATCTATATTCTGCTGTATTCTCTGACAGTCCCCTTCACTATCTGCTACTCCACCAATCTTAGTGTCGTCTGCAAACTTGCTAATCAGTCCACCTATACTTTCCTCCAAATCATTTATGTATATTACAAACAACAAGTCTGGTCTGCAGGTACAGCAAGTAATTAGGAAGGCAAATGGAATTTTGTCCTTCATTGCTAAAGGGATTGAGTTGAAAAGCAGAGAGGTTATGTTGCAGCTGTCTAAGGTACTGGTGAGGCCGCACCTGGAGTACTGTGTGCAGTTTTGGTCTCCTCACTTGAGAAAGGATATACTGGCACTGGAGAGGGTGCAGAGGAGGTTCACTAGGTTGATTCCGGAGTTGAGGGGGTTGGCTTATGAGGAGAGACTGAGTAGATTGGGATTATATTCATTGGAATTCAGAAGAATGAGGGGGGATCTATGGAAACATATAAAATTATGAAGGGAATATATAAGATACAAGTGGAGAGGATGTTTCCACTGGCAGGTGAAGCTAGGACAAGAGGGCATAGCCTCAAGATTAGAGGGCGCAGATTTAGGACTGAATTAAGAAGGAAATTCTTCACCCAGAGGGTTGTTAATCTGTGGAATTCCTTGCCCAGTGAAGTAGTTGACGCTTCTTCAGTAAACGCCTTTAAAGCTAAGGTAGATATCTTTTTGAACAATAAAGGAATTAAGGGATACGGTGGGAGCGCGGGTAAGTGGATCTGAGTCCACGAAAAGATCAGCCATGATCTTATTGAATGGCGGAGCAGGCTCGAGGGACTGGACGGCCTACTCCTGCTCCTAGTTCTTATGATCTTATGAAACCAAAAGTTGTATGCAGTACTCTGGGTGTGGGAAATGCAGTGCATTGCCATTCTTTGGGGACGCTGGATAAGTGGAACACGGGGCTGTCAGTGGTGTGCGGTCAGAGAGATAGGTAGGTAGGGTGCGGGTGCTGGGCTGGCTGAGTAGGGTGAGTGGGGTGCAGGGCTGGCTGAGTGGGGTGAGGGCGGAGGGTTGGGTGAGTAGGGTGAGAGCAGTGAGCTGGGGGCGAGGGCAGAGGGCTGGGTGAGTGGGGCGAGGGCAGAGGGCTGGGTGAGTGGGGCGAGGGCAGAGGGCTGGGTGAGTGGGGGGAGGGCGAGGGTGGGGTCTGGGTGAGTGGGGGGAGGGCGAGGGTGGGGTCTGGGTGAGTGGGGGGAGGGCGAGGGTGGGGTCTGGGTGAGTGGGGCGAGGGCAGAGGGCTGGGTGAGTGGGGGCGAGGGCGGGGTCTGGGTGAGTGGGGCAAGGGCAGGGAGCTGGGTGAGTGGGGCGAGTGGAGTCTGGGCGCGGGGTCAGATTTGGAGGAGTGCAGAGATGTTGAAGGCTGGTCGGGTGGAGATGTTTATGTTGACATCAGAAGCTTTGTTCGAATTCTGCAGCCTGCGTTCAACATTGTGAAGACTGAGGACATGGTCTTCAACCAGCGCTATGAGTTCTGTTCCCTCGCCTGTGATTCCATCTCCGTCCCAGACAATGTCTCAGATTGACCCAGACTGTTCACAACCTCAGTGTTCTGTTTAGAGGCTGGGCTGAGCTTCTGAGATGATATTCTCTCCATTATAATGACCGCTTCTTTCCACCTCTAACATCGCCCACCTTCACCATGCTTCATCTGCAGCTGATCCCCTAATCCTGACTTTTATCACCTGTACACTCAAGTTCCGAGGCTCTCTGGAGCAGCTTTGCTCCTTTCACCTTAGATAAACTTAAATGAATCAAAATCCCTGCTCACTGATCGCCCTGTCATTGTGAACCTGCATTGGACCCCGGTCCCCCAGCACCTGCAAATTAAACCTCTCAACCTCATTTAATTGTCTTTATGGTCTCATCTCTTCCTGTCTCTGTAACCTCCTCCAGCCCTGCAATCCCCCCACCACCAAATTCTCGTTCTTCCTCCAACTGTGGCGTCTTATACATTTCACCCTCTCCTCACCCGATCTATGGCTGCCATTCCTTCAGCTATCCCAGCGCTCTGCTCAGCAGTTCCCTCCCTGAACCTCTCCAACTCCCTCTCCTCCGTGTTGACCCTCCTAATAACTCCATTCTTTGACCAATATTTTGTCCACTGCTTCTGCTACCTCCTTTATTTTGTCTGGTTCAGTTTCTGTGAAGCACCTTGAGATGTTTTTCGGTTTAAAGTACTGTGGAAATTTAAGTTTTTGATTTTAAATCTGAGATTGATAACTTCCTGTTAATCAGGGGTATTAAAGGATATGGGCAAAGACAGCTATTTGGAATTAGGTTACAGATCATCTGTGATATCACTGAATGATGGAACAGGCTCGAGGGGCAAAATGACCGCTTCCTGTTCCTGTGTCCGTTGGTGGAATCAATATGTGTACTGTCACGCTTACGAGAAGTGTGAGAATAAAAAAAGGCTCAAACTAAAGAGTTATAAAAATTGACTTTGCCTTTTCAAGAAAACGTTCAATGCTGCAAAAGATGGCCGCATGTGTATTCAAATATTTGAAGAATAGGAAGGGAAACAGCACATTTCCTCAGTAGGTTTTACAGACTATTGAGAATGGCGATGAGATGGAGGGGGAGGCCTGAGTTGTGGGAAAACTCCTTGTGTCTGTATTTTGAGCTCGAACTAGTGACCATTCAGAGATACAGAGGATGGTTTGGGGACTGGGGTTCGGGTGTGGATTTGGGGAGCTGAAGCTGATAAGTTGAAGGTAAAGTCATGTTTGACAAACTTGTCCCCTGTTTTTAAGAAGTCACTATGCAGGTCAGTGGTATGTGATACATGTGGTGTTTCTCTGTTTTCAGAAGTTGTTTGGTTTCAAGAGGAAATGCAACAGTCTGGATAGAATACCGATAATGTGTTTAGTTTTCTCCTTTTTTTGTTCACAGATCCGAACTCTACAATCACTGATTTCCTGACAAAGTGCGACGATTACCAGCTGTTCAAGTTGATGAAATTCTACCGGGACAGACTAGAACAGGCGATTGAAGAAGGAGTGGAGGGACTCAGTCTCATATTAACAGACGAGGACCATTTCACTGGACAAGAGTATCAAGTAAGTGGGAGGGATACAGAATGAAATTAATTTATTCTAATGTCACAGAACCGACAGAATATAGTCGCATGGGAAATGCTGGGTAAAAAATGACCAAGATCTGACTCGCCTTCTAACATCCAGGCAGTCACATACTGCACTGATAATAGAGTTTTTATTTATTTTTTATTTTATTTAGAGATACAGCACTGAAACAGGCCCTTCGGCCCACCGAGTCTGTGCCGACCAACAACCACCCACTTATACTAATCCTACATTAACCCCATATTCTCTAACACGTCCCCACCATTCTCCTACCACATACCTACACTAGGGGCAATTTACAATGGCCAATTTACCTATCAACCTGCAAGTCTTTGGAGGTGGGAGAAAACCAGAGCACCCGGAGGAAACCCACGCAGACACAGGGAGAACTTGCAAACTCCGCACAGGCAGTCCTCACCCATCTACCTATCGCAGATGTATCTGTCCATGACTGTATTGGTAGGAGTGATCCCCGCACAGTCCTTGTGGAGACCAAATCACATTTCTGAACTGAAGACACCCTCCATCATGTCGTCTGGCATTCCACAGCACTCGCTGTTGGGTCCCTTGCCATTTGTGGTTATATATTAATGATTTGGACTTGAATGTGGGCGGCATAATTGGGAAATTTGCTGATGATATAAAAATTGGCCGTGTCGTTGATAGTGAAGAAGATGGTCGTAGACTCCAGAATATCAATGTTTTAGTTGAGTGGGTGGAAAAGCGGCAAATGGAATTCAATCTGGAGAAATGTGAGGTAATGCATTTAGGGAGGGCAAATAATGTGAGGGAATACATAATAAACGGGAGGATATTGACAGGGGTAGAAGAAGTGAGAGAACTTGCAGTGCATGTCCACAGGTCCCTGAAGGTGGCAGGACAGGTAGATAGAGTGGTGAAGAAGGCATATGGAATGATTTTCTTTATTGACCGAGGTATAGAACGCAAAATTAGGGATGTAATGCTGGAACTATATAAAACGCTGGTTAGGCCACAGCTGGAGTATTGCGTACAGTTCTGGTCGCCACATTACAGAAAGGACGTAATTGCTCTGGAGAGAGTACAGAGGAGATTTGCAAGAATGTTGCCAGGGCTTGAAAGTTGCAGCTATGAGGAAAAATTGAATCGGCTAGGGTTGTTCTCCTTAGTTCAGAGGAGGCTGAGGGGTGACTTACAGGTGTACAATATTATGAGGGGCCTTGACAGAGTAGACAGGAAGGACCTGTTTCCCCTGGTGGAGTGGTCAATTACCAGGGGACACAGTTTTAAGTGATAGGTGGAAGGATTAGAGGGGACATGAGGAAAAAATGGGTGTCTGGAATTCACTGCCAAGAACAGTGATGGAGGCAGAAACCCTTAATTCTTTTAAAAGGCACCTGGACATGCACCTGAAGTGCTGTAACCTGCAAGGCTATGGACCAGTTGCTGGAAGGTGGGATTAGATTGGGCAGCTAGCTTTTTTTTCTTTGGTCGGCACGGACATGACGGACTGAATGGCCTCCTTCTGTGCCGTAATTTTTCTATGGTTCTCTCACCATTCTAAATGTGATACAGAATATAGATCTACCATCTAAAACTGAGCATCCATGAGGCGCTGTGAGCCATGAGCATCAGCAGAATTGTATTTCACTACAATTTGTGACTTTATGGCCTGTCGTATCCCTCGCTCTACCATTACCATCAAGCCAGGGGAACAACTCTGGTTCAATGGAGAGCATATCTGGAGCAGCACCAGGCATATCTAAAAATGAGGTACCAACCTGGTGAAGCTACAACACATCACTACATTCATGCTGAACAGCAGAAGCGGAATGCTGTAAACAGAGGCAAATGATCCTACAACCAATGGATCATAAAACTTTACAGTCCTACACCCAGTCATATGGTGCTGGAAAGTTAAACAACTAACTGGAAGAGGAGGTTCTACAAACATCCCCGTCCTCGATGTGATGGAGGCCAGAGCGCAAAAGACAAGGTTGAAACATTCACGCCCACCTTCAGAAGTTCCAAGTGGATGATCCATCTCGGCCTCCTCCTAAGGTCCATACCATCACAGATACCAAACTTCAGCCAATTTGATTCAGCCCACATTCTAAAAGGAATGGCTAAGCACACTCAACTCATCAAAGGCTATGACCCTGACAACATCCCGTGTGCAGTGCTGAAGACTTGTGTTGCAGAAGTAACCACATCCCTAGGAAGCTGTTTAACACTGGCATCTACCTGACAAATTGGAAAAATTTCCCAGGTATGTCCTGCTCCACAAAAAGCAGGATAAATCCAATACGGCCAATTACTGTCCATTAGCCTACTCTTACTCATCAGCAAAGTGATGGAAGGTGTCGTTGACAGTGCTGAATTCCAGAGGAAAGGTGACGGGGACTGCCCTTGACAGCATTTGACTTAGTGTGGCACCAAGGAATCTTAGTAAAATTGAAGTCATTGGGAGTTGGGGAAAACTCTCCATTAGTTGGAGTCGTACCAAGCACAAAGGAAGATGATCGTGATTATTGGAGGCCAATCGTCCCAGCCCCCGGACATCACTGCAGGAGTTCCTCAGCTGCTTCAGCGATGACCTTCCCTCCATCATAAGGCCATTCGCAACTCCTCAGGTAATGAAGCAGCCTGTGCCCGCTTGCAGCAACATCTGGACAACATTCAGGCTTGGTCTGAGAAATGGCAAGTAACATTTGTGCCGAGCAATGACCATCTCCAACAAGAGATAATCTAATCATCTCCCCTTGACATTCAATTGCATTACTGTTGCTCAGTCCCCCACCTTCAACATCCTGGGTGTCATCATTAACCAGAAACTTAACTTGACCAGTCATGTAAATACTGTGGCTACAAGAGCAGTTCAGAGGCTGGTGAGTGACTCATCTCCTGACTCCCCAAAGCCTGACCACCATCTACAAGGTAGAAGTCAGGAATGATGGAACACTCCCTGGATGAGTGGAGCTCCAACAACACTCAAGAAACTCCGCACCATCCAGGACAAAGCAGTCGGCTTGATTGGCACCCTATCCACCACCTTAAACGTTCACTCTCCACCATGGGTACACAGTGACAGCAGTGTGTACCATCTACAAGATGCATTGCAACAAGTCACCAAGGCTCCTTAGACAGCACCTTCCAAACCCACAGCCTCTACCACCTAGCAGGACAACGGCAGCAGGTGCATGGGAACATCACCGCCTCCAAATTCCCCTCTAAGTCACACACCATCCTGACCTGGAAATATATTGTTGTTCCTTCATCACCACTGGGTCAGAATCCTGGAACTCTAACAGCAGTGTGGATGTATCTTCACCACATGGACTGCAGCAGTTCGGGGAGGCAGCTCACCCCCACCTTCTCATGGGTAATAAATGCTGGCCAGGCCAGAGACGTCCACATCCCATGAGTAAATAAATAAAAATGGTCAGTATCTGTACAAAGGACAGGGTAATGTCTGGACTGAGAACAAAGGGAGAGTTCTAGTAGCACTGGAAAAAGGAGAGAACTGAGGAAACAGACAGGATCTAGAGGGAAGGCAGTGAACTATCCAGGAAATGACTTCATAGTAAATCAAAGAACTTTAAATGACAAAAAAAAACACAGGAGAGCTGAAATGATGAAAAGTGAGAAACCTAAAGTGGGAAAACAACCCAAAAAAAAATTTGTATGGACAGAATAACCCTACTGTTTCCCCATCAGTTCTGTGCATTTAATTATCACATGCTTTCAGAATCTGTCATTCACTGTGTAATTTTCTGCCCCTGTGCTCTTGGTGTGAAATGTCACTCCCTATGTTCCCCCTGGGAAGATTGACACCATCATCTGCTTTCCCCACCACAAACTCCATCTCTGCCTGTTGATTTTCTTCCCCTCCCTGGTCAGCAGGGATATTCACCAACATGTTGCAGCAGAGACATTTGACAAAATTATTGACTCAGCCGTGGAGATGGGGACAATTAATCTGCTTATCAAGTCTATAGCCAACCTAATGTCATCAAACCAGAGTCAATTTAAAATACATTTCTCCCTATAAATAAAGTAGCTAAACATACAAACATCAATGGAAAGCAGTGCAACTGTATTAGCTAACAAGCAAGTAAAACAGTATGTGATGCCAGTGTGAATTACTTTTGTTGACAGAATAGAGCTAGCTACACCATGTACTAACATTACATTAGCATATAGGCAGCGAGCTAAACTATTATGTGATTAAAAACCAGACTGTGAGAAGTAACAGTCTCTTTCCCAAGCTGGGTTGAACGCTCTTTCAAATTCGACACCATTTTTTTCCCGGGTAAGAACAAAAGCAGGAAAAATATGAACGTAGAATTAGAATTCATAGCTACTTCCCAAGTCCCTCCTTGGTCATTGAGGACACTTAATGGACGTTAGACTTTATAAAATGTGTTCCAGACCAAAAATTGAATGAGATGGGACTGTGTAGATTGATGTCCTTCTCAAAGTCTAACACCCGAACCTGCACAATATCGCTGCAGTCTTTGTGAAACGGTTCATTTATTCAACTTCCCGTCCTCTTCATTTCTATAATGTTAAACCAGTATTTTTAGGGAGTTTCTAGTTTGTTTCAGACAGAGGTTTTTTTTTAATGAAAGGAATTTTTTACCTTGTGCAGTAGCTCTGGATCACTCTCCCTTCCTCTTTCCAGCAGGTTTTCTCTAACACACACACCCCACCTGTGCTGTGTCTCAAATTGTTCTTCCCTCCCCCCATCCCCTTTATAACTGAACTAAGTTTCTTTAAAGTTTTGGAGTTTGATGTTACAGTTTATTAATCCTTAGTTCCTCCAAAAGAGCTAGAAAGCTGGCGGCTGTTAACCTGGGCCTGTCACTGGGCGAAGCTGTGCAGCTGCTGCCTCGTTCAGTGCAGACGCAGGACCAGTAGCTTCTTATTGGAGTATTTGAGGCCTAAACCAGGTGCTTCTGAAATCTTCCCGCCCACCCGCTGGCTCCATTCCTCTCCTGTACTTAGCAAAACCGGCACGACCAGTTCCAGCACCTGCATTGCGCGTGCTGCGGTCACAGCCGGGGAACTGCCTCACCTGGAGAGGTGGATGCTGCCGATGCCCCAATGCTTTCTAATTGTTTTCACTGCTGGTAATTTTAAATATCTTGCCAAGCCTTTAAACTGGTGTGTTTTAAAATAACCTAGCCACTGGTTTAAAATATTTAACCACAGACATGTTGCTTGCTACTGCTGGAGGCTAAGCCAGGCTGTCTGTGACTTCAGTGTCCAACCTCGAGGTGAACTCCAATCCTCTTTCAAAAACAAAAAGTGCTGGAAAAATTCAGCAGGTCTGGCAGCATCTGTGGAGATGGAAGCAAAGTTAACGTTTCAGGTCTGTGACCATTCATCAGAACTGGCAAAGGTTAGAAAAGAGTTAGGTTTTAAGCAAGTGAAGGGGAGGGGCGCGGGGGAGAGAACAAAGGGGAAGATGTTTGATAGGGCAGGGGAGATTAAATTACAGAGCTGTCCTGGGACATAGGAAAAGCGTGTGTTCATGTTTGTGGTGAAAGACAAAGCATTATTCCAGAGAGAGTGTTAATCGTAGAATAATGAACAGCTCTGAATACATAAAAAGCAGGCACGTGGTTAAAAAATAAAATATTAAAAAAAGACCGGTCATGCTCTGAAGTTATTGAACTCCGTGTTCAGTCCGCAAGGCTGTAGAGTGCCTAATCGAAAGATCAGGTACTGCTCCTCGAACTTGCGTTGATGTTCACTGGAACACTGGTCTCACCCTGCTCTCAGGCCAACATTTCTGTCTTTGGCCTGCTCCATGGGAAGTGTGAGGTAATGCATTTTGGGGAGGGCAAGCAAAGCAAGGAAATACACAATAAACGGGAGGATATTGAGAGGGGTAGAAGTGAGAGACCTTGGAGTGCACATCCACAGATCCCTGAAGATTGCAGGACAGGTAGATAAGTGGTGAAGAAGGCATATGGAAGGCTTTCCTTTGTTGGTTGAGGTATAGAATACAAAAGCAGGGATGTAATGCTGGAACTGTATAAAACATTGGTTACACCACAGCTGGAGAATGTTGCCAGGGCTTGAAAGTTGTAGCTATGAAGAAAGATTGGATCGGCTACGGTTGTTTTCCCTAGAACAGAAGAGGCTGAGGGATGACTTAACTGAGGTATACAGAATAATGAGGAGTCTAGATAAAGTAGACAGGAAGGACCGGTTTCCCCTAGGGGGGAGGTCGATTACCATGGGGCACAGATTTAAGGTGATTGTTGGAAGGTTAGAGGGGACATGAGGAAAAACTATTCACCCAGAGGGTAGTAGGTGTCTGGAATTCACTGCCTGGATCGGTGGTGAAGGCAGAAACCCTCAACTCTTTTAAAAGGTACCTGGACATGCACCTATAACTGTAAGTGCTGTAAACTGCAAGGCAATGGACCAGGTGCTGGAAGGTGGGATTAGATTGGGTGGCTAGTTTTTTAGCCGGCGCAGACATGATGGGCTGAATGGCCTCTTTCTGTGCCGTAACTTTTCTATAGTTCTATCATTCCTGTAGCTCTCCTCCATCCGCCATGCAGGGAGACTAAAACTGGGCACGGTATCCAGATGTGATCTGACCAGTGATCTGTACAGTGTCAAAGTGGTGCCTTCTATTTTGTACTGAGTGGTTCTGTTAATACAACCCAATACTTTGCTAGCTTTAGTTCTGGTTTTTCTACATTGGACATGAAGCTTCAGTGATCTGTGCAAAATAACACCAAGATCTTATTCTCTCACATTCTCTCAGTATTTCTCCCTGCAAATGATACCTGTGTTCTCTGTTGGCCCGACCAATTTGTGTGGCACTACTTTTAACTAAATGAAATGCTATTTGCCATCTGTGGTTCGCTCACCTAGCCCATGTAAAATGTTTTTGGATTTGATTGCCCTCCTCGACCGTCTTAACGCTTTCACAGACATTAGTATCGTCTGCAAACCTACTTGCCATCCTCCCAACATCACTGTCCAGGTCATTAATGCAGACTGTGAAGAGTAGCAGGTCTAGGACCAGTCACTTGTAACATGTCTTCAAGCTGAACCACATCTGTTAATTTCAACATTTTGGCTGCAGGATTGAAAACAATTCCTAATCCAAAGTTCCTAATTTCTACTGATGCATCAAGAATCCATCTTCTGAAGTAACCTAGTGTGAGGAACCTTATCAAAGACTTTTTGAAAATCGAAGTAGACAATGTGCACAGGATTTCCCTCATCCACCATCCCAATGACTTCCTCAAAAAAAAAACGCAAAATTGTTGGGCAGAAGCCTTTTTTCAGAAGCTGAGTTATGAATTTCTATTGGTCCCTTCATTTCCCTTTAAACATAAAGGACATCTCTTATTATCCCATTAGCATCTTCCCAATAAGGGATGTCAGGCTGATAGGCCTGTCGTTCCCTGGCTCCGATTTATCTCCTTTTTAAACTGTAGGGAAAGAGGTGGAGAAATGTGAAATATTCAAATGTTATCATTTCACAGCACAGAATGAGATGTTCGAAAGTGTTTGATCCAATCTGAGAATATATGTAGATGTTCACACAATAGAACATTAATCCATGGAGAAATGTGAGGAAAAGACAATGTTCAGGGTGACTGGGAAGTTAGTTATTGGCTAATTTCCAAAAGGCAGTGAGAGTATCTCATTCTACTCGAAGAATAACCTTTTAACTCTGGAGTTGTTTTTGAACCCAATGTAATGACAAACAAATACATATTTTTAATTTCCAAACCTGCATTATAGGAAACTAGGACCAAAATTAAACAATGCAGTATAATTATTGGTAGAACAGTTCAGATGAACTGCCAATGTTTTCTGCTCTAACATTACACTGAGTGAAGTGGGCAGTAGTTCAATTTCTAATTCTAATCAGTAACCTGACTGGACTGTTATAAAACCACAGTTAATGAATGTATGCGTAAAACTGCTGAATAATTGTTAGCGATTTCTGAAACACAATCTAACAGGAGAGTGAATGGTTAGAGACAGGAAAAGGCCTCTTGGCCCAAATAAACCTGCCCCTCCACTCAGTGTATCCAACCAAACACCTTGAATTGTCTCTAGACCCCACTTACACTGTCCCTTTAGTGTCCTTCCCTGGTAACTGACCCCCTGCTCTATTACCCTTTAGGTAAACAAATTACCCTGATTTCCCTTCTTCTGACTTTCAACTTTCTATGTTATTGATTACTTTGCGAATTGTGAGCCTGTTTCCTGAACTGATGCTGTGAATTCCGTTGAAACATTTCAATACCAAAGTCTCTTGCCGAAATAAAATATAGTAAACTCCCTCATATTCACCTCAACCTGAACTCCGAATAGCTTAATCATTTTTCAGCATTCCGAAGGGACCGTTCCCTCTGCGACATCCTAATCCACTCCTTAATCACCCCCAACAACATCTTCCCTTCCCACGACACCATCTCATTCAAGCACAAGAGATGTGACATCTTCCCTTTTACCGATTCCATTCCCACCATCCAGGGTACCAAACACACTTTCCAGGTGACACAGTGATTTATGTGTACTTTTTCCAATTTAGTAACAGTATTGGCTGCTTACCATGTGGCCATTTCTACACTGGGGAGGCCAAATGCAGTTTGGGTGACCACTTTATGGGGTACCTCCCTTCAGTCCACAGGAGTAACCTCGAGCTTCCTGTCATTTTAATTCCCTGCCACCTATCATTTTAATTCTGTGCCTCACTCCAACTCTTAATTTCCTGTCCTGCTGCTACACTGGTGCAATGAAGCTCAATTTAAGCTCGAGGGACAGCACCTCAGGCATTAGGCACATTATAACCTTCCAGTCTCAAAATTGAGTTTAACAATTTCAGCTCATAATCTCTTACCCCATTTTTCTGGACAGCAGCAATTGGTAATGATGCTGCTGTTCCCATTCACACATCATCTAGACCCATACGCAAGCAAAATACTGCAGTTGCTGGAAATCTGAGATTAAAACAGATAATGCTGGAAATACTCAGCAGGTCTGGCAGCATCTGCGGGGAGAGAAACAGAGTTACCGTTTCAGGTTTGCAACCCTTCAGCAGAACTGTTGTGATGAAAGATAGCATACCTGAAATGTTTACTCTGTTCCTCTCTCCACAGATGCTGCCAGACCTGCTGAGTATTTCCAGCATTTTCTCTCCTCCAGACCCACCTTTTGTTTCTTTACTTGTCCCATTATCATCTCATTTTGCCTTACGCCATCATCCCTTTTGTCATTTAATCTCCCTTGCCTCCTAACCTATCACAGACCTTCCCTTTTGTTCTGATTACCCCCCCCCCCTCCCCCACCGCTTCCTGCCTCTATACTTGTTTAATATCTGTTTCATCTCTAACATATGATAGAAATCAGCAGTACAGAAAATTAATGTCAGATATTTTCCACATCCACCATTTTAACTAGAAACGGGACAGAGTTTAAATAATTAACATTAGATATTTAATCCAATCCCAGGCAGGATGTGTATGTCGAGGGAGACGTTTCCTGGATTGGGAGTACTGGGGAAACAGGAATTATTTTAGCTGTAAATGTTTAGAATTATTCACAGTCCTGAACATTAAGTAGAGTGACAGTTGTGAGGTTAAACTTGCCGATAAATAGGCTGCAATCTAATGTGTTGTGGGATAGAAACGCACACCAGCCTGTGCTGGGACCTCACAAAGAGCAGCTCCTGGGTAAACTGGGGGCCTGAAAGCGGGAATTTCACAATCATTCGTCTGTGTGAGAGGCCCCATTCCAGGAGGGAACTTCCAAAAATCCCCCAGAAACTGTCGGCCCAGTTACACTTCAAATAAATGCAGTGCCAGTTTAATGGGGAATAAAGTGAGAGACTCCCCTCCCCTGAAAATTAGGAGCACAGGCACATTTAAAACTTGCAGCAGGACAGAATCAATTCTCCTTATAGAGTCATGGAGTAATTTATAGCAGAGAAGGAGGCCATTCAGCCCATCGAGTCTATGCATGCTCTCCATAGAGCTATGCTGTCAGTCCCACTCCTTGGCTCGATTCCCGTTGCCCTGCAAGTCTATTTCTCTCAGGTGACCATCCAACTTCCTCTTGAAGTCATTGATCGTCTCCACTTCCACCATCCTTGTGGGCAGCGAGTTTCAGGTCATTACCACCCACTGTATAAAAAAGTTTTTCTTCATATTCCCCCGGCATCTTTTGCACAAAACTTTCAATCTGTGTCCCCAAGTCCTTGTAACATTTGTTAATGGGAAGAGCTTTTCCTTGTTTAACTTATCGAAACCTGTCATAATGTTGTACACTTCTATTAAATCTCCCATCTATCTCCTTTGTTCTAAGGAAAACTGACCCAGCTTTTCAAACCTAACCCTGTAACTAAAATCCCGCATCCCTGGATACATTTTGGTAAATCTCCTCTGTACCCTCTAAAGGACCCTCACATCCTTCCCAAAGTGTGGTGACCAGAACGGCTATAAAATCCTGGGGGAATGAATTTTACAGCAGCAGTTAGCACCATTTCACAATATAACTCACCCCAGGTATTATACAGATTGATATACTGTACAAAGTAAAAAGTACAGGAAATCACAGTTTTATCATTTAATTCCGGGGAAATCACCCCATTCCCATAAAATCCAGGATTTAAGAAGTGACAGAAATGGGACCATTTCCCCCAAACATGACGAGGCTGGTCACTAATCTCCAGGAGGGTAATTCTGATCATCAGGCAATGAGACCAGACTGAGGGATAGTTAAAGACTTCACACAGACAGTACTGTATTACATAGGATATACAGCACAAAAACAGGCCATTCGGCCCAACCAGTCCATACAGGCATTTATGCTGCACTCGAGCCTCCTCCCCTCTTTCTTCATCTAATTCTATCAGCATAACTCTCTATTGTCTTCTCTCTCATATGATTATCCAGACTCTCCTTCAATGTATATAAACTATTCTCCACAAACACCTACTGTGGTAGCGGGTTCCACATTCTCATCATAGTCATTCTGCCACAGAAGGAGGCCATTTGACCCATTGAGTTCATTCTAGCTCTCTGCATAGCAATTTAGTCAGTCCGATTCCTATGCTGTATCCGAGGCCCTGAAAGTTTATTTCCCTCAAGTGCCTATCCAATTCCCTTTTGAAGTCATTAATCATCTCCGCTTCTCCCAGCGAGTTCCAAGCCATTACTACTTGCTGTGTAAAAAAAGATTCTTCCTCACATACTGTCTATATCGCTTACGCAAAATCTTAAGTCTTGTACTACTCCATGTACTGTCAGCTCATGAGAACAGATTTTCTCTGAACTGCTTCCAATGAAAGTATGTCCCTCCTTAAATAAGGTGACCAAAACTGTACACCATTCTCCAGGTGTGGTCTCACCAATGCCCCTGTACAGTTGGAGCAAGACTTCCCTACTTTTATACTTCCACCCCCCCCCCCCCCACCTTTGCAATAAAGGATAACACTACATTTGCCTGCCTAATTACTTGCTGTACCTGCAAGCTGACTTTTTGTGATTCGTGTGCGAAGTCACGCAGGTCCCTCTTTGCCGTAACATTCTGCAGTCTCTCCATTTAAATAATATTCTGCTTTGCTATTCTTCAAAAGTGGACAACCTCACATTTTCCCACATTATACTCCATCTGCCAAATTTTTACCCATTCACTTAACCTATTTATATCCCTTTGCAGTTTTTTTTTGTATCCTCCTCACAACTTGCTTTCCTACCTATCCTTGTATTGTCCACAATTTTGGCTACAATACAGTCGGTCCTTTCATCCAGTTCATTAATATAGGTCATAAATAGTTGAGGCTGCAGCACTACTCCCTGTGGCTCTCCACTAGTTACAGTTTGCCATCCTGAAAGTAACACCCATTTATCTTAACTCTCTGTTTCCTGTCAGTTCGCCAGTCCTCTATCCATGCTAATATATGACCCCCAACACCAGGAGCTCTTCCCTTACATGATTAGAGATACAGCACTGAAACAGGCCCTTCGGCCCACCGAGTCTGTGCCGAACATCAATCACCCATTTATACTAATCCTATATTCCTTCCAAACATCCCCACCTGTCTCTATATTTCCCTACCACCTACCTATACTAGTGACAATTTATAATGGCCAATTTACCTATCAACCTGCAAGTCTTTTGGCTTGTGGGAGGAAACCGGAGCACCCGGAGAAAACCCACGCAGACACAGGGAGAACTTGCAAACTCCACACAGGCAGTACCCGGAATCGAACCCGGGTCCCTGGAGCTATGAGGCTGCGGTGCTAACCACTGCGCCACTGTGCCGCCCTAATAGTAATCTTTTACGTGGCATCTTATCAAATACCTTTTGGAAATCCAAATACACTACATCTACTGGTTCCCCTTTATCCACCCTGCTTGTTACATCCTCAAAGAACTTTAATAAATTTGTCAAACACGATTTCCCTTTCACAAAAGCAGGTTGAGTCTCTATAATAAAAGCAAAATACTGCAGATGCTGGAAATCTGAAATAAAAACAAGAAATGCTGGAAATATTCAGGTCTGGCAGCATCTGTGGAAAGAGAAGCAGGGTTAACGTTTCAGGTCTGTGACCCTTCTTCAGAACTAACTGGCTGTATCCAATGGCAACCAAAAATACGCTTCCTCCAACTGCTGAGCCTTGCTGGTTCTTAAAGCAGTACTGATCCTTTGCAAGCCTAAAAGGCACACTGCATATTCCCAGAAAAAAAACTACAGGATCATAATATATGTCAAAAAGAAACAATGTTTCCAGTACTGAACCTTTGAAAAACAAGCATTTGTCATGGCTCACTGTTTTCCGTCCTTAAGCCAATCCTTTATCCAAGCTGACACTGACCCTCCTATTCCAGGACCTCAATATAGTTAACCAGCCTTTTATGTGGTACTTTGTCAAATGCTTTCTTAAAATCTACATAGACAACATCCACCAAATTCCCTTCATTAACCTTCTCTGTTACTTCATCAAAAAAATTAAATTAGATTAGTCAAACATGATCTGCTGTTTATAAATCCGTACTGACTCTCCTTAATTAATTCAAACCTCTTCCAGTATCTATTAATTTTTTTCCCTGATTTATTGTTTCTAAAACCTTACCCACCACTGATGTTAAACTGCCCGTCCTGTAGTTACTACGAATGTCCTTGCACCCTATCTTGAGTCAGTGTGTCATATTTACCACTTTCCAATCCTCTGACACCTCCCCTGTATCTAGGGAAGATTGGAAGATTATGACAAGCCCTTCTGCTCTCTCCACCCCACCTCCCTGAGCAACCTGGGATGCAAGCCATCCGGACCAGACGACCCATCCACTCCAAGCAAAGTCAGCCTTTCCAGTCCATCCGGCTGAGCAATTTTCACCCGTCCATTACTTCCAGCATCTCCATTTCTGCTATTTTGTCAGCATTATCTTCCTTAGCAGACACCAATACAAAGTACTGATTCGGTATTTTAACCTTGCCCTGTGTCTCTAAACATATATCACCTTCTTAGTTACTAATAGACCCCACCCTGCCTCTGACTATCCACTTACTATTTACATGCTGGTGGAAGATTTTTAGATTCCCTTTTATATTAACTGCCATTCTATTCTCATTCTCTCTTTGCCAGTCTTACTTTGCTCTTCACTTCCCCATTCAACTTATTGTATTTGTCCTGGTTCTCTCATGAAGAATCCAGGTGACATGCGTCATAGACCTCATTCTCCATCTCCTTCATCATTCCAGGAGCCTTGGCTTTGGTTCCCCTGGATCCAAAGATCATTGAAGACAGCAGCACAGGTAGATAAGGTGGTTAGGAAGGCATATGGGATACTTGCCTTTTTTAGCCGAGGCATAGAATATAAGAGCAGGGAAGTTATGATGGAGCTATATAAAACACTAGTTAGGCCACAGCTGGAGTACTGTGTGCAGTTCTGGTCACCACACTATAGGAAGGATGTGATTGCACTGGAGAGGGTGCAGAGGAGATTCACCAGGATGTTGTCTGGGCTGGAGCATTTCAGCTGTGAAGAGAGACTGGATAGGCTAGGGTTGTTTTCCTTAGACCAGAGGAGGATGAGGGGGGAACCTGATTGAGGTATGCAAAATTATGAGGGGCATTAATAGATTAGATAGGAAGAAACTTTTTCCCGTAGCGGAGATGTCAGTAACCAGGGGGCATAGATTTAAGGTAAGGGGTAGGAAGTTTTGAGGGGATTTGAGGAAAACAATTTTCACCCAGAGGGTGATTGGAATCTGGAACACACTGCCTGAAAAGGTGGTGGAGGCAGAAACCCTCACATCATTTAAGAAGTATTTAGATGAGCACTTGAAACGCCACAGTATGCAAGGCTACGGGCCAAGTGCTGGAAAATGGGATTAAAATAGATAGGTGCTTGATGACCGGACACAATGGGCTGAAGGGCATGATTCTGTGCTGCATAGCTGTATGACTCAAACCTTCGCCCTTGTTGGAATGTACTCAGCCTGTATCTGAAACATCTCCTCCTTTAAGGATCACCCATTGGTGACTGCTCGGAGCGACAACACCTTGAAGGATTACAGTCCAGACTATGGTACCAATCAACAATGGGCTACACGGGGAACAGCAACGTCTAAGAGTACAGTGATTATAGGAGATTCCATAGTCAGGTATTTCTGTAACCCTCATTGTGAGTCCCACATGGTGTGTTGCCTCCCTAATGCCGGGGTAAAGGAGAGATGCACAATAGTTTTCAGGGGGAAGAGAGTGAGCTAGAAGTTGTGGTACACATCAGTACCAACGTCATAGAGAGGGCAGGTATTGAGGTCTGATAGTCTGATTTTTCAGGAGCTAGGGAGGAAGTTTAAAAAGTCAGACTTCAAAGGTAATAATCTCTGGATTAGTCCCAGTGTCACATGCTAGTGAGAGTAGAAATTGGAAGATAGGGAGCCTGAATACGTGGTTTGAGGCATGGACAGATGTGAGGGCTTCAGACTCTTGGGTATTGGGACCCGTTCTGGGCAGGAGGCACCTATTCAAAAGGGACAGGTTGCACCCCAACAGGACTGGGAGCAATATCTTCGCGAGGATGTTAACTAGTGTGTTTGGGGAGGGTTTAAAGGAAATTGGCAGGGGGATGGGCACCAACATATAGAATTAGAATAGAGGAATAAATTGCATAAAGGAGTGTGTGTGTGTTGGGTAGTAATTAGAGAAGGAAGTAGTACCATATTAGATAGGAGCAGACAACAACAACAGCTGATATTTATATCGAACCTTTTAATGGAATAAAATGTCCCAGCGCACTTCACAGGAATATTATAGAACACATTATGACACTGAGCCACATACATGTGTCACCTGTGGCTCAGTTGGTTGCACTCTTGTCTCTGAGTCACCAGGTTCTGAATTCAAGTCCCACCCCAGGGCTTGAACACAAAAATCAAGACTGACACTGCAATGCAGTACTGAGGGAACTGGATTGCAGAATACAGGAACTGCAGTAAGTACCAGACTGTGTAAGATTGTGTTTATAATAACTGGATGTCTGACCTTGTGCATTATTATTATTATCATCAATCGTATTATTTGTAAGCTTTGGGGTTTTACTCTGATTCCTGTTACTTTTCTCTCTTCCTGATGCTTTACTCTCTTCCTGATCTCCAGGCTGTGTAATGCCAGTCTCACTGATTCTTGTGCCAAGGATCCTATCTCCCCTGCCAGTATAAACGATCACTGACTGATCTGAACCTGGTTAATAATAAACTGGGAGATTCCGGAGTGAGACTACTGTCTGCGGCTCTGAGGAGCCCAGAGTGTGAAAGACAGAAATTGTGGTAAGTACTCATTGTATATTAATTTATATTTAATTGTATGCAGGTGCTCACCCTTAACCTGGATGTAGAAAAGAGACACTGGAATAATTAAGTACCAGACCATGAGAGATTGTCGCAACACTGCACATTTTTAAAAATTTGTTCATTGGGTGTGGGCGACGCTGGCCAGGCCAACATTTATTGCCCATCTGAATTGCAATTGAGAAGGTGGTGGTGAGCTGCCTTCTTGAACCGCTGCAGTCCATGCGAGGTAGGTACACCCACACTGCTGTTAGGAAGGGAGTTCCAGGATTTTGACCCTGTGACAGTGAAGGAATGGCGATATAGTTCCAAGTCATAATGGTGCGTGACTTGGAGGGGAACTTATAGGTGATCGTTTTCCCCTGCATCTACTGCCCTTCTCTTTCTAGGTGGTAGAGTTGCGGGTTTGGAAGATGCTGTCAAAGGAGCAGTGCATCTTGTAGATGGTACACACTGCTGCCACTGTGCATTGGTGGTGGAGGGAGTAAATGTTGAAGGTGGTGGGTGGGGTGTCAATCAAGTGGGCTGCTTTGTCCTGGATGGTGTCGAGCTTCTTGTGCATTGTTGGAGCTGCATCCAGCCAGACAGGTGGAGAGTATTCCATCACACTCCTGACTTGTGCCTTGTAGATGGTGGACAGGCTTTGGGGAGTCAAGAGGTAAGTTACTCAGGGCATGATTCCCAGCCTCTGAACCTGCTCTTGTAGCCATCGTATTTGTATGGCTACTCCAGTTCAGTTTCTAGTCAGTCGTCGCCCCCAGGATGTTGATAGTGGGGGATTCAGTGATCATAATGTCATTGAATGTCAAGGGGAGATGGTTAGATTCTCTCTTGTTGGAGATGGTCATTGCCTGGCACTTGTGTGGCATGAATGTTACGTGCCATTATGAACCCAAGCCTGGATATTGTCCAGGTCTTGCTGCATTTCTACACGGACTGCTTCAGTGCCTGAGGATTCGCGAATGGTGCTGAACATTGTGCAATCATCTGCGAACATCCCCACTTCTGACCTTATGATTGAAGGAAGGTCATTGATGAAGCAGCTGAAGATGGTTGGGCCTAGGACACTACCCTGAAGAACTCCTGCAGTGATGTCTTGAAGTTGAGATGATTGACCTCCAACAACCACAGCCCTCTTACTTTGCGCTAGGTATGACTCCAACCTGCGGAGCTTCTTCACCCGATTCCCATTGAGTCCAGTTTTGCGAGGGCTCATTGATGACATACTCTGTCAAATGCTGCTTTGATGTCAAGGGCAGTCACCCTTACCTCACCTCTTGAGTTCAGCTCTTTTGTCCATGTTTGAACCAAGGCTGTAATGAGGTCAGGAGCTGAGTGCCCCTGGCGGAATACAAACTGAGGGTCACTGAGCAAGTTATTGCCAAGCAAGTGTCACTTGATAGCACTGTCAACAACACCTTCCATCACTTTACTGATGATTGAGAGTAGACTGATGGGGCAGTGATTGGCTGGGTTGGATTTGTCCTGCTTTTTGTGTACAGGACATACCTGGGCAATTTTCCACATTGCCAGGTAGATGCCAGTGTTGTAGCTGTACTGGAACAGCTTGGCTAGGGGCACAGCAAGTTCTCGAGCACAGATCTTCAGCACAATTGCCAGAATATTGTCAGGGCCCATAGCTTTTGCAGTATCCAGTGCCTTCAGCCATTTCTTGATATCACGTGGAGTGAATCGAATTGGCTGAAGACTGGCATCTGTGATGCTGGAGACTTCAGGAGGAGGCCTCCACTCGGCACTTCTGGCTGAAGATTGTTGCAAATGTTTCAGCCTTATCTTTCGCACTGATGTGCTGGGCTCCCCCATCATTGAGGATGGGGATATTTGTGGAGCCACCTTCTCCAGTTAGTTGTTTAATTGTCCACCACCATTCACGGCTGGATGTGGCAGGACTGCAGAGCTTAAATCTGATCCGTTGGTTATGGGATGCTTAACTCTGTCTATCGCTTGCTGCTTACACTGTTTGGCAGGCAGATAGTCCTGTGTTGTAGCTTCACCAGGTTGACACCTCATTTTGAGGTAAGCCTGGTGCTGCTCCTGGCATGCCCTCCTGCACTCTTCATTGAACCAGGGTTGGTCACCCCGCTTGATGGTCATGGTAGAGTGGGGGATATGCCGGGCCATGAGGTTACAGATTGTGGTTGAGTACAATTCTGCTGCTGTTGATGGCCCACAGCGCCTCATGGATGCCCAGTTTTGCATTGCTAGATCTGTTCGAAATCTATCCCATTTCGCACGGTGGTAGTGCCACACAACACGATGGACGTTATCCTCAATGTGAAGGCAGGAGTTCACCACCACAAGGACTGTGTGGTGGTCACTGTTCCCAATACTGTCATGGACATATGCATGTGCGACAGACAGATTGGTGAGGAAGACGTCAAGTATGCTTTTCCCTCGTGTTGGTTACCTCACCACCTGCCACAGGCAAAGTCTAGCAGCTTTGTCCTTTAGGACTCTGCCAGCTCGGTCAGTAGTGGTGCTACCGAGCCACTCTTGGTGATGGACATTGAAGTCCCCCACCCAGAGTACTTTCTGCGCTCTTGTCACCTTCAGTGCTTCCTCCAAGTGGTCTTCAACATGGAGGAGTACTGACTCATCAGCTGAGGGGTGGGGGGGGCAGTTGGTGATAATCAGCAGGTTTCTTTGTCCATGTTTGACCTGATGCCATGAGACTTCAAGGGGTCTGGAGTCGATGTTGAGGACTCCGAAGGCAACACCCTCCCGACTGTATACCACTGTGCCGCCATCTCTGCTGGGTATGTCCTGCCGGTGGGACAGGACATACCCAGGAATGGTGATGGCAGTGTCTGGGACATTGTCTGTAAGGTATGATTCTGTGAGTATGTCAGTGTCAGGCTGCTGCTTGACTAGTCTGTGGGACAGCTGTCCCACCTTTGGCACAAGCCCCCAGCTGTTAGTAAGGTGGACTTTGCAGGGTCGACGGGGCTGGGTTTGCTGTTGTTGTTTCCGGTGCCTATGTCGATGCCGGGTGGTCCATCCGGTTTCATTCCTTATTGACTTTGTAGTAGCTTTGATGCAACTGAGTGGCTTGCTAGGCTATTTCAGAGAGCATGTAAGGGTCAGCCACATTGCTGTGGGTGTGGAGTCACATGTAGGCCAGACCAGGTGAGGACAGCAGATTTCATTCCTTGACGTGCATTCGTGAACCAGATGGGTCATGGCCATCATTAATTCCAGACTTTAGTAATTGAATTCATATTCCACCTTCTGTCATGGTGGGATTCGAACCCATGTCCCCAGAGCAATACCCCGGGTCTCTGGATTTCTACTCCAGTGACAATACCACTAAGACACTGCCTGCCATATTGGTATCAATAATAGTGTTACAAATCAACACATTATTATTAGTATCAGTAATGGCGTTCTTAATAAACACTGGGAATTTTCTTTGATTCCTGTTATTTCCCTCTGTCTCTCATCCCAGGCTTGTTGGTAACGAACTCGCAGCTTCTTGTATCGAAGATCTCACGTCTGCTGTCAGTACAAACTGGTAACTGACAGATTTGAACCTAGGTGTCAATGCACTGGGAGATTCAGGAGTGAAACTACTGTCTGCAGCTTTGAGGAACCTGGACTGTAAAATACAGAAACTGGGGTAATTGCTAATTGTATATTATTGCGTGCAGGAGGTGGCATTCACTGGGGTTTCACTTGAGCACATGTAAAGAAACACATATTGAAACTGTGGTGTGGTTGAATGAGGAGGTGTATGCTTGTAATGCTTAACTCTGTAAATAAATTTAAGACTGAACTAAGATTGGCTCCAATAATAGTCTTCACCAACTGGCTTTTCAGAGTAGGATATCGTGGTATAGAAAGGTTGCCTCAAGGTGAATGTCGAAAGCTATGAAAAAAAAAAGAAAGAAAACTACAATCCTTGTAGCCATTGTCAGAACTGGCAAAAAGCAAGTGTAAGTTGTTGGGCTTTGATTACCCTCCGATGTTCTCGGAGTCTGAACTGCATGACCAGGTGAGGTGAGAGTGATTGCCCCTGATATCGAGGCAGCATTTGACCGAGTGTGGCATCAAGGAGCCCGAACCAAATTGAAGTCAGTGGGAATTGGGAAAACTCTCCACTGGTTGGAGTCATACCGAACACAAAGGAAGATGTTTGTGGTTGTTGGAGACCAGTCACTTCAGCCGCAGGACATTTTTGCAGGAGTTCCTCAGGGTAGCGTCACCAGGCCCAACCATCTTCAGCTGCTTCATCAATGACTTTCCCTTCATCATAAGGTCAGAAGTGGGGATATTTGCTGATGATTGTGCAGTGTTCAGTACCATTTACAACTCCTCAGATACTGAAGCAGTCTGTGTCCATATGCAGCAAGACCTTGACCAGATTCAGGCTTGGGCTGATAAGTGGCAAGTAACATTTACACCACACAAGTATCAGGCAATGACTATCTCCAACAAGAGAGAATCTAACCATCTCCCCATGACATTCAACAATATTACCATGGCTGAAACCCCCACTGTGAACATCCTGGGGTTACCATTGAACAGAAACTGAACTGGAGCAGGCGTATACATACCATGGCTACAAGAGCAGGTCAGAGGCTGGGAATCCTAGGAGTGTGATGGAATACTCTCCACTTGCCTGGATGGGTGCAGTTCCAACAACACTCAAGAAGCTCGACACCATCCAGGACAAAGCAGCTTGCTTGATCAGCATCCCATTCACCACCTTTAACATTCACTCCCTGCACCACCGACACACAGTGGCAGCAGTGTGTATCATATATAAGATGCACTGCAGCAACGCACCACATCTCTTTGAAAAGTACCTTCCCAAACCTATGATGTCTTCGACCGAGAAGGACAAGGGCAGCTGATGCCTGGGAACACCACCACCTTCATGTTCCCCTCCAGGTAACACACCATCCTGACTTGGAAATATATTGCCCTTCCTTCATTGTTGCTGGATCAACATCCTGAAACTCCCTCCCTCACAGCACTGTGGGTGTACCCACACCAGATAGATGGCAAGCGGTTCAAGAAGACAGCTCAACACACCTCTCAAGGGCAGTTAGGGATGGACAACAAATGTTGGCCTTTCCAGCAAAACCCACATCTCATGAAATGAATAAAAAATGAGCAGTGGAAGAATGAAGTGCATATGTGGACATGGGCTGTGTCCCGATGAGAAAGGAAACAAGGCCTTGGCGTTGCTTTGGACCATAATTAAAACAAAAGTAAAATGCTTTATGAGCTGCCTCCCTGTCAGTTAAATACTGATGATGGTTTGGATCTTCTATTAGAGTTCTTGGATGAAATGTACAAGTAAGGTGATCTATTAAATACCTTTGAGGCATGGTCAAAGTTTGATACGTTGTTGAAAACAGATGTTTAGTCAAAGGAAGAATTGATCATGTATTTTAACAGATTGTATCAAAAAAAGACATAGATTGTGTGCAGCAAAAAGCAGATTCCACAATGTTTTATTGGTATCATAAAGGGAAAGTTTCAGACATCTTTATGATACATGTTGATTTCTGATGTGGTGATACTGTGGAATTTGAGAAAGGTGTTATTATTAAGATTAGAGTAGAATTTAAAATAGGGAATCAGACTTGTGGAACTTTTGAATATATTGGTTTAGATATTAAGCAGAGTAAGTCTGAAATAATTTTGAATCAACGATCCTATTTAGTGGGTGTTACTCCCCTCCCAGTTAATCGTACTCGGACATCACAGAAAGATGATGTTATATCTGAAGAAGAGACAGAACAATTGTGAAGCTTGATTGGTCAGTTGAACTGTTTGGGCCTCGGACGAGACCAGAGACTAGTTTTTATGTGTTGGAGTGAAGTGCTACAATGAAACACAGTAAAGTCGAGAATGTTTTATTTAACCTTAAAACATTCTATATAAAATTGATTAAATCTGGAGAAATGTGTGTTTAAGTTCCCATCCCTAGGTGACCCAAAGAACATGAAACTAGTCATTTTTAGCGATGGTTTACATGCTAATCTTCCTGATGGGTATTCTAGTGCAGCTGGTTTCATAATATTACTGATGGGTGAAAATGGGAGATACTGTCCTTCAGCTCGGGAAGCTCAGAAAATAAAAAGAAATGTTAAAAGTACTTCAGCTGATTGACACACTGGCCCTTGTGGAGACAGTGGATATGGGATTCTATTTGTCAAATATTGTAAGTGAGATTCTATACAAGGGGTTTACTGAAGATCACATACTCATTGAATGTTATGTAGATAATTGTTCATTGTTGGATAATGCACATTCTACTAAAAGTGTCAGAAAAGGTTACAGATCGACCTTGCTGGCTTGAGAGAGATGCCGGAGAGAAAGGAAATCTCTAAAATTAAATTGGTAGATACAAGTCATCAACTGTCTATGATTGTTTTACAAAAGGAAATTCTTGTGCAAAGAAATTGTTAGTGGTCCTCGAGGAGGGGCCTCTCGCAATGTAATGTTTTGTACAGAATATGGAGGTTTTTGATTTGATTTTTTGTTGAAATATTATTTGTACATATTAACTCTAATTTTTATTTAAAGAGAAAAAAGGGAATCTGGAAATTGCATATTAATGGTGTTTAATATGTGGGCGGTGGGTATTAACAGGGGTTTCAATTGAGCAGATACATAGAGACACTTATTAAAACTTGTGTGTGGTTGAGTGAGGAGGTGTGTGCTTGTAATGTTTAACTCTAAATATATGTAAGACTGAGTAAAGATTAATTCCAGTATTATACTTCACCAGCTGCCTTTACAGAGTAGAACAGTAAGTACCAGACTGTGTGAGATTATGTTTATAATAACAGGACAGTGAACATTATCATTTGTATTAGGGTTAGATTAAACACTATGTTTGCAGTCGTTTCAGCAAGAGTGTCATTGAATACTGTGCATTATTTGTACCAGTAATACTGTCATTTATAAACACTGGAGATTTACACTGATGCCTGTTATTTCTCTCTCTCTGATCGCAGGCTATCATTTTTCAGTCACACAGATTCTTGTACCGAGGATCTCGCCTCTGCTCTCAGTACAAACCAGTCACTGATGGTGCTGGACCGGAGATGAAACTCTTTCACTGACCGATCTGTCCCCGCTCTGCGCCACCTCATACTGAACTGCAGGAGTCTGGAATGGATCCAGTGTGTGTTTGTGTTAATGTTTAATGTAATAAATAAAATATAAATGGGATTCATTCACTCTTATCAGGAATATCTCTAATTATGATTGAAATATTAATCCCAGTATCCCTGTTGTTTGCACTACTATTTAATCTCTTTATTTCCTGTTTAATCTTTATTCTGTTTCAGGTTGGGGCTGAATCAGCTAAAGTCGCTGCAGGGTACAAGACCCGGACTGAATGTGGATGTGTTTGTGTGAACATTTCAATTTGTAAACATCACTGGTCTCTCTATATGAACATTTTTGGCCAATTTTCTGTCCTTCCCCTTTAATTGGCCGCGCTCCAGGTTTAAATCCTATTGGCTGTTTCACTGTTTCTACTTCGAGCTGAGCGAGTGTCATCTCCCATTGTGACATCAGAGACCCAGCAACAGGGTCACGTGACTCAGCCGCCCGGCCCCACAGCGCTGCTTCTGCAGGATATCCGGGACTGAATGTTTCCCAATGGGGCACTGGGGAAATGTACAGACAGGAAGGGTCCAGGGTGGGGCTCAGTCTGGGCTGCAGTGGGACACTGGTAATTACACTCAATATCCCTGGGTTTGGCAATTACATTATCCAGGGTTCACACTCAGTATCAGTACCCAGTGACCCTGCTGGGAAGTGAACCTGTGTATGTTCAGGATGGAGACAGGCTCTGTTCAGCTTGGATTGATCCCACCGTCCAATAGATACCAATACCCAGTGTCTGGGGTCACCCACAGAGAGTATCCTATTGTGGAGGTTCCTGAAACTGGTGTACCCAGGATGGGTCAGCACTGCGAGAGGAGAAATGGGGAAAGTGTTAGTTGGGAATCCCACTGTTCTGTCTGGGTGATCGTGAGCATTTGTAGTGTTTAAGGATCCTGAACTTAATGTGTTTCTGGCACCAACATGTGACCATGTGTTACCATGGAAATTAAACATTGTGTACTTACTGTGGACTGAATTTTCAAACGGAATCACCTGAGACTGTAAACCATGAGATTGTGAAAAGGTGCAATGACCCTGTGAAACATCCTGAGGAAACTGAGGGGTCGATGAACGGACTTGTTAACTGTACTCACCTGGATTTGTATAATGACTTCCACTTGGAAATGTTTTGTTAAACTTCACCTCTGTGTCACTGCCTCCTGGATGATGTAACAGTACTGACGAGAATTGTTATTGTGTGATGTTGAATTAAATGATGCATTATCTTAACAAGTACATCTCAGGACTTCTTACCAACTTCAAATTTGAGAATAGTTTCAGAGAGTTTTGGCCTTTACCAGATAAAGCTGAGTGTGGATCAAAAGCAGTTCACCTGAGGGCAATGTCAGAGAGAGCCAGGTCATCGGAACGTAGGAAGATGGGAGCAGGAGTAGGCCATTCAGCCCTTCAAGTCTGCTCCGCCATTCTAGATCATGGCTGATTGTCCACCTCAACGCCATATTCCCACACAATTCCCATATCCCTGGATGTCATTAGCAACTAGAAATCTATCAATCTCTGTCTTGAACTTACTCAGTGACTGAGCTTGCACTGCCCTCTGGGGCAGAGAATTCCAAAGATTCACCACCCGATGAGTGAAGAAGTTCCTCCTCATCTCAGTCTGAAATGGCTCACCCTTTATTCTAGACCGCACAGCCAGGGGAAACATCCTTTCTGCATCTACCCTGTCCATCCCTTTAAGAATTTTGTGACATTCTGTGCGATTGTCTCTCATTCTTCTAATATACAGGCCCAGTCTCCTCATAGGAGAATCCCACCATTCCAGGAATCAGTCTGGTGAACTCTGCTGCACTCCCTCTCTGGCAAGTATATCCTTCCTCTGAAAATCAACATTTACAAGTTTTGACGCCTTTTCGGCTTTTCTATTCTTACTGCCAAAGTGGACAACGTCACACATTATATTCCATCTGCCACCTTGATGCCCACTCACTTAACCTGTCTATATCTCTTTGCAGCTTTTTGATCTTCCTCAATCTACATTTCCACCTAGCTTTGTATTGTCAGCAACCTTACATACATTATTCTCAGTCTCTTAGTCTGTCATTAATATAAATTGTAAATAGTGGAGTCCCTAGCACTGATCCTTGCAGCCAATGTCCAGTTTACTGGATTCCCTGCTTTCTGTCCTTTAACCAGTCCTCTATCCATGCTATCCAACTCCTTTCGTGTGAACGTCCTTGTTACATCCTCAAAAAGCTCGAACAAATTTCTCAAACATTATTTTCCTTTCATAAAACTATGTAGACTTTGTCTGATCATACAATCGTTTTCTAAGTGCATTGTTAAGACTTCCTGTGATGGATTGCAGCACTTCCTGATGTCAGGCTAATTGGCTTGTAGTTCCCGTTTTTCTCTCCCTCCTTTCTTGAATAGCAATGTTATATTTGCTAACTTCAAATCCACTGAGACCATTCTAGAATCTATGGAATTTGGAAAATCATTGCCACAGCATCCACAGTCTCTGGAACTACCTGTTGCAGAACACTAGGATTTCAGTCATCTGGTCCAGGGAATTTGTCGGATTTTAGTCCCTTATATTCCTCCAATACTACCTCTGTGCTGATATTAGCCCCTTGGTTACCTTCTACTTCTAGTATGTAACTTGTGTCTTCCACTCTGATGACAGACACAAGGGGCTGAATTTTTACCAGTCCTTCTACGTTGGGGGTCATGGCAGGGGGGCCTGTAAAATTCTGCCGCGAGAGGCCCGTATCCACCCCCAAGGCCGAGAAGTCCCTGCCTCATTTTTACCAACGGTGGCGGGATGCAGTCGGGCCTTCACTTAAATATTTAAATAAATGAAAACAAAATGCTAATGAACTTACCTGGTCCTGGCAGCCATTCCACATTGATTTTATGGCCGCCAGCTGCAACTGACACGCCTTAGGAACTCTGTTTGGCAAGACACTGGTCAGGAGGGGGGAGGACTGAAATTCTCAAGGCGGATGGGGGGGGGGGGGGGGTGCTACCGGGAAAAACAATTCTTATTAGCTGTGGGGATGGTGAGAAGGGGTTGGGGGGATGTTCAGGTTAGGACTGAACTAGATTTTATTCATATCAGCCAATTAAAAAAAGATGGAACTGGGAAAGGGCCTCCAGCTTTTAATATGTTTTTTAAAAATAAAATAACCACTGTTAAACCTTTAAAAAAAAATCCAATCTATGCTCAGGGCTTGAAGGCCTTTCAAAATGGCGCCGACACCTCTGCAGTGGCGCCGGCCGCCATTGCTGGGAACGGAGCGGCTGCTCCTCTGTGTCATCGGGGGCAGCTACTCTGTACCCTCCATTTTAAATGAGCCCCCGCGTGAAACATCGTGGGGGCTCAGCAGCGCCATTTCCACGCCTGCAGGCCGTCGAGTTCAAAGCGCACCACCGCGATGTGCGGCATGACAAAATGCAGCCAATATGCTTCAGGGGTGATGGGTGAATGGGACTTGGTGCATGTTAGGACATGGGCAGTAGAGTTCTGCATGTGCTGGAGTGAACTGGAGTGGATGATGGGGAAACGGCCAGGATAGCCGTTGGAGACGTGTGACCAGTGGTGTTCCACAGGGATCCGTGCTGGGACCACTGTTGTTTGTGATATACGTAAATGATTTGGAGGAAAGTATAGGTGGTCTGATTAGCAAGTTTGCAGACGACACTACGATTGGTGGAGTAGCAGATAGTGAAGGGGACTGTCAGAGAATACAGCAGAATATAAATAGATTGGAGAGTTGGGTGGAGAAATGGTAGATGGAGTTCAATCAGGGCAAATGCATTTTGGAAGATCCAATTCAAGAGTGAACTATACAGTAAATGGAAAAGTCCTGGGGAAAATTGATGGACAGAGAGATTTGGGTGTTCAGGTCCATTGTTCCCTGAAGGTGGCAACGCAGGTCAATAGAGTGGTCAAGAAGGCATACGGCATGCTTTCCTTCATCGGACGGGGTACTGAGTACAAGAGTTGACAGGTCATGTTACAGTTGTATAAGACTTTGGTTCGGCCACATTTGGAATACTGCGTGCAGTTCTGGTCGCCACATTACCAAAAGGATGTAGATGCTTTGGAGAGGGTGCAGAGGAGGTTCACCAGGATGTTGCCTGGTATGGAGAGCACTAGCTATGAAGAGAGGTTGAGTAGGTTAGGATTATTTTCATTAGAAAGACAAAGGTTGAGGGGGGACCTGATTGAGGTGTACAAAATCATGAGAGGTATGGACAGGGTGGATAGCAAGAAGCTTTTTCCCAGAGTGGGGGATTCAATTACTAGGGGTCACAAGTTCAAAGTGAGAGGGGAAATGTTTAGGGGGGATATGCGTGGAAAGTTCTTTACGCAGAGGGTGGTGGGTGCCTGGAATGCGTTGCCAGTGGAGGTGGTAGACGCGGGCACGATAGCGTCTTTTAGGGTGTATCTAGACAGATACATGAATGGGCAGGAAGCAAAGAGATACAGACCCTTAGAAAATAGGCGACATGTTTAGATAGAGGATCTGGATCAGCGCAGGCTTGGAGGGCTGAAGGGCCTGTTCCTGTGCTGTAATTTTCTTTGTTCTCTGTTCTATAGCATTGGAATAGTCCAGTATGGAGGTAACTAAAGCCCAGATGTAACAAAGAAATTCCTGTCTGTTGGTCTCTTACTCTGTCTTTACAATTTGAGTCAAGCATCCCCTGAGCAGGGTACAGACTGGAAAATTTAGCAAGGAAAATATCTTAAAAGAGTGGTCATGGAGAACATCTGTTAATGGAAATCTTGAGGGGAAGAGGCACCGAATGAAGTGCTGGAAGGACTGATGCTGAGGTTCCTGTTATTTTTACCCAGATTAATGAGTTGGATGACGGTAACAAAGGGTATTGTTAGGAGAGAGCAAATAGAAGTTGAAAAATAATGGTGACTATTGAATCCAGAATAAGAAAGGCTGGGAACATCTGGTGAGTAAGTGCGACAATGTGGGGCAGTTCAACTGGATTGGAGTTTCTCATGTTGTACAAAAGGCTTTGTGAGTGAGTGTGAAATGAATACAGGATCTGTCTCCACTGTTCTGGATGTAAATTTAGGTGATGGTCTGCTTGTCTATGGGATCTTTGCATCAATGTGTGACTTTTCACAGTTCACACTTTTATCACAGGCTGAGCAGAAATACTGGGTCTGGGAGGGAAGGTAAATGGATCCTTTAAAACTGTGAGTTTTGAAGCTTTATGGAGTTCCATTTTCCAAATTCAGGTTCCATTCCGGACCTCTCAGGTGATCGAGACCTTGTGGCTTTGTTCAAACCCGACGTCAATTACAGCCCCAATAATTTCTGAAATGATTTCAGAGTTTCTGCCTGTTTCCACTGCTCTTTCTGAGAGTCTGCTGCAAGTGCTGCTCACTCTGTCTGAAGAACTTCCTGATATCCTACATTTATCTTCTATCCTTGTGAACCCGTGACCTTCTCTCACAGTTTAACTTAAAGTGTTGTTCTGAATGCCCCATTTTCCACCTCGATAATCACCTTTTTTCAATCCCCTCTCAGACACCTTTTCAGTCTTTGAAGCCCAGTTTTCTCCAGTCTTTCCTCATAACTCAGCGCTTTGACACCAGCTTCAGCCTTTTCACTGCACCACCTCCAACATGGGGATGTATCCCCTTGTCCTCACTTTTCACCCCACCAGCCTCCATATCCAAAGGATCATCCTCCGCCATTTCCGCCACCTCCAGCGTGATGCCACTACCAGTCGCATCTTCCCCTCCCTTCCCCTGTCAGCATTCCGAAGGGAATGTTCCCTCTGCGACACCCTGGTCCACTCCTCCATTACCCCCACCACCTCGTCCCCTTCCCATGGCACCTTCCCCTGCAATCGCAGGAGATGTAATACCTGCTCATTTACCTCCTCTCTCCTCACTATCCCAGGCCCCAAACACTCCTTTCAGGTGAAGCAGTGATTTACTTGTACTTCTTTCAATGTAGTATACTGTATTCGCTGCTCACAGTGTGGTCTCCTCTACATTGGGGAGACTAAGCGCAGACTGGGTGACCGCTTTGCGGAACATCTCCGCTCAGTTCGCAAGCAGGACCCTGAGCTTCCGGTTGCTTGCCATTTCAACACTTCCCCCCCCCCCCCCCCCCCCCCCCCCCCGCCCCCCCGCTCTCATGCTCACATCTCTGTCCTGGGATTGCTGCAGTGTTCCAGTGAACATCAACGCAAGCTCGAGGAACAGCATCTCATTTACCGATTAGGCACACTACAGCCTGCCGGACTGGACATTGAGTTCAATAATTTCAGAGCATGACAGCCCCCCATTTTACTTTCAGTTATTTTTTTTTCTTTCTTTTTACATTCTTTTTTACAACCTTTTTTTTTGCATTTATTTCATTTCATTTAGTTTGTTAAGTTTGCTTACTCACTGTTTTTTTCAGGTTTGCACTTGCTGCTGTTCAATATTCAGTGTATTAACACCTAATTTGTACTAATGCTTTGTCTTTCAACACATCATTAACATATTGTTTGCCTTTGCTCCGTGACCTTTTGGTCAGCTATGCGGCCTGGTCCAATCTAGACTTCCTTTGTTACCTCTTGCCCCACCCCCACCTCATTTGCTTATAACCTGTGACTTTTCTAATATTTGTCAGTTCCGATGAAGGGTCGCTGACCCGAAACGTTAACTCTGCTTCTCTTTCCACAGATGCTGCCAGACCTGCTGAGTGGTTCCAGCATTTCTTGTTTTTATTTCAGATTTCCAGCATCCGCAGTATTTTGCTTTTATTATGTATCCCCAGTGCCCTGTGGATAATGAACAGTCCATTCAATGGCCAGGACTGAACAGACATCCCGCAAAGCCTCCAGAGACAAATCTCCTCAAAAACAGTAACCTACCAAGTGGTGAGAGAACACTCCAGCAGCAAAGGATAGAAGAATATAAACAGACACAGAGAATAACATTTGTGAGCTAAGTGTGAGGAGCCAGTGTCTCAAAGACTGGAACCAGTCTGAAATTCTGCTGAGAATGTAAATCTAGACCAGGCCTGGCTCGGATCATCTTCCTGTTTCATTCGAGCAGAATTACCAAAGATCTGAAATCATTATCAAGGAACAGTTCAAATTCTATTTCTAATTTTCTCTCCTCCAATAATACATTGAGAGTTGGGAATATCGAATGTAATAAACTTTCACACCAACATTCATCCAAAAAGCCAACGAGAATGATGTTAAATTTCAGTAGACATATTGTGTTTACCAATGTGTAAAGGAGTGACCTGCTTTATTCTCAGACACTCTGGAACTGCCACCATTCCATGTTTTAGAATGGGAACAGTACTGTTGTGGTAATGTTAGTGGACCAGCATCCAGAGGACCAGGCTAATACTCCGGAGACACAAGTTCAAATCAGACCATGGGTTCTGGTGGAATTTAAATAGAATTAATTAATAAATCTGGAATTAAAAAAACTCGTCACAGTAATGGGGACCATGAAACTACCGGATTATCATTAAAACAAAATCTGGCTCATATCCTTTTGGGAAAAGAATCGGCTGTCGTTACTCAGTCTCATCTATAAGTCACTCCAGATCCATAGCACTGGACTCTTAACTGCCCTTTGTAATGGCCTAGCAAGCCATTCAGTTGTATCAAACAGCTACAAAAAAGTGAATACAACTGGATGGACTACTCGGCACTGAAGTAAACACTTGAAACAATAAAAGCACTGCTCAGTCGACCCGGCAAAGTCCTCCTCAGTACCATCTGGGTAATTGTGCCAAAATTGGTAGAGCTGACCCGCAGTCCAATCATGTAACAGCCTGGCATAGTCATACTCACCGAATCATACCTTACAACTAATGTCCCAGACTCCACCATCGCTGGGTATGTCCTATCCCACCAGCAGGACAGACCCATCAGAAGTCATGGTATACAATCAGGAGGGAATGACCCTGGGAGTCATCAACATAGACTCCTTCCCCAAGAAGTCTCATGACATCAGGTGAAACATGTGCAAGGAAACCTTCTACTGATTACTACCTATTGCCCTCTCATAATTGATGAATCAGTACTTCTCAATGTTGAGCACCACTTGGAAGAAGCACTGAGGGTAGCAATGGCACAGCATGTACTCTGGGTGGAGGGGAAGTACTTCAAAGTCTATCACTAACCGTGGCTTGGTATTGCTACTACTGACCGAGCTGGCATATCCCAAAAGACATATTGCCAGACTGGGCCTGCAACAGGTGGTGAGGGAACAAACAAGTGCAACAAACCTTCTTGACCTCACACTCACCAATCCACCTGTCACAGATGCATCGGTCAGTGGCTGTTTTAGTAAAAGTGACCACTGCAAAGTCCTTGTGATGAAATCTCGCTTTCACACTGAGTATGCACTCCATCGTGTTGTGTGGCACTACCACCGTGCTAAGTGGGATAGATTCAGAACAGATCTAGCAGCTCTCAACTGGACATCATGAGACACTGTAGGGCATCAGCAGCAGAATTGTATTCAACTATTATCTGAATTATCATCGCCCTGCAAATCATTTGCTTTACCATTATCATTGAGCCAGTGGACCAATCCTGGTTCAATATAAGAGAATGCCAGGAGCAGCACCAGGCATACCTCAAAATGAGGTGCCAATCTGGTGAAGCTTCACAGTGACAGCAACAAGCGATGGAGCTAAGCAATCCCACAACCAATGGATCAGATCAAAGTTTTGCAGTCTTGTCATCGTGTTGTGCAGCATTACCACCGTGCTAAATGGGTTAGATTTCAAACAGATCTAACAACTCAAAACTGGACATCCATGAGGTGCTGTGAACCATCAGCAGAACTGTATTCAACCACAGTCTGTAACCTCATGGCCCGGCCTAACCCCTACTCTATTATTACCATGAAGCAGGGAGACCAACCCCGGTTCAATGAAGAGTGCAGGAGGGCATGCCAGGAGCAGCACCAGGCATACCTCAAAATGAGGTGTCAACCTGGTGAAGCTACAGCCCAGGGCTACTTGCGTGCCAAACAGCAGAAGCAGCAAGCGATAGACTGAGCTAAGCGATCCCATACCAACGGATCAGATCTAAGCTCTGCATTCTCTGCCACATCCAGTCGTGAATGGTGGTGGACAATTAAACAACTAACTGGAGGAGGTGGCTCCACAAATATTCCCATCCTCAATGACGGGGGAGCCCAGCACATCAGTGTGAAAGATAAGGCTGAAGCATTTGCAACAATCTTCAGCCAGAAGTGCCGAGTTGATGATCCATCTGGACCTCTTCCTGAGGTCCCCAGCATCAGATGCTAGACATCAGCCAATTCAATTCCATCCATTTTATATCAAGAAACGCCTGAAGCCACTGGATACTGCAAAGACTATATGCCCTGACAATATTCTAGCAAGAGTACTGAGGACTTGTGCTCCAAAGCTAGCTGTGCCCCTAGCTAAGCTGTTCCAGTACAGCTACAACATTGGCATCTACCCAGCAATGTGGGAAATTCCCCAGATATGTCCAGTGCACAAAAAACAGGACAAATCCAACCCGACCAATTACTGCCCTATTTGTCTACTCCTGAACATCAGTAAAGTGATGGAAGGGGTCATTGACAGTGCCATCAAGCAGCACTTGCTTAGCAATAACCTGCTCACATGGGTTCCACCATGGCCACTCAGCTCCTGACCTCATTACAGCCTTGGTCCAAACATGCACAAAAGAGCTGAACTCAAGAGGTGAGGTGAGAGTGACTGCCCTTGACATCAAGGCAGCATTTGACCAAGTATGGCACCAAGGAGCCCTGGCAAAACTGAAGTCAATGGGAATCAGGGGGAAAACTCTCTGCTGGTTGGCCTCATACCTAATGCAAAGGAAGATGGTTGTGGTTGTTGGAGGGCAATCATCTGAGCTCCAGGACATCACTGCAGGAGTTCCTCAGGGTAGTGTCCTAGGCCCAACCATCTTCAGCTGCTTCAATGACCTTCACTCAATCATAAGGTCAGAATTGGGGATGTTTATTGATGATTGCAAAATATTCAGCAACATTCACAACTCATCAGATACTGATGCAGCCCAGACACATCTGCACCAAGACTTGGACAATATCTAGGCTTGGACTGATTAGTGGCAAGTAACATTCGCACCACACAAGTGCCAGGCAATGACCATCTCAAACAAGACAGAATCTAACCATCTCCCCTTGATGTTCAATGGCATTACCATCATTGAATCCCCCACTATCAACATCCTGAGAATCACCATTGACCAGAAACTGAACTTAACCAGCCACGTTAATACTGTGGTTACAAGAGCAGGTCAGAGGCTGGGAATTCTGTGGTGAGTAACTCACCTCCTGTATCCCCAGTTGCTGTGCACCATCTACAAGGCACAAGCCACGAGTGTGATGGAATACTCTCCACTTGCCTGGATGGGTGCAGCTCCAACAACATACAAGAAGCTCGACATCATCCAGGACAAAGCAGCCCGCTTGCTTGGCACCCCATCTACAAACATTCACTCCCTCCACCACCGACGCACAGTGGCAGCAGTGTGTACCATCATTGCCAGGCACTTGTGTGGTGCGAACATTACTTGCCACTAATCAGTCCAAGCCTAGATATTGTCCAAGTCTTGGTGCAGATGTGTCTGGGCTGCATCAGTATCTGATGAGTTGTGAATGTTGCTGAATATTTTGCAATCATCAATAAACATCCCCAATTCTGACCTAATGATTGAGTGAGCACTGCAGCAATGCACAACGGCTCCTTAGACAGCATCTTCCAAACCCGGGACCTCTGCCAACTAGAAGGACAAGGGCAGCAGATGAATGGGAACACCACCACCTGCAAGTTCCCCTTCAAGCCACACACCATCCTGACTTGGAACTATATCGACATGCTTTCACTGTCGCTGGCTCAAACTCCTGAAACATTCTTCCTAACAGCACTGTGGGTATACCTACACCCCAAGGACTGCAGCAGTTCAAGAAGGCAGCTCACCACCACCTTCTCAAGGGCAACTAGGAATGGACAAGAAATGTCGGCCGAGCCAGCTGTGCCAACATCCTCTGAATGCCTTCATTTGATTCCGTCTCGCTGCCTTAATAAGCCGCCTCAATGTCCGGCTGTCTGGACACTCGCGATTCCACCCCTGCTAACTCGATGCCCTTTCAGCTTGCTGCCCAGCCTGTGCTACCTGCAATTCAAAGTGTGCTGAGACGTTTCTCCAAATGTTGCAGAACGCTGTACAAAGGTGAGTTGTCATGATTGAAGTTGATGCAGGGCGTTCATGTGCTAAAATCCACACCGTGGAGTGACTGATCCTGGGTTCAACCGGAGCCTCCTCTTCACAATAGTGACTGTAATAGGAAGGTGCTTACCTAGAAGAAAAGGAGAACCATCACCGGAGAAATGCAAAAAGAAAAACAGAGGGGGAAAAGCACCGGCAGAGACACAGCAGCAGAGCAGATCGGGAGAGGAGTTTAAAAACCGCATACACAAAAGGGCAGAGCGGGTCGGGCGAGAGAATCACACACAACAATTGCAGCAGCTGCCTGCCCAAGAGAGAGAGAGAGCACGTCAAGTGTGAGAGAGATTCAAGCACAGCAATTGTGCCAGCGCAACAGAGAGAGAGAGAGATAGAGCACGTCGGGTGAGATGGAGATTAAAACACTGCAATTGTGCCAGCCACCTGCCCAAGAGAGAGAGAGAGAGCGGTTAACAGATAGCACGCGGAGCAGCCGAAGACACAAAAGGGCAGAGCAGGTCGGGCGACAGAGAGAGGGAGAGACAGTGGCGCAGTGGTTAGCACCGAGGTCTCACAGCTCCAGTGACCCAAGTTCAATTCTGGGTACTGGCTGTGTGGAGTTTGCAAGTTCTCCCTGTGTCTGCGTAGGTTTCCTCCGGGTGCTCCGGTTTCCTCCCACAAGCCAAAAGATTTGCAGGTTGATAGGTTAATTGGCCATTATAAATTGCCCCTAGTATAGGTAGGTGGTAGGGAAATATAGAGACAGGTGGGATGTGGTAGTAATATGGGATTAGTGTAGGATTAGTATAAATGGGTGGTTGATGATCAGCACAGACTCGGTGGGCCGAAGGGCCTGTTTCGGTGCTGTATCTCTAAACTAAACTAAACTATACTAAATATAGCACGCGCAGCAGCCGAATACACAAATGGGCAGAGCAGGTCAGGCGAGAGAGAGAAAGAGAGAGCGGTTAACATATAGCATGCGTAGCAGCCGAAGACATTAAAGGGCAGAGCCGGTCGGGCGAGAGGGAGAGAGAGAGAGCGGTTAGCATATGTCAAGCGTCGCAGCCGAATGCACAAAAGGGCAGAGCAGGTCGGGCTAGAAGGAGAGAGAGAGGGCGGTTAACATATGTCAAGCGTCGCAGCCGAATACACAAAAGGGCAGAGTAGATCGGGCGAGAGGGAGAGAGAGAGAAAGAGAGGGCGGTTAACATATGTCAAGCGTCGCAGCCGAATACACGAAAGGGCAGAGCAGATAGGGCCAGTGGGAGAGAGATAGAGACAGGGCGGTTAACATATGTCAAGCGTCGCAGCCAAATACATTAAAGGGCAGAGCCATTCGGGCGAGAGGGAGAGAGAGAGAGAGAGACCGGTTAACATATGTCAAGCGTCGCAGCCGAATACACAAAAGGGCAGAGCAGGTCGAGTGAGAGAGAGAGAAAGAGAGTGGTTTACATATGTCAAGCGTCGCGGCCGAATACATTAAAGGGCAGAGCTGGTCGGGCGAGAGGGAGAGAGAGAGAGAGCGGTGAACATATGTCAAGCGTCGCAGCCAAATACCCAAAAGGTCAGAGCAGGTCGGGTGAGAGGGAGAGAGAGAACGGTTAATATATGTCAAGCGTCGCAGCCGAATACACAAATGCGCAGAGCAGGTGGGGTGAGAGGAAGAGAGAGAGAAAGAGAGCGGTTTACATATGTCAAGCGTCGCGGCCGAGTACACAAAAGGACAGAGCCGGTCGGGCGAGAGAGAGAGAGCGGTTAACATCGAGCACTCATCGCAGCCGAATGCACAAAAGGGCAGAGCCGGTCGGGCGAGAGGGAGAGAGAGAGAAAGAGAGCGGTTTACAAATGTCAAGCGTCGCGGCCGAATACCAAAAAGGACAGAGTAGATCGGGCGAGAGGGAGAGAACGGTTAACATCTGTCAAGCGTAGCAGCCGAATACACAAAAGGGCAGAGCAGGTCGGGAGAGAGGGAGAGGGAGAGAACGGTTAACATCGAGCACGCAAAGCAGCTGAATACACAAAAGGGCAGAGCAGGTCGGGCGAGAGGGAGAGAGACAAAGAAAGCGGTTTACATATGTCAAGCGTCGCGGCCGAATACCAAAAAGGACAGAGTAGATCGGGCGAGAGAGAGAGGGGTGAACATATAGATTAGATTAGAGATACAGCACTGAAACAGGCCCTTCGGCCCACCGAGTCTGTGCCGACCATCAACCACCCATTTATACTAATCCTACACTAATCCCATATTCCTACCAAACATCCCCACCTGTCCCTATATTTCCCTACCACCTACCTATACTAGTGACAATTTATAATGGCCAATTTACCTACCAACCTGCAAGTCTTTTGGCTTGTGGGAGGAAACCGGAGCACCCGGAGAAAACCCACGCAGACACAGGGAGAACATGCAAACTCCACACAGGCAGGACCCAGAATCGAACCCGGGTCCCTGCAGCTGTGAGGCTGCAGTGCTAACCACTGCGCCACTGTGCCGCCCCACAGAGGGAGATTAACTTATGTGAAGCGTTACAGCCGAATAGACAAAAGGGCAGAGCAGGTCGGGCGAGAGAGACAGAGAGAGGGCATATGTCAAACGTAGCAATTGTACCAGCCACCTGCCAGAGAGATATGGGGAGGGAGAGAGCACGTCGGCCGAGGAGCAGATTCAAACACATCAATTGTAGCAGCCGGCTGCCCAAGAGAGAGAGAGAGAGAGCACATCAGGTGAGTGACTGATTCAAACATAGCAATTGCGCCAGCCCAATAGAGAGGGAGATTCAAAAACAGCAATTGTAGCTGACGCCTTCTCAAGAGATAGAGAGAGCACGTCGGGTTGGAGAGAGATTCAAACATCGCAATTGCGCCAGCCCAATCGAGAAAGAGAGAGAGAGTGCGTCGGCCGAGGGGGAGATTCAAACACAGCAATTGGAGCAGCCGCCTGCCAGAGAGAGAGAGAGCACGTCAGGTGAGTGACTGATTCAAACAGAGCAATTGTACCAGCCCAATAGAGAGAGAGAGAGAGAGCAGATCGGGCGAGAGAGAGAGAGAGAGAGAGCGGGCGGTTAACATATGTCAAGCGTCGCAGCCGAATGCACAAAAGGTCAGAGCAGGTCGGGCGAGAGGGAGAGAGAGAGACAGAGAGCGGTTTACATATGTCAAGCGTCGCAGCCGAATACACAAAAGGGCAGAGCAGGTCGGGCGAGAGGGAGAGAGAGAGGGAGAGAGCGTTTAACATATGTCAAGCGTCGCAGCCGAACACACAAATGCGCAGAGCAGGTCGGGTGAGAGAGAGAGAGAGAACGGTTAATATATGTCAAGCGTCGCAGCCGAATACACAAAAGGTCAGAGCCGGTCGGGGGAGAGGGAGAGAGAGAGAAAGAGAGCGGTTTACAAATGTCAAGCGTCGCGGCCGAATACCAAAAAGGACAGAGTAGATCGGGCGAGAGGGAGAGAGAGAGAGAGCGGTTAACATATGTCAAGCGCAGCAGCCGAATACACAGAAGGGCAGAGCCGGTCGGCGAGAGAGAGAGAGAGCGGGCGGTTAGCATTTGTCAAGCGTCGTAGCCGAAGACACAAAAGGGCAGAGCCGGTCGGGTGAGAGGGAGAGAGATAGGGGGAGAGAGAGGGAGAGAGAGAGGGCGGTTAACATATGTCAAGCATCGCAGCCGAGTACACAAAAGGGCAGAGCCGGTCGGGCGAGAGAGGAAGAGGGAGAGAGAGAGGTCGGTTAACATATGTCAAGCGTAGCAGCCGAATACACAAAAGGGCAGAGCCGGTCGGGCGAGAGGGAGAGAGAGAACGGTTAATATTTGTCAAGCGTCGCAGCCGAATACCCAAAAGGGCAGAGCAGGTCGGGCGAGAGGGAGAGAGAGAACGGTTAATATTTGTCAAGCGTCGCAGCCGAATACCCAAAAGGGCAGAGCAGGTCGGACGAGAGAGAGAGAGAGAGAACGGTTAATATCTGTCAAGCGTCGCAGCCGGATGCATAAAAGGGCAGAGCAGGTCGGGCGAGAGGGAGAGGGAGAGAGAGAGAGAGCGGTTAACATCTAGCACGCAAAGCAGCTGAATACACAAAAGGGCAGAGCAGGTCGGGCGAGAGGGAGAGGGAGAGAGAGAGAGAGCGGTTAACATCTAGCACGCAAAGCAGCTGAATACACAAAAGGGCAGAGCAGGTCGGGTGAGAGGGAGAGAGATAGGGAGAGAGAGAGAGGTCGGTTAACATATGTCAAGCGTCGCAGCCGAGTACACAAAAGGGCAGAGCCGGTCGGGCGAGAGAGGAAGAGGGAGAGAGAGAGGTCGGTTAACATATGTCAAGCGTCGCAGCCGAATACACAACAGGGCAGAGCAGGTCGGGCGAGAGGGAGAGAGATAAGGAGATAGAGAGGCCGGTTAACATATGTCAAGCGTCGCAGCCGAATACACAGAAGGGCAGAGCCGGTCGGCGAGAGAGAGAGAGAGAGCGGGCGGTTAGCATTTGTCAAGCGTCGTAGCCGAATACACAAAAGGGCAGAGCAGGTCGGGCGAGAGGGAGAGAGATAGGGGGAGAGAGAGGGAGAGAGAGAGGTCGGTTAACATATGTCAAGCGTCGCAGCCGAGTACACAAAAAGGCAGAGCCGGTCGGGCGAGAGAGGAAGAGGGAGAGAGAGAGGTCGGTTAACATCTGTCAAGCATCGCAGCCGAATACACAACAGGGCAGAGCAGGTCGGGCGAGAGGGAGAGGGCGAGAGAGAGAGAGAGAGCGGTTAACATCTCGCACTCATCGCAGCCGAATACACAAAAGGGGAGAGTAGGTCGGGTGAGAGGGAGAGAGAGAGAGAGAGGGCGGTTAACATATGTCAAGCATCGCAGCCGAATACACAAAAGGACAGAGCTGGACGGGCGAGAGAGGAAGAGAGAGAGAGAGCGGGCGGTTATCATATGTCAAGCGTCGCAGCCGAATGCACAAAAGGGCAGAGCAGGTCGGGCGAGAGAGAGAGGGAGAGAGAGCGGTGAACATATGTCAAGCGCAGCAGCCGAATCCACAAAAGGGGAGAGCAGGTCGGGCGAGAGAGAGAGCGGTGAACATATAGATTAGATTAGATTAGAGATACAGCACTGAAACAGGCCCTTCGGCCCACCGAGTCTGTGCCGACCATCAACCACCCATTTATACTAATCCTACACTAATCCCATATTCCTACCAAACATCCCCACCTGTCCCTATATTTCCCTACCACCTACACTAGTGACAATTTATAATGGCCAATTTATCTACCAACCTGCAAGTCTTTTGGCTTGTGGGAGGGAACCTGAGCAGCCGGAGAAACCCCACGCAGACACAGGGAGAACTTGCAAACTCCACACAGGCAGTACCCAGAATCGAACCCGGGTCTCTGCAGCTGTGAGGCTGCAGTGCTAACCACTGCGCCACTGTACCGCCCCACAGAGGGAGGTTAACATATGTGAAGCGTTACAGCCGAACAGACGAAAGGGCAGAGCAGGTCGGGCGAGAGAGACAGAGAGAGGGCATATGTCAAACGTAGCAATTGTACCAGCCACCTGCCAGAGAGATATGGGGAGGGAGAGAGCACGTCGGCCGAGGAGCAGATTCAAACACATCAATTGTAGCAGCCGGCTGCCCAAGAGAGAGAGAGAGAGAGCACGTCAGGTGAGTGACTGATTCAAACATAGCAATTGCGCCAGCCCAATAGAGAGGGAGATTCAAAAACAGCAATTGTAGCTGACGCCTTCTCAAGAGATAGAGAGAGCACGTCGGGTTGGAGAGAGATTCAAACATCGCAATTGCGCCAGCCCAATAGAGAAAGAGAGAGAGAGTACGTCGGCCGAGGGGGAGATTCAAACACAGCAAATGTAGCAGCCGCCTGCCAGAGAGAGAGAGAGCACGTCAGGTGAGTGACTGATTCAAACAGAGCAATTGTACCAGCCCAATAGAGAGAGAGAGAGAGAGAGCAGGTCGGGTGAGAGGGAGAGAGAGAGAGAGGGCGGTTAACATATGTCAAGCGTCGCAGCCGAATACCCAAAAGGGCAGAGCAGGTCGGGCGAGAGGGAGAGAGAGAACGGTTAATATTTGTCAAGCGTCGCAGCCGAATACCCAAAAGGGCAGAGCAGGTCGGACGAGAGAGAGAGAGAGAGAACGGTTAATATTTGTCAAGCGTCGCAGCCGAATACCCAAAAGGGCAGAGCCGGTCGGGTGAGAGGGAGACAGAGAGCGGTTAACAGATGTCAAGCGTCGCAGCCGAATACACAAAAGGGCAGAGCCGGTCGGGTGAGAGGGAGAGAGATAGGGACAGAGAGAGGGAGAGAGAGAGAGGTCGGTTAACATATGTCAAGCGTCGCAGCCGAATACACAACAGGGCAGAGCAGGTCGGTCGAGAGGGAGAGAGATAAGGAGATAGAGAGGCCGGTTTACATATGTCAAGCGTCGCAGCCGAGTGCACAAAAGGGCAGAGCCGGTCGGCGAGAGAGTAAGAGAGAGAGAGAGAGAGCGGGCGGTTAGCATTTGTCAAGCGTCGTAGCCGAATACACAAAAGGGCAGAGCAGGTCGGGCGAGAGGGAGAGAGATAGGGGGAGAGAGAGGGAGAGAGAGAGGTCGGTTAACATATGTCAAGCGTCGCAGCCGAGTACACAAAAATGCAGAGCCGGTCGGGCGAGAGAGGAAGAGGGAGAGAGAGAGGTCGGTTAACATCTGTCAAGCATCGCAGCCGAATACACAACAGGGCAGAGCAGGTCGGGCGAGAGGGAGAGGGCGAGAGAGAGAGAGAGAGAGCGGTTAACATCTAGCACTCATCGCAGCCGAATACACAAAAGGGCAGAGCAGGTCGGGCGAGAGGGAGAGAGATAGGGAGAGAGAGAGGCCGGTTCACATCTGTCAAGCGTCGCAGCCGAGGACACAAAAGGGCAGAGCCGGTCGGGCGAGAGAGGAAGAGAGAGAGAGAGCGGGCGGTTAACGTATGTAAAGCGTAGCAGCGGAATACACAGAAGGGGAGAGTAGGTCGGGTGAGAGGGAGAGAGAGAGGGCGGTTAACATATGTCAAGCATCGCAGCCGAATACACAAAAGGACAGAGCCGGACGGGCGAGAGAGGAAGAGAGAGAGAGAGCGGGCGGTTAACGTATGTAAAGCGTAGCAGCGGAATACACAGAAGGGGAGAGTAGGTCGGGTGAGAGGGAGAGAGAGCGGGCGGTTATCATATGTCAAGCGTCGCAGCCGAATGCACAAAAGGGCAGAGCAGGTCGGGCGAGAGAGAGAGGGAGAGAGAGCGGTGAACATATGTCAAGCGCAGCAGCCGAATCCACAAAAGGGGAGAGCAGGTCAGGCGAGAGAGAGAGCGGTGAACATATAGATTAGATTAGATTAGAGATACAGCACTGAAACAGGCTCTTCGGCCCTCCGAGTCTGTGCCGAACATCAACCACCCATTTATACTAATCCTACACTAATCCCATATTCCTACCAAACAACCCCACCTGTCCCTATATTTCCCTACCACCTACCTATACTAGTGACAATTTACAACGGCCAATTTACCTACCAACCTGCAAGTCTTTTGGCTTGTGGGAGGAAACCTGAGCAGCCGGAGAAAACCCACGCAGACACAGGGAGAACTTGCAAACTCCACACAGGCAGTACCCAGAATCGAACCCGGGTCCCTGCAGCTGTGAGGCTGCAGTGCTAACCACTGCGCCGCCCCACAGAGGGAGGTTAACATCTGTGAAGCGTTACAGCCGAACAGACGAAAGGGCAGAGCAGGTCGGGCGAGAGAGACAGAGAGAGGGCATATGTCAAACGTAGCAATTGTACCAGCCACCTGCCAGAGAGATATGGGGAGGGAGAGAGCACGTCGGCCGAGGAGCAGATTCAAACACATCAATTGTAGCAGCCTGCTGCCCAAGAGAGAGAGAGAGAGAGCACATCAGGTGAGTGACTGATTCAAGCATAGCAATTCCGCCAGCCCAATAGAGAGGGAGATTCAAAAACAGCAATTGTAGCTGACGCCTTCTCAAGAGATAGAGAGAGCACGTCGGGTTGGAGAGAGATTCAAACATCGCAATTGCGCCAGCCCAATAGAGAAAGAGAGAGAGAGTACGTCGGCCGAGGGGGAGATTCAAACACAGCAAATGTTGCAGCCGCCTGCCAGAGAGAGAGAGAGAGAGAGCACGTCAGGTGAGTGACTGATTCAAACAGAGCAATTGTACCAGCCCAATAGAGAGAGAGAGAGAGAGCAGATCGGGCGAGAGAGAGAGAGAGAGCGGGCGGTTAGCATATGTCAAGCGTCGCAGCCGAATACCCAAAAGGGCAGAGCCGGTCGGGTGAGAGGGAGACAGAGAGCGGTTAACAGATGTCAAGCGTCGCAGCCGAATGCACAAAAGGGCAGAGCCGGTCGGGTGAGAGGGAGAGAGATAGGGACAGAGAGAGGGAGAGAGAGAGAGGTCGGTTAACATATGTCAAGCGTCGCAGCCGAGTACACAAAAGGACAGAGCCGGTCGGGCGAGAGAGGAAGAGGGAGAGAGAGAGGTCGGTTAACATATGTCAAGCGTCGCAGCCGAGTACACAAAAGGACAGAGCAGGTCGGGCGAGAGGGAGAGGGCGAGAGAGAGAGAGAGCGGTTAACATCTAGCACTCATCGCAGCCGAATACACAAAAGGGCAGAGCAGGTCGGTCGAGAGGGAGAGAGATAAGGAGATAGAGAGGCCGGTTAACATATGTCAAGCGTCGCAGCCGAGTGCACAAAAGGGCAGAGCCGGTCGGTAGAGAGAGTAAGAGAGAGAGAGAGCGGGCGGTTAGCATTTGTCAAGCGTCGTAGCCGAATACACAAAAGGGCAGAGCCGGTCGGTCGAGAGGGAGAGAGATAAGGAGATAGAGAGGCCGGTTAACATATGTCAAGCGTCGCAGCCGAGTGCACAAAAGGGCAGAGCCGGTCGGTCGAGAGGGAGAGAGATAAGGAGATAGAGAGGCCGGTTAACATATGTCAAGCGTCGCAGCCGAGTGCACAAAAGGGCAGAGCCGGTCGGTAGAGAGAGTAAGAGAGAGAGAGAGAGAGCGGGCGGTTAGCATATGTCAAGCGTCGCAGCCGAATACACAGAAGGGCAGAGCAGGACGGGTGAGAGGGAGAGAGATAGGGGGAGAGAGAGGGAGAGAGAGAGGTCGGTTAACATATGTCAAGCGTCGCAGCCGAGTACACAAAAAGGCAGAGCCGGTCGGGCGAGAGAGGAAGAGGGAGAGAGAGAGGTCGGTTAACATCTGTCAAGCATCGCAGCCGAATACACAACAGGGCAGAGCAAGTCGGGCGAGAGGGAGAGGGCGAGAGAGAGAGAGAGCGGTTAACATCTAGCACTCATCGCAGCCGAATACACAAAAGGGCAGAGCAGGTCGGTCGAGAGGGAGAGAGATAGGGAGATAGAGAGGCCGGTTAACATATGTCAAGCGTCGCAGCCGAGTGCACAAAAGGGCAGAGCCGGTCGGTAGAGAGAGGATGAGAGAGAGAGAGAGAGCGGGCGGTTAGCATATGTCAAGCGTCGCAGCCGAAGACACAGAAGGGCAGAGCAGGTCGGGTGAGAGGAAGAGAGAGAGAAAGAGAGCGGTTTACATATGTCAAGCGTCGCGGCCGAATACCAAAAAGGACAGAGTAGATCGGGCGAGAGGGAGAGAGAGAGAGGGCGGTTAACATATGTCAAGCGTAGCAGCCGAATACACAGAAGGGCAGAGCCGGTCGGCGAGAGAGTAAGAGAGAGAGAGAGAGAGAGCGGGCGGTTAGCATTTGTCAAGCGTCGAAGCCGAATACACAAAAGGGCAGAGCAGGTCGGGTGAGAGGGAGAGAGATAGGGGGAGAGAGAGGGAGAGAGAGAGGGCGGTTAACGTATGTCAAGCGTAGCAGCCGAATACACAAAAGGGCAGAGCCGGTCGGCGAGAGAGTAAGAGAGAGAGAGAGAGAGAGCGGGCGGTTAGCATTTGTCAAGCGTCGAAGCCGAATACACAAAAGGGCAGAGCAGGTCGGGTGAGAGGGAGAGAGATAGGGAGAGAGAGAGGGCGGTTAACATCTGTCAAGCATCGCAGCCGAATACACAACAGGGCAGAGCAAGTCGGGCGAGAGGGAGAGGGCGAGAGAGAGAGAGCGGTTAACATCTAGCACTCATCGCAGCCGAATACACAAAAGGGCAGAGCAGGTCGGTCGAGAGGGAGAGAGATAGGGAGATAGAGAGGCCGGTTAACATATGTCAAGCGTCGCAGCCGAGTGCACAAAAGGGCAGAGCCGGTCGGTAGAGAGAGGATGAGAGAGAGAGAGAGAGCGGGCGGTTAGCATATGTCAAGCGTCGCAGCCGAATACACAGAAGGGCAGAGCAGGTCGGGTGAGAGGAAGAGAGAGAGAAAGAGAGCGGTTTACATATGTCAAGCGTCGCGGCCGAATACCAAAAAGGACAGAGTAGATCGGGCGAGAGGGAGAGAGAGAGAGAGGGCGGTTAACATATGTCGAGCGTAGCAGCCGAATACACAAAAGGGCAGAGCCGGTCGGGAGAGAGAGAGGGCGGTTAACATATGTCAAGCGTAGCAGCCGAATACACAGAAGGGCAGAGCAGGTCGGGTGAGAGGGAGAGAGATAGGGGGAGAGAGAGGGAGAGAGAGAGGGCGGTTAACAATTGTCAAGCGTAGCAGCCGAATACACAAAAGGGCAGAGCCGGTCGGCGAGAGAGTAAGAGAGAGAGAGAGAGAGAGCGGGCGGTTAACATCTGTCAAGCGTCGCAGCCGAGTACACAACAGGGCAGAGCAGGTCGGGCGAGAGGGAGAGAGATAGGGAGAGAGAGAGAGAGGTTCACATCTGTCAAGCGTCGCAGCCGAGTACACAAAAGGGCAGAGCCGGTCGGGCGAGAGAGGAAGAGAGAGAGAGAGCGGGCGGTTAACGTATGTAAAGCGTAGCAGCGGAATACACAGAAGGGGAGAGTAGGTCGGGTGAGAGGGAGAGAGAGAGAGAGAGGGCGGTTAACATATGTCAAGCGTCGCAGCCGAATACACAAAAGGGGAGAGCAGGTCGGGCGAGAGAGAGAGAGCGGGCGGTTAGCATATGTCAAGCGTCGCAGCCGAGTACACAAAAGGACAGAGTAGATCTGGCGAGAGGGAGAGAGATAGGGAGAGAGAGAGGTCGGTTAACATATGTGAAGCGTTACAGCCGAACAGACGAAAGGGCAGAGCAGGTCGGGCGAGAGAGACAGAGAGAGGGCATATGTCAAACGTAGCAATTGTACCAGCCACCTGCCAGAGAGATATGGGGAGGGAGAGAGCACGTCGGCCGAGGAGCAGATTCAAACACATCAATTGTAGCAGCCGGCTGCCCAAGAGAGAGAGAGAGAGAGCACATCAGGTGAGTGACTGATTCAAACATAGCAATTGCGCCAGCCCAATAGAGAGGGAGATTCAAAAACAGCAATTGTAGCTGACGCCTTCTCAAGAGATAGAGAGAGCACGTCGGGTTGGAGAGAGATTCAAACATCGCAATTGCGCCAGCCCAATAGAGAAAGAGAGAGAGAGTACGTCGGCCGAGGGGGAGATTCAAACACAGCAATTGTTGCAGCCGCCTGCCAGAGAGAGAGAGAGCACGTCAGGTGAGTGACTGATTCAAACAGAGCAATTGTACCAGCCCAATAGAGAGAGAGAGAGAGAGCAGATCGGGAGAGAGAGAGAGCGGGCGGTTAACAGATGTCAAGCGTCGCAGCCGAATGCACAAAAGGGCAGAGCCGGTCGGGTGAGAGGGAGAGAGATAGGGACAGAGAGAGGGAGAGAGAGAGAGAGGTCGGTTAACATATGTCAAGCGTCGCAGCCGAGTACACAAAAGGACAGAGCAGGTCGGGCGAGAGGGAGAGGGCGAGAGAGAGAGAGAGCGGTTAACATCTAGCACTCATCGCAGCCGAATACACAAAAGGGCAGAGCAGGTCGGTCGAGAGGGAGAGAGATAGGGAGATAGAGAGGCCGGTTAACATATGTCAAGCGTCGCAGCCGAGTGCACAATAGGGCAGAGCCGGTCGGTAGAGAGAGTAAGAGAGAGAGAGAGAGAGCGGGCGGTTAGCATTTGTCAAGCGTCGTAGCCGAATACACAAAAGGGCAGAGCCGGTCGGTAGAGAGAGTAAGAGAGAGAGAGAGAGAGCGGGCGGTTAGCATATGTCAAGCGTCGCAGCCGAATACACAGAAGGGCAGAGCAGGACGGGTGAGAGGGAGAGAGATAGGGGGAGAGAGAGGGAGAGAGAGAGGTCGGTTAACATATGTCAAGCGTCGCAGCCGAGTACACAAAAAGGCAGAGCCGGTCGGGCGAGAGAGGAAGAGGGAGAGAGAGAGGTCGGTTAACATCTGTCAAGCATCGCAGCCGAATACACAACAGGGCAGAGCAAGTCGGGCGAGAGGGAGAGGGCGAGAGAGAGAGAGCGGTTAACATCTAGCACTCATCGCAGCCGAATACACAAAAGGGCAGAGCAGGTCGGTCGAGAGGGAGAGAGATAGGGAGATAGAGAGGCCGGTTAACATATGTCAAGCGTCGCAGCCGAGTGCACAAAAGGGCAGAGCCGGTCGGTAGAGAGAGGATGAGAGAGAGAGAGAGAGCGGGCGGTTAGCATATGTCAAGCGTCGCAGCCGAATACACAGAAGGGCAGAGCAGGTCTGGTGAGAGGAAGAGAGAGAGAAAGAGAGCGGTTTACATATGTCAAGCGTCGCGGCCGAATACCAAAAAGGACAGAGTAGATCGGGCGAGAGGGAGAGAGAGAGAGGGCGGTTAACATATGTCAAGCGTAGCAGCCGAATACACAGAAGGGCAGAGCCGGTCGGCGAGAGAGTAAGAGAGAGAGAGAGAGAGAGCGGGCGGTTAGCATTTGTCAAGCGTCGAAGCCGAATACACAAAAGGGCAGAGCAGGTCATGTGAGAGGGAGAGAGATAGGGGGAGAGAGAGAGGGCGGTTAACATATGTCAAGCGTCGCAGCCGAGTACACAAAAAGGCAGAGCCGGTCGGGCGAGAGAGGAAGAGGGAGAGAGAGAGGTCGGTTAACATCTGTCAAGCATCGCAGCCGAATACACAAAAGGGCAGAGCAGGTCGGGCGAGAGGGAGAGGGCGAGAGAGAGAGAGAGCGGTTAACATCTAGCACTCATCGCAGCCGAATACACAAAAGGGCAGAGCAGGTCGGGCGAGAGGGAGAGAGATAGGGAGAGAGAGAGAGAGGTTCACATCTGTCAAGCGTCGCAGCCGAGTACACAAAAGGGCAGAGCCGGTCGGGCGAGAGAGGAAGAGAGAGAGAGAGCGGGCGGTTAACGTATGTCAAGCGTCGCAGCCGAGTACACAAAAGGACAGAGTAGATCGGGCGAGAGGGAGAGAGATAGGGAGAGAGAGAGGTCGGTTAACATATGTGAAGCGTTACAGCCGAACAGACGAAAGGGCAGAGCAGGTCGGGCGAGAGAGACAGAGAGAGGGCATATGTCAAACGTAGCAATTGTACCAGCCACCTGCCAGAGAGATATGGGGAGGGAGAGAGCACGTCGGCCGAGGAGCAGATTCAAACACATCAATTGTAGCAGCCGGCTGCCCAAGAGAGAGAGAGAGAGAGAGCACATCAGGTGAGTGACTGATTCAAACATAGCAATTGCGCCAGCCCAATAGAGAGGGAGATTCAAAAACAGCAATTGTAGCTGACGCCTTCTCAAGAGATAGAGAGAGCACGTCGGGTTGGAGAGAGATTCAAACAGAGCAATTGTACCAGCCCAATAGAGAGAGAGAGAGAGAGAGAGAGCAGATCGGGCGAGAGAGAGAGAGAGAGAGAGAGAGCGGGCGGTTAGCATATGTCAAGCGTCGCAGCCGAATACCCAAAAGGGCAGAGCCGGTCGGGTGAGAGGGAGAGAGATAGGGACAGAGAGAGAGAGAGGTCGGTTAACATATGTCAAGCGTCGCAGCCGAATGCACAAAAGGGCAGAGCCGGTCGGGTGAGAGGGAGAGAGATAGGGACAGAGGGAGAGAGAGAGAGGTCGGTTAACATATGTCAAGCGTCGCAGCCGAGTACACAAAAGGACAGAGCCGGTCGGGCGAGAGAGGAAGAGGGAGAGAGAGAGGTCGGTTAACATATGTCAAGCGTCGCAGCCGAGTACACAAAAGGACAGAGCAGGTCGGGCGAGAGGGAGAGGGCGAGAGAGAGAGAGAGCGGTTAACATCTAGCACTCATCGCAGCCGAATACACAAAAGGGCAGAGCAGGTCGGTCGAGAGGGAGAGAGATAAGGAGATAGAGAGGCCGGTTAACATATGTCAAGCGTCGCAGCCGAGTGCACAAAAGGGCAGAGCCGGTCGGTAGAGAGAGGATGAGAGAGAGAGAGAGAGCGGGCGGTTAGCATATGTCAAGCGTCGCAGCCGAATACACAGAAGGGCAGAGCAGGTCGGGTGAGAGGAAGAGAGAGAGAAAGAGAGCGGTTTACATATGTCAAGCGTCGCGGCCGAATACCAAAAAGGACAGAGTAGATCGGGCGAGAGGGAGAGAGAGAGAGGGCGGTTAACATATGTCAAGCATCGCAGCCGAATACACAAAAGGGCAGAGCCGGTCGGCGAGAGAGTAAGAGAGAGAGAGAGAGAGCGGGCGGTTAACAATTGTCAAGCGTAGCAGCCGAATACACAAAAGGGCAGAGCAGGTCGGGCGAGAGGGAGAGAGATAGGGGGAGAGAGAGGGAGAGAGAGAGGTCGGTTAACATATGTCAAGCGTCGCAGCCGAGTACACAAAAAGGCAGAGCCGGTCGGGCGAGAGAGGAAGAGGGAGAGAGAGAGGTCTGTTAACATCTGTCAAGCATCGCAGCCGAATACACAACAGGGCAGAGCCGGTCGGCGAGAGAGTAAGAGAGAGAGAGAGAGAGCGGGCGGTTAGCATTTGTCAAGCGTCGAAGCCGAATACACAAAAGGGCAGAGCAGGTCGGGCGAGAGGGAGAGAGATAGGGGGAGAGAGAGGGAGAGAGAGAGGTCGGTTAACATATGTCAAGCGTCGCAGCCGAGTACACAAAAAGGCAGAGCCGGTCGGGCGAGAGAGAGATAGGGAGAGAGAGAGGGCGGTTAACATCTGTCAAGCATCGCAGCCGAATACACAACAGGGCAGAGCAAGTCGGGCGAGAGGGAGAGGGCGAGAGAGAGAGAGAGCGGTTAACATCTAGCACTCATCGCAGCCGAATACACAAAAGGGCAGAGCAGGTCGGTCGAGAGGGAGAGAGATAGGGAGATAGAGAGGCCGGTTAACATATGTCAAGCGTCGCAGCCGAGTGCACAAAAGGGCAGAGCCGGTCGGTAGAGAGAGGATGAGAGAGAGAGAGAGAGCGGGCGGTTAGCATATGTCAAGCGTCGCAGCCGAATACACAGAAGGGCAGAGCAGGTCGGGTGAGAGGAAGAGAGAGAGAAAGAGAGCGGTTTACATATGTCAAGCGTCGCGGCCGAATACCAAAAAGGACAGAGTAGATCGGGCGAGAGGGAGAGAGAGAGAGAGGGCGGTTAACATATGTCGAGCGTAGCAGCCGAATACACAAAAGGGCAGAGCCGGTCGGGCGAGAGGGAGAGAGAGAGGGCGGTTAACATATGTCAAGCGTAGCAGCCGAATACACAGAAGGGCAGAGCAGGTCGGGTGAGAGGGAGAGAGATAGGGGGAGAGAGAGGGAGAGAGAGAGGGCGGTTAACAATTGTCAAGCGTAGCAGCCGAATACACAAAAGGGCAGAGCCGGTCGGCGAGAGAGTAAGAGAGAGAGAGAGAGAGAGCGGGCGGTTAACATCTGTCAAGCGTCGCAGCCGAGTACACAACAGGGCAGAGCAGGTCGGGCGAGAGGGAGAGAGATAGGGAGAGAGAGAGAGAGGTTCACATCTGTCAAGCGTCGCAGCCGAGTACACAAAAGGGCAGAGCCGGTCGGGCGAGAGAGGAAGAGAGAGAGAGAGCGGGCGGTTAACGTATGTAAAGCGTAGCAGCGGAATACACAGAAGGGGAGAGTAGGTCGGGTGAGAGGGAGAGAGAGAGAGAGAGGGCGGTTAACATATGTCAAGCGTCGCAGCCGAATACACAAAAGGGGAGAGCAGGTCGGGCGAGAGAGAGAGAGCGGGCGGTTAGCATATGTCAAGCGTCGCAGCCGAGTACACAAAAGGACAGAGTAGATCGGGCGAGAGGGAGAGAGATAGGGAGAGAGAGAGGTCGGTTAACATATGTGAAGCGTTACAGCCGAACAGACGAAAGGGCAGAGCAGGTCGGGCGAGAGAGACAGAGAGAGGGCATATGTCAAACGTAGCAATTGTACCAGCCACCTGCCAGAGAGATATGGGGAGGGAGAGAGCACGTCGGCCGAGGAGCAGATTCAAACACATCAATTGTAGCAGCCGGCTGCCCAAGAGAGAGAGAGAGAGAGCACATCAGGTGAGTGACTGATTCAAACATAGCAATTGCGCCAGCCCAATAGAGAGGGAGATTCAAAAACAGCAATTGTAGCTGACGCCTTCTCAAGAGATAGAGAGAGCACGTCGGGTTGGAGAGAGATTCAAACATCGCAATTGCGCCAGCCCAATAGAGAAAGAGAGAGAGAGTACGTCGGCCGAGGGGGAGATTCAAACACAGCAATTGTTGCAGCCGCCTGCCAGAGAGAGAGAGAGCACGTCAGGTGAGTGACTGATTCAAACAGAGCAATTGTACCAGCCCAATAGAGAGAGAGAGAGAGAGCAGATCGGGAGAGAGAGAGAGCGGGCGGTTAACAGATGTCAAGCGTCGCAGCCGAATGCACAAAAGGGCAGAGCCGGTCGGGTGAGAGGGAGAGAGATAGGGACAGAGAGAGGGAGAGAGAGAGAGAGGTCGGTTAACATATGTCAAGCGTCGCAGCCGAGTACACAAAAGGACAGAGCAGGTCGGGCGAGAGTGAGAGTGAGAGGGCGAGAGAGAGAGAGAGCGGTTAACATCTAGCACTCATCGCAGCCGAATACACAAAAGGGCAGAGCAGGTCGGTCGAGAGGGAGAGAGATAGGGAGATAGAGAGGCCGGTTAACATATGTCAAGCGTCGCAGCCGAGTGCACAATAGGGCAGAGCCGGTCGGTAGAGAGAGTAAGAGAGAGAGAGAGAGAGCGGGCGGTTAGCATTTGTCAAGCGTCGTAGCCGAATACACAAAAGGGCAGAGCCGGTCGGTAGAGAGAGTAAGAGAGAGAGAGAGAGAGCGGGCGGTTAGCATATGTCAAGCGTCGAAGCCGAATACACAGAAGGGCAGAGCAGGACGGGTGAGAGGGAGAGAGATAGGGGGAGAGAGAGGGAGAGAGAGAGGTCGGTTAACATATGTCAAGCGTCGCAGCCGAGTACACAAAAAGGCAGAGCCGGTCGGGCGAGAGAGGAAGAGGGAGAGAGAGAGGTCGGTTAACATCTGTCAAGCATCGCAGCCGAATACACAACAGGGCAGAGCAAGTCGGGCGAGAGGGAGAGGGCGAGAGAGAGAGAGCGGTTAACATCTAGCACTCATCGCAGCCGAATACACAAAAGGGCAGAGCAGGTCGGTCGAGAGGGAGAGAGATAGGGAGATAGAGAGGCCGGTTAACATATGTCAAGCGTCGCAGCCGAGTGCACAAAAGGGCAGAGCCGGTCGGTAGAGAGAGGATGAGAGAGAGAGAGAGAGAGCGGGCGGTTAGCATATGTCAAGCGTCGCAGCCGAATACACAGAAGGGCAGAGCAGGTCTGGTGAGAGGAAGAGAGAGAGAAAGAGAGCGGTTTACATATGTCAAGCGTCGCGGCCGAATACCAAAAAGGACAGAGTAGATCGGGCGAGAGGGAGAGAGAGAGAGGGCGGTTAACATATGTCAAGCGTAGCAGCCGAATACACAGAAGGGCAGAGCCGGTCGGCGAGAGAGTAAGAGAGAGAGAGAGAGAGAGCGGGCGGTTAGCATTTGTCAAGCGTCGAAGCCGAATACACAAAAGGGCAGAGCAGGTCGGGTGAGAGGGAGAGAGATAGGGGGAGAGAGAGGGAGAGAGAGAGGGCGGTTAACATATGTCAAGCGTCGCAGCCGAGTACACAAAAAGGCAGAGCCGGTCGGGCGAGAGAGGAAGAGGGAGAGAGAGAGGTCGGTTAACATCTGTCAAGCATCGCAGCCGAATACACAACAGGGCAGAGCAGGTCGGGCGAGAGGGAGAGGGCGAGAGAGAGAGAGAGCGGTTAACATCTAGCACTCATCGCAGCCGAATACACAAAAGGGCAGAGCAGGTCGGGCGAGAGGGAGAGAGATAGGGAGAGAGAGAGAGAGGTTCACATCTGTCAAGCGTCGCAGCCGAGTACACAAAAGGGCAGAGCCGGTCGGGCGAGAGAGGAAGAGAGAGAGAGAGCGGGCGGTTAACGTATGTCAAGCGTCGCAGCCGAGTACACAAAAGGACAGAGTAGATCGGGCGAGAGGGAGAGAGATAGGGAGAGAGAGAGGTCGGTTAACATATGTGAAGCGTTACAGCCGAACAGACGAAAGGGCAGAGCAGGTCGGGCGAGAGAGACAGAGAGAGGGCATATGTCAAACGTAGCAATTGTACCAGCCACCTGCCAGAGAGATATGGGGAGGGAGAGAGCACGTCGGCCGAGGAGCAGATTCAAACACATCAATTGTAGCAGCCGGCTGCCCAAGAGAGAGAGAGAGAGAGAGCACATCAGGTGAGTGACTGATTCAAACATAGCAATTGCGCCAGCCCAATAGAGAGGGAGATTCAAAAACAGCAATTGTAGCTGACGCCTTCTCAAGAGATAGAGAGAGCACGTCGGGTTGGAGAGAGATTCAAACAGAGCAATTGTACCAGCCCAATAGAGAGAGAGAGAGAGAGAGCAGATCGGGCGAGAGAGAGAGAGAGAGAGAGAGCGGGCGGTTAGCATATGTCAAGCGTCGCAGCCGAATACCCAAAAGGGCAGAGCCGGTCGGGTGAGAGGGAGAGAGATAGGGACAGAGAGAGGGAGAGAGAGAGAGGTCGGTTAACATATGTCAAGCGTCGCAGCCGAATGCACAAAAGGGCAGAGCCGGTCGGGTGAGAGGGAGAGAGATAGGGACAGAGAGAGGGAGAGAGAGAGAGGTCGGTTAACATATGTCAAGCGTCGCAGCCGAGTACACAAAAGGACAGAGCCGGTCGGGCGAGAGAGGAAGAGGGAGAGAGAGAGGTCGGTTAACATATGTCAAGCGTCGCAGCCGAGTACACAAAAGGACAGAGCAGGTCGGGCGAGAGGGAGAGGGCGAGAGAGAGAGAGAGCGGTTAACATCTAGCACTCATCGCAGCCGAATACACAAAAGGGCAGAGCAGGTCGGTCGAGAGGGAGAGAGATAAGGAGATAGAGAGGCCGGTTAACATATGTCAAGCGTCGCAGCCGAGTGCACAAAAGGGCAGAGCCGGTCGGTAGAGAGAGGATGAGAGAGAGAGAGAGAGCGGGCGGTTAGCATATGTCAAGCGTCGCAGCCGAATACACAGAAGGGCAGAGCAGGTCGGGTGAGAGGAAGAGAGAGAGAAAGAGAGCGGTTTACATATGTCAAGCGTCGCGGCCGAATACCAAAAAGGACAGAGTAGATCGGGCGAGAGGGAGAGAGAGAGAGGGCGGTTAACATATGTCAAGCATCGCAGCCGAATACACAAAAGGGCAGAGCAGGTCGGGCGAGAGGGAGAGAGATAGGGGGAGAGAGAGGGAGAGAGAGAGGTCGGTTAACATATGTCAAGCGTCGCAGCCGAGTACACAAAAAGGCAGAGCCGGTCGGGCGAGAGAGGAAGAGGGAGAGAGAGAGGTCTGTTAACATCTGTCAAGCATCGCAGCCGAATACACAACAGGGCAGAGCCGGTCGGCGAGAGAGTAAGAGAGAGAGAGAGAGAGCGGGCGGTTAGCATTTGTCAAGCGTCGAAGCCGAATACACAAAAGGGCAGAGCAGGTCGGGCGAGAGGGAGAGAGATAGGGGGAGAGAGAGGGAGAGAGAGAGGTCGGTTAACATATGTCAAGCGTCGCAGCCGAGTACACAAAAAGGCAGAGCAGGTCGGGCGAGAGAGGAAGAGGGAGAGAGAGAGGTCGGTTAACATCTGTCAAGCATCGCAGCCGAATACACAACGGGGCAGAGCAGGTCGGGCGAGAGGGAGAGGGCGAGAGAGAGAGAGAGAACGGTTAACATCTAGCACTCATCGCAGCCGAATACACAAAAGGGCAGAGCAGGTCGGGCGAGAGGGAGAGAGATAGGGAGAGAGAGAGGTCGGTTAACATATGTCAAGCGTCGCTGCCGAGTACACAAAAAGGCAGAGCCGGTCGGGCGAGAGAGTAAGAGAGAGAGAGAGAGAGCGGGCGGTTAGCATTTGTCAAGCGTCGTAGCCGAATACACAAAAGGGCAGAGCCGGTCGGTAGAGAGAGTAAGAGAGAGAGAGAGAGAGCGGGCGGTTAGCATATGTCAAGCGTCGCAGCCGAATACACAGAAGGGCAGAGCCGGTCGGCGAGAGAGTAAGAGAGAGAGAGAGAGAGCGGGCGGTTAGCATTTGTCAAGCGTCGTAGCCGAATACACAAAAGGGCAGAGCAGGTCGGGTGAGAGGGAGAGAGATAGGGAGAGAGAGAGGTCGGTTAACATATGTCAAGCGTCGCTGCCGAGTACACAAAAAGGCAGAGCCGGTCGGGCGAGAGAGGAAGAGGGAGAGAGAGAGGTCGGTTAACATCTGTCAAGCATCGCAGCCGAATACACAACAGGGCAGAGCAAGTCGGGCGAGAGGGAGAGGGAGAGGGCGAGAGAGAGAGAGAGCGGTTAACATCTAGCACTCATCGCAGCCGAATACACAAAAGGGCCGAGCAGGTCGGGCGAGAGGGAGAGAGATAGGGAGATAGAGAGGCCGGTTAACATATGTCAAGCGTCGCAGCCGAGTGCACAAAAGGGCAGAGCCGGTCGGTAGAGAGAGTAAGAGAGAGAGAGAGAGAGCGGGCGGTTAGCATATGTCAAGCGTCGCAGCCGAATACACAGAAGGGCAGAGCAGGTCGGGTGAGAGGAAGAGAGAGAGAAAGAGAGCGGTTTACATATGTCAAGCGTCGCGGCCGAATACCAAAAAGGACAGAGTAGATCGGGCGAGAGGGAGAGAGAGAGAGGGCGGTTAAGATATGTCGAGCGTAGCAGCCGAATACACAGAAGGGCAGAGCCGGTCGGGCGAGAGGGAGAGAGAGAGAAAGAGAGCGGTTTACATATGTCAAGCGTCGCGGCCGAATACCAAAAAGGACAGAGTCGATCGGGCGAGAGGGAGAGAGAGAGGGGGCGGTTAACATATGTCAAGCGTAGCAGCCGAATACACAGAAGGGCAGAGCAGGTCGGGTGAGAGGGAGAGAGATAGGGGGAGAGAGAGGGAGAGAGAGAGGGCGGTTAACAATTGTCAAGCGTAGCAGCCGAATACACAAAAGGGCAGAGCCGGTCGGCGAGAGAGTAAGAGAGAGAGAGAGAGAGAGCGGGCGGTTAGCATTTGTCAAGCGTCGAAGCCGAATACACAAAAGGGCAGAGCAGGTCGGGCGAGAGGGAGAGAGATAGGGGGAGAGAGAGGGAGAGAGAGAGGTCGGTTAACATATGTCAAGCATCGCAGCCGAATACACAACAGGGCAGAGCAGGTCGGGCGAGAGGGAGAGAGATAGGGAGAGAGAGAGAGAGGTTCACATCTGTCAAGCGTCGCAGCCGAATACACAAAAAGGCAGAGCCGGTCGGGCGAGAGAGGAAGAGGGAGAGAGAGAGGTCGGTTAACATCTGTCAAGCATCGCAGCCGAATACACAACAGGGCAGAGCAGGTCGGGCGAGAGGGAGAGAGATAGGGAGAGAGAGAGAGAGGTTCACATCTGTCAAGCGTCGCAGCCGAGTACACAAAAGGGCAGAGCCGGTCGGGCGAGAGAGAGAGAGCGGGCGGTTAACATATGTCAAGCGTCGCAGCCGAATACACAAAAGGGGAGAGCAGGTCGGGCGAGAGAGAGAGAGCGGGCGGTTAACATATGTCAAGCGTCGCAGCCGAATACACAAAAGGACAGAGTAGATCGGGCGAGAGGGAGAGAGATAGGGAGAGAGAGAGGTCGGTTAACATATGTGAAGCGTTACAGCCGAACAGACGAAAGGGCAGAGCAGGTCGGGCGAGAGAGACAGAGAGAGGGCATATGTCAAACGTAGCAATTGTACCAGCCACCTGCCAGAGAGATATGGGGAGGGAGAGAGCACGTCGGCCGAGGAGCAGATTCAAACACATCAATTGTAGCAGCCGGCTGCCCAAGAGAGAGAGAGAGAGAGAGCACATCAGGTGAGTGACTGATTCAAACATAGCAATTGCGCCAGCCCAATAGAGAGGGAGATTCAAAAACAGCAATTGTAGCTGACGCCTTCTCAAGAGATAGAGAGAGCACGTCGGGTTGGAGAGAGATTCAAACATCGCAATTGCGCCAGCCCAATAGAGAAAGAGAGAGAGAGTACGTCGGCCGAGGGGGAGATTTAAACACAGCAATTGCACCAGCCGCCTGCCAGAGAGAGATAGGGAGAGAGAGCACGTCGGGTGAGAGAGATTCAAACACAGCAATCTTTGCAGCGGTCTATCCGAGAGAGGGAGAGATTCAAACACAGCAAGTTGTACCAGCCGCCTACCCGAGAGAGAGAGAGAGAGAGAGCACTAAAATAAAAGCAAAATACTGCGGATGCTGGAAATCTGAATTAAAAACAAGAAATGCTGGAATCACTCAGCAGGTCTGACAGCATCTCTGGAAAGAGAAGCAGAGTTAACGTTTCAGGTCAGTGACCCTTCTTCGGAGATAGAAAGCACGTCGGGTGCGAAGGCGATTCAACCACATCAATTGTAGCAGCTGCCGACTCGAGAGAGAGAGAGAGCACGGTGAGTGTGAGATTCAAACACAGCAATTGTGCCAGCCGCCTGCCGAAGAGAAAGCGAGAGAGTACGTCGGGCGTGAGAGTGATTCAAACACAGCACTTGTTTCTGACACCTCCCCAAGAGAGAGAGAGAGAGCACATCGGGTGAGAGAGAGAGATACAAATACAGCAATTGAGAGAGAGAGAGAGAGCACGTCCGGTGAGTGACAGATTTAAACATAGCAATTGCGTCAGCCCAACATAGAGAGAGGGAGATTGAAACACAGCAATTGGACCAGCCGCTTGCCAGAGAGAGATAGGGAGAGAGAGCACGTCGGCCGAGGGGCAGATTCAAACACAGCAAGTTGTAGCAGCCGCCTGCCGAAGAGAAGGAGAGAGAGAAAGAACACGTCGGGTGAGAGAGAGATTCAAACATTCTTTTGCTGCCGATAAAAAACGGAGCGGCTGCTCTCAGCGCGCATGCGTTTCTGCCTTCCTCTGGCGCACAGGCGCAGTATCAGCCCCCCCTTTCAGTGTGACAAGGATTGTCAGTGGCAGGAGGTTCGAATTGGTGTCGAATTGAAGGTGAGGCGTAGAGGCAACAGCAACGTTGTATAGTGTTCATATCGAGTAAAATAGCAGGAATATAGAGTGATATAGTCTTGGAGAATTAATAGAGAGTGTGAGTACAGGGTTTGGTCTGCTTGAATTAATCTGAAGTTCGCAGAGAAGATGGAGAATTTCCGGTTCCATCTGCATGATCAGACAGTGTGTAACCCGGGGAGGATGGACCCAGTGAGATCAGACAGTGTGTAACCCGGGGAGGATGGACCCAGTGAGATCAGACAGTGTGTAACCCGGGGAGGATGGACCCAGTGAGATCAGACAGTGTGTAACCCGGGGAGGATGGACCCAGTGTGATCAGACAGTGTGTAACCCGGGGAGGATGGACCCAGTGAGATCAGACAGTGTGTAACCCGGGGAGGATGGACCCAGTGAGATCAGACAGTGTGTAACCCGGGGAGGATGGACCCAGTGAGATCAGACAGTGTGTAACCCGGGGAGGATGGACCCAGTGTGATCAGACAGTGTGTAACCCGGGGAGGATGGACCCAGTGTGATCAGACAGTGTGTAACCCGGGGAGGATGGACCCAGTGAGATCAGACAGTGTGTAACCCGGGGAGGATGGACCCAGTGTGATCAGACAGTGTGTAACCCGGGGAGGATGGACCCAATAAGATCAGACAGTGTGTAACCTGGGGAGGATGGACCCAGTGAGATCAGACAGTGTGTAACCCGGGGAGGATGGACCCAGGGTGATCAGACAGTGTGTAACCCGGGGAGGATGGACCCAGTGAGATCAGACGGTGTGTAACCCGGGGAGGATGGACCCAGTGAGATCAGACGGTGTGTAACCCGGGGTGGGTGGACCCAGTGAGATCAGACAGTGTGTAACCCGGGGAGGATGGACCCAATAAGATCAGACAGTGTGTAACCCGGGGAGGATGGACCCAATAAGATCAGACAGTGTGTAACCCGGGGAGGATGGACCCAATAAGATCAGACAGTGTGTAACCTGGGGAGGATGGACCCAGTGAGATCAGACAGTGTGTAACCCGGGGAGGATGGACCCAGTGAGATCAGACAGTGTGTAACCCGGGGAGGATGGACCCAGTGAGATCAGACAGTGTGTAACCCGGGGAGGATGGACCCAATAAGATCAGACAGTGTGTAACCTGGGGAGGATGGACCCAGTGAGATCAGACAGTGTGTAACCCGGGGAGGATGGACCCAGTGAGATCAGACAGTGTGTAACCCGGGGAGGATGGACCCAATAAGATCAGACAGTGTGTAACCTGGGGAGGATGGACCCAGTGTGATCAGACAGTGTGTAACCTGGGGAGGATGGAGCCGGTGTGATCAGACAATGTGTAACCCGGGGAGGATGGACCCAGTGTGATCAGACAGTGTGTAACCCGGGGAGGATGGAGCCGGTGTGATCAGACAATGTGTAACCCGGGGAGGATGAACCCAGTGAGATCAGACAGAGTGTAACCAGGGAGGATGGACCCAGTGAGATCAGACAGTGTGTAACCCGGGGAGGATGAACCCAGTGAGATCAGACAGTGTGTAACCCGGGGAGGATGGACCCAGTGAGATCAGACAGTGTGTAACCAGGGAGGATGGACCCAGTGAGATCAGACAGTGTGTAACCCAGGTAACGTACTGGTTCGCCGTGATCGGTTTTTATAAATTTGTTCTTGGGATGTGGACATCGCTTTTATTTATTTCCCATCCCTAATTGCCCTTGAGAAGGTCGTGGTGAGCTGCCGTCTTGAACTGCTGATGTCCATCTGGTGCAGGTACACCTGCAGTGTTGTTAGGCTGGGAGGTCCAGGATTTTGATCCAGCTGCATTAAATGAATGGTTAAATCGTTCCAAGTCTGGATGGTGTGTGACTTGGAGGGGAACGTGCAGATGATCCTGTCCCAATGTGTTTGCTGCCCTTGTCCTTGTAGGTAGTAGAGGTCTCGGGTTTGGAAGGTGTTGTCGAAGGAGGGTTGGTGAGTTGCTGCAGTGCATCTTGCATATGGTGCACACTGCAGCCACTGTGTGTCGGTGGTTCAGGGAGTTAATGTTTGTAGATGGGGTGGCAATCAAGTGAGCCGCTTTCTCCTGGATAACGTTGAGATTTTTGAATGTGTTGGAGCCGTACTCATCCAGGCAAGTGGCGAGTATTCCACCACACTCCTGACTTGTGCCTTCTAGGTGGTGGACAGGCTTTGGGGAGACAGGAGGTGTGTTACTTGCTGTAGAATTCCCAGCCTTTGACCTGCTCTTGTAGCCACTGTATTTATATGGCTGATTCAGTTCAGTTTCTGGTCAATGGTTACCACCAGGATGTTGATTGTGGGGATTCAGCGATGGTACTTCTGTTAAATGTCAAGGGGAAATGATCGGATTCTCTCTTGTTGGAGATGGTCATTGCTTGGCGCTTGTGTGACACGAATGTTACTTGGCATTTATGAACCTAAGCTTGGATGTTGTGCAGGTCTTGCTGCAGCTGCTTCAGTATCTGAGGAGTTAGAAATGTACTGAACAATGTACAACCATCAGTGAAGATCCCAACTTCTAATCATATAATGGAGGAAAGGTAATTGAAGCAGCTGAAGACGGTTATGCAATTCAACCCAGGTCCCACCCTGTCTGTACAGGCGGAAGTGAAAGATAGCACAGCTCCATTAGAGGAAGATCAGGGCACTACTCCCAGTGTCATGTTCCACTTTCAGAAATCTTCAAAGTAAAACCAGACCATCCTCTCTAGTTTTCTTAAAGTATTATTTTAATGTTCCCAGAAGCTCCCAGATAGCCATACACTGACCAATGGAGGAGGGAATGGATGTAAATAAACTGATCTCTGGTTGTATCTTGTGGGCTGGATCAGCTACAGATGTGCCGGGTTAGGGCACTGCACAGCTGGGACCACAGGACCACCTCTCCCCTGTACACTGAAGTGGATTAGTTGATGCCAATGAGTCTTGTGCATTGGTGACACACATCAGTAAGTTCAGGGTGCGCTGCCATTGGTTAATGGACAGAAAACCCTGGGCAAAGAATCCTCCATTCTCCAGTGTACAACCTTTACGATCCCTGTCATTTTTTTTTTATTCGTTCATGGGATATGGGCGTCGCTGGCTAGGACAGTATTTATTGCCCTTCTCTATCTTGATATTATGCTGCATGTTTTGGTAGTGCCAGCCATGTTACTGAATTAATATGCATTTCATATCCAACCATTAAAATTAATGGACAGGTCTCAATCAAATCTGAGTTTTGCTTTTCGCTTATTTCCCATTGTTACATCTACTTCTCAGTTTAACACTTACTACTGTATTTAATGATTGATTAAATTTAAACTGGTGATTAAAATTATAACAATGTTATTTTTGCAGTATACATTTTTAAACTTGATTAAAGTAATTATTTTGCATTGTCAGCGTTAAGGGTTTTACCTCGTTCTCCGCACTCTTGCAGCAGATTGTGTGTCCGAGGATACTCAAATAAGCAATAAGTGTATTACAGGTAAGAGAGTAGCTAAAGTGAATGTTGGTCCTTTGGAGGATGAGACTGGGGAGTTAATAGAGGGGAACACAGAAATGGTGGAGACACTAAATCGGTATTTTGCCGCAATTTTCACGGTGGAGGACACTAGTAGCATCCCAATAATAACAGGAAATGCAGAGGTTATAGAAAGAGAGGAACTTAGAAAAATCATCATCACCGGGAAAAAAAAAATACTGAGTAAACTATTGGGATTGAAGGCAGACAAGTCCCCAGGGCCTGATGGCCTACATCTTAAAGGAAGTGGCAGTGGAGATAGTGGATCCATTGGTTATAATCCAAAATTCCCTGGATGTGGGAAAGGTTCCATTGGTTTGGAAAATAGCTAATATAACGCCCTTATTCAAAAAGGGAGGGAGGCAGGAAGTAGGAAACTATAGACCTGTTAGTTTAACATCTGTCATTGGGAAATTGTTAGAATTCATTATTAAGGAAGTAATAACAGGACATTTAGAAAGTCAAAACGCAATCCATCAGAATCAGCATGGTTTTATGAAGGTAACTCATGGTTGACTAATTTGCTAGAGTCCTTCGAAGCTGTAACAAGTAAAGTGGATAATGGGGATCCTGTAGATGTAGTATATCTGGACTTCCAGAAGGCATTTGATAAGGTGCCACACAAAAGGTTAATGCACAAGGTAAGATCTCATGGGGTTAGGGGCAATTTATTAGCTTGGATAGAGGATTGGCTAACCAACAGAAAACAGAGAGTCGGGATAAATGGGTCTTTTTCTGGTTGGCAAGATGTAACTGGTTAGGTGCCACAGGGTTCGGTCCTTGGGCCCCAACTGTTTACAATCTATATTAATGACTTGGATGCAGGGAGAGAAGGTACTGGAGCCAAATTTGCAGATGACATAAAAATAGATGGGACAGTGAGTTGCAATAAAGAAATAATAAATTTACAAATGGATATGGATAGGTTAGATGAAAGGGCCAAAATTTGGCAGATGGAGTTTAACGTGGATAAGTGTGAGATTATCCACTTTGGTCAGAAGAATAGAAAGGCAAATTATTACCTAAATGGAGAGAAACTTCAAAATGCTTTGGTGCAGAGGGATCTGGCTGTCCTCGTGCATGAATCACAGAAAACTAGTATGCAGGTACGGAAGGTAATAAGGAAGGCAAATGTAATTTTGGCATTTATTGCTGAAGGAATAGAGTGTAAAAGTAGGGAAGTGTTGTTGCAACTGTACAAAGCATTAGTGAGACCACACCTGGAGTATTGCATACAGTTTTGATCCCCTTACTTGAGGAGGGATGTAGTTGTATTGGAGACAGTTCAGAGGAGGTTCACTAGATTGATTCCAGAGATGAGGTTTGTCTTATGAAGAGAGATTGAGCAGCTTAGGCCTTTATGCTGTAGAGTTTAGAAGAATGAGAGGAGATCTAATTGAGGTATATAAGATGAGCAAGGGGATTGACAAAGTAGACATAGAAAGGATGTTTCCTCCTGTGAGGCAATCCGGAACGAAAGGTCATAGTTTTTTAGGAGATGAGGAGAAATTACTTCTCTCAAAGGGTTAAGAGTCTGTGGAATTCACTATCCCAGAGTGCAGTGGATGCCGGGACATTAAGTAAATTTAAGGAGGAGATAGAGAGATTTTTAATTAGTAATGGGTTGAAGAGTTATGGAGAACGGGCAGGAAAGTGGAGTTGAGGTCGCATCATATTGAATGGCGGAGCAGGCTCTAGGGGCTGAATTGCCTACTCCTGCTCTTAGTTCTTATGACCTTATGACCAATGGTCACCTGATCCAGCTCCCAGCCTTGACTGAGGGTTTTTATTAAACTGAGAACAGTGTTTGTTCTGCTACATTGTAGATTCATTGCTGTACTCGTTCAACACAAATCACCTGGTTATTGTTGGGACTTGCTTTCAGCGGGAAATGAAACGACCATGTTTCAGCCCTTTAAACACTAACTGGAGTTTTATGAAATGTAATATTTTGTAATAGTCACATTCCTTGAACTTCTGAAATATCAGATATTTTGGCACTGAATTCAGTTTGTTTGCAGTAATTTAAACAGTTACTGCTAACATTTCGAGGGTTAGATGGCTGAAGCTGGTTTAGTTGTCAGAGGTGACGAGGTCTATTTCTAAAAATATTACTTTTATTGATGTATTTCCGTAAATCCTGGAGCTGCTCAATGTCCTGTCCAGCGGGTATTAACAGTGCATTCAGTCAATCTGCAATGTCAGGTCTGGTGGTGAACAAAATCATTATTGAGATTGCAGCTTCATGGTTAGAAAACCTGGCTGAATGTTCAGGGTTAAATCTTCCTCTTAACTGAACTCACAACACGTAATGTTCCTATTTGGTTATTTTTGCTGAGTTATTTCCTCTGTTGCCCTGGTAACAATCTGTCAGATCTCCGTATGAGAGGTGTTGGTTCCATTTTATATGCGAAGGAAGTTGAAACATTCAGTATAAAATTCTCTCGGTGTATTTGTCAGTCCAGGAGTAAAAACATCTTCTGGATTTCTGGAATAATTTTAATACAATGTCTATAATAGTAAAATGAGGTTATAAAGGTGATGTTTCTGAGCAGTTGCTTATTTGGATAATTGTAATTATTCTGATTTCCACTTGCTGTTTAACACTTTCTAGGGTTGATGATGCCTTTTTCGATGCTTGTTTACTGGAGAATATTATTTTACATGCCTCGCAGAACTGGGGCAGTGCAGTGAATATTCACACAGGTCCACCTGCCATTCTGGCATGTACCTACAGAAGCAGTGGAAAGACATTCCAGTTCATTTGTATAAGTATGAGCAAGGCCAGTGAGATTTAATTGGAATAAATTAAAAGCCTTATTTGTAACAGACACTTCTTGTAATTTTCCACATTACTGCTGGTTCAACTCAGCTCCTGTTACATTCACTTCCAGTTAAACATCAGACATCTCCCATCACTATTGCTCTTCCATTCCTCTCACTCCTACCCCACTCAGTGTGGCCTCCTGCTCCCTGGTGTCACATTGTTCCTCATGAAGACTGTTCTCTGAGTCACGGGCTGAAATTTTTTGGCCCCCAGGAGGCGGCTGTGGGAAGCAGGAGGATGTTACTAAAGTCACAGCCGTGCTGGATCAGCTCCCTGCTGCGGTCCCGGCTTTGGGGCATTTTACTGTGTGGCAGAGGGAGAAGGAGCCATTGATGAAGACCCTCTGGCTATCATTGGGTAAAAATGAAAGCAAGTGAGGTCAGTCCCACTGAGCTGGGCTATCATAGAATCATTGAATGGCCTCCTTCTGCGCTATAATCATTCGGCCAGTTCTCTGCAAGAGCAACTCCCCCAGTCCTGCTCTCCCAACTTTTCCCCAGAGCCCTGCAAATTTTTACACTTCAGACAAAAATCCAGTTCTCTTTTGAAAGCTACAATTGAATCTGCCTCCACCACACTCTCAGGCAGTGCATTCCAGATCCTGACCACTCCCTGGATACAAAAGTTTTTTCTTGCTTCGTTTGCCAATCACCTTAAATCGGTGTCCTCGGTTTCTCGACCCTTCACCAATGGGAACAGTTTCTCCCTATCAGCTCTGGCCAGACCCCTGATCATTTTGAACACCTCTATAAAATCTCCCTTCAACGTTCTCTTCTCCAAGAACAGTCCCAGCTTCTCCAATCACTGCATGTAACTGAAGTCCCTCATCCATGGAACTATTCTCGTGAATCTTTTCCACACCCTCTCTAATGTATTCGTATCCTTCCTAAAATGTGGTGCCCAGAACTGGACGCAATACTCCATTTGAGGTCAAACCAGTTTTTTAAAAATTCAGGTTTAATGTAACTTCTCTGTTCTCTATACCCCTACTTATAAAAGCCCTGGATCCCACATGCTTTATCATCCTGCCCTGTCATCTTCAATAATTTGTGCACCAAAATCCACGGTTCTCTCTGCTCCTGCACCCCCTTTACAATTGTACCCTTTAATCTATGTTGCCTCCTTGTTTTTCCTACTAAAATGAATCATTTCACTTTCCTGCATTAAATGTCATCTGCCACTTGTCCACCCATTCCACCAGTCTGTCTATGACCTGTTGAAGTTTATCACGATCCTCCTCACAGTTCACTATATTTCCAAGTTTCATCTGCAAATTTTGAAATTGTACCCTCTACACCCAAGATTAGTTCATTAATATATATCGAGAAAAGCAGGGATCCCAACACCGATCACTGGTGACCCCACTAAACTTGGTGACCCCACTATATACCTTCCTCCAGTTCCAAAAACAATTGTTCAGAACTACACTCTGTTTCCTGTCACTCAGCTAGTTTTGTATCCGTGCTGCCTTTTACTGTCCCTTTTATTCCATCGGATTTAACTTTGCTGACAAACCTGATTGGTCAAGGCATTGCCCTGAAGATTGAACCAGAGAATGGCTGTCACTTACTTTGTTCAGCTGTAACAGACTCAATGTTTGTACATGATCATTCTGTCTGCAAAAAACCTGGTCCTGTGTATTAATATATGTGGCTTCCAGTACGTGCAAATGCGCCATCGCGAGCCCCACTAACAATCTTAAATTGGTTGTCAGCGTAATTCCCAGCACACTGAGTATTATTTAACAAATGTTGTCCAATTGCGGAAGCAAATCTTAATGTCGGACACTGTGGTTTGAGTTTTGTAAGCATTGATTGGTTGGGTACGGCCTGTTTCCTGCCCGTTCCAAACAGCGGAAGGGACATGTTTGATATGATCCGTCAGTCTTTGGGACGTACAGCCTACATACCGAGCATCACACTGGCATTAAAATTCATGTGTGTAATTACTCATTTGTGTGACAGACAGGACGTCCTTTTGGCTTAATGGCAGCATCCTGTGAGTGGCGATACCACAGGTGTTGTTCCTGCATAGTAGCAGCGTGAAACTGCTGATGGATCATATCAAGCAACATAAAGCAGCCCCACCCACTAACCCAGCCCAGCCCCGCACCCACTGACCCAGCTAAACACCTCACTGACCCAGCCCTGCACCCACTGTCTCAGCCATTTAACAATCCTTTGGAATCTGCTTCCACCAATATTTCATGTCATGCAACCCTTTTTGTTCCTTTCCCTCTCTTCATTTGCCAATTATTTTAAAACTGTGATCTCTGGTTGCTGACACTTGCCTGAGGAAACAGATTCTCCAGACTCACTCAAACACAATCTCTATTTTTATTATCTGTATTCAATCTGCTTCTCTGCTCTAAAAAGAACAATTCCAGCTTCTCCAATCTCACCATGTAACTGAAATTCCTCATCCCTGGTATCATCCTGGTAAATCTCCTCTGTATCCCCTCCAATGTGGTGCTCAGAATTGTACACAATACTCCAGCTGAAACCTCACCTGTAACTAAGGCAGTAACAAGGACGTTAACTAGCAAATGGAGGGAAGGGATCAGGTGGAAAAGGTAGGAATACAATAATTAATTATAAATAACAGTTCAAAAGTAAATGAAAGGGAAGAGACTAGACTAACAGATAGAAATTGTGCTTTATGCACTACAGGTCAAGAGAAAACTAAAAGATGTGAAGAAATTAAAGGTGGAGAAAGGAATAAACATGTGATTAAAATATTGGAGCAGAAGGTTAGGGGGTGTGGCCAAAATTCAAAATAAGTGGTCTTAATACAAGCACACAGAGTGTAATGAACATATTGAATTGGGTGCAGACGCAGAGTCAACTTGGAGGATATGATATGGTAAACATTACTGACACATGGCTGCAAGATGGTCAGGACTAGGAACTAAATATACCAGATTATAAAATCTACAAGAAGGATAGGGTGAATGAAAGGTGACCAGGTATCATCCAATTTCCCTATGGACTCTCCCCCAGCTCCACCCATGGACTCTCCCCCGGCTCCATTATCCTATTTCCCATGGACTCTTCCCCCGGCTCCACCATCCCTTTTCCTATGGACTCTCCCCCAGCTCCATCTTCCCTTTTCCCATGGACTGAGTGCTGTTGGAGGACCATCAGTATGAAGAAGGGAGTTTGGTAAGTGAGGGAGTTCAGTAAGGAGGGGAACTATAAATTAGTTAAGAAAAAGTTAAATTAGTGAAAAAATTAAGTCTTAATAATAAGGAACAAGTGAGTAGCTAGCGAGTAGTATCCTTTTGAGTAAGGTTTATTTTAACTAGGGAGTTGTATTGATTGGTAGTAGGATTTATCAGCACTAGTAAGGTTTTATTGATAGTTCTAAGGTGTTTTCGTATTGGTAACATTTCTTTTTTTTATCAGTAGCAAAGGGTCAGCTAATAAATAAAGGTATACCACAGTTGCTTCAACCTCAAAAGTGCACCTACTGTGCTATGTGGGAGCTCCAGGATGCTTCCCGTATCCTGGAGAACTATTTGTGCAGGAAGTGTCGTCAATTGAAGCAGCTTGAGCTCCGAGTCCTGGAACTTGAGCGGCAGCTGTCACACTGCAGTGCATTCACGAGATTGACAGCTACGGCCGAAGGAGAGCACATTTATAGATGTGGCCATCCCACAGCTTATGAGTATGCAGGGAGAGAGGGAATGGGTGACCACCAGACAGTCAAAAAGAATCAGGGAGGTAGGGCAGGAGACCCCTGAATGCATCTCACTGTCCAACAAGTATTCAGTTCTGAATGCTGATGAAAGTGATGGCTGATCTGGGGAGTGCAGCCAGAGCCAAGTGCATGGCACCAGGAGGCTCATCTGCACAGGGGGTACAGGGAAAACTGGGAGAGCCATAGTGATAAGTGATTCAACAGTTAGAGGAGCAGACAGGGTTTCTGTGGCAGCAGACGTGAAGCCAGGATGGTGTGTCAACCTCCTGGTGCCAGTGTCAAGAATAGAATGATAAGGTGGATGAATGCTTGGCTGGAAAGGTGGTGCAGGAGGGAGGGCTTTAGATTTCTGGGACATTGGGACTGGCTGTAGGAGAGATGGGACTTATACAGGCCAAACGGGTTGCACCTGAACAGAGCCAGGACTGAGTTCCTTGCGGGACGTTTTGCTAGTGATGTTGGGGCGGGTTTAAAGTAGATTGGGTGGGGGTGGTGGTGGGGACCTGAGGGTGGACTCAATTGGGACAAAATCAGAAATGAAAATGGAAGGAAGAAAATTAATGAATGAGTCTGGAAGACAGAGAAAACAAAGGTTGGAAAATAAAAAAAAGAAACCAGAGTTTGGCAGTGTTCAAGGGTATCTAGTTCAATGCAAGGAGTATAGCAAATAAAGCAGATGAGCTGAGGGCACAGATAGATAGGTGGCAGTATGAAATCATAGCTATTACAGAAACGTGGCTGAAGGAGGGACAAGGATGGCAGCTCAATGTTCCTGGTTACCGGGTTTTCAGATGCGATAGGGAGGGGGATAAGAAAGGAGGGGAGTGGTAGTTTTGGTCAAAGAAACTATTACGGCTGTGAGCAGGGATGATAGGTTGGAAGGTGCATTAAACGAGGCCATATGGATTGAGCTAAGGATCAAAAAAGGGGCAATCACACTGCTGGGAGTGTACTATAGACCCCCAAACAGTCAGAGGGAGATAGAAGAGCAGATATGTAGGCAAATCTCTGAGAAGTGCAAGAACAATAGGGCAGTAATCGTCGGGGATTTTAATTACCCCACTATTAACTGGGATAGTTTTAGTGTGAAAGGAATTGAGGGAGCAGAATTCTTGAGGTGCATTCAGGAGAACCAGTATGTAGCAAGTCCAACAAGAGGGGGTGCAGTTTGAGACTTAGTTTTGGGAAATGAAAATTGGCAGGTGGAAGGAGTGCTGGTGGGAGAGTATTTCTGGTGGTAGTGATCATTATTGTCAGTTTTAATATAATTGTGAAAAGGACAAAGATAGAACAGGAGTTAGAGTTCTCAATTGGGGCAAGGCCAATTTTTACTAAGCTGAGGAGTGATTTAGCAAAAGTGGACTGGAAATAGCGAATTGAAGGTAAATCAGTGTCAGAGCAGTGGGAAGCATTCAAAGGGGAGAATCAAGGGGTTCAGAGTAAACGTGTTCCCACAAAGAAAAAGGGTGGGACAGCCAAATCTAGAGCCTCATGGATGTGAAGGAGCTTACAGGGTAAGATGAGGCAAAAAAGTAAAGCTTATGTCTGGCACAGAGAGCTCAATACTACAGAAAGTTGAGAGGCGTATAGAAAGTGGAGGGTAAAATCAAAAAGGAAATTAGGAAAGCAAAGAGAGAGCATGAAAGAATATTGGCAAGCAAAATCAAGCTGCACCCAAGGATATTTTGTCAATACATTAATAGTAAAAGGGTAACTAAGGAAAGAATAGGGCCCATAAAAGACCTAAAAGGTAACTCGTGTAGGGGCGGAAGATATTGGTATTGTTCTTAATGAATACTTTGTGCCTGTCTTCACAAAAGAGGGGGACGATGCAGATATTGTACTAAAGGAAGACGTGTGTGAAATATTGGATGTAATAAACAGAGGGAGACAGGAAGTATTAATCGATTTGCATCCTTGAAAGTTGATAAATCACTAGGGCCAGATGAAATGTACCCTAGGCTGTTAAAAGAAGGAAGAGAGGAAATAGCAAGGGGTCTGACCGTCATTTTCCAGTCCTCACTGGATACGGGTGTGGTGCCAGAGGATTTCAGGACTGCTAACATTGTGTCTCTGTTTAAAAAGGGAGTGAGGGATAGACTGAATAATTACAGGCCAGACAGTCTAACCTCAGTTGTGGGAAAATTATTGGAAGCAATCCTGAGAGACAGGATAAACTGTCACTTAGAAAGGCGTGAATTAATCAAGGATAGTCAGCATGGATTTGTTAAGGGAATATCTTGTCTGACCAACTTGATTGAATTTTTTAAAGAAGTAACAAAGAAGATAGATGAGGGTAGTGCAGTTGATGTGGTCTACATGGTTTAAGCAAGGCATTTGATAAGGTCCCACATGGCAGACTGGTTTAAAAAAATCCCACAGGATCCAGGGAAATGCAGCAAGGTGGATACAAAATTGGTTGAGTGGCAGGAAATTGGTTGGGTAATTGTTGACGGGTGATTTTGCGACTGCAGGGCTGTTTCCAGTGACGTTCCACAGGGTTCAGTACTGGGTCCCCTGCTTTTTTGTGGTATATATTAACGATTTGCACGTAAATGTGGGGGCATGATCAAGAAGTTTGCAGACGACACAAAGGTTGGCTGTGTGGTTGATAGTGAGGAGAATAGCTGTAGGCTGCAGGAAGATATTGATTGTCTGGGCAGAAAAGCGGCAAATGCAATTCAACCCGGAGAAGTGTGAGGTGATGCATTTGGGGAGGTCAAACATGGCAAAGGAATACATGATTAATGAGAAAATACTGAGAGGTATAGTGAAAGTGAGAGACCATGGAGTAAATGCCCACAGATCCCTGAAGGTAGCATGACAGGTCAACAATGTAGTTAAGAAGGCATATGGAATCTTTTCCTTTATTAGTCGAGGTATAGAATATACGAGTAGGGAGGTTATGCTGGAAATTTATAACTTATCGGTTAGGCCACAACTTGAGTATTGTGTGCAGTTCTGGTCGCCTCATTAGAGAAAGTAATTACACTAGAGAGGGTACAGAGGAGATTTACAAGGATATTGCCGGGACTGGAAAAATGCAGCTATGAGGAAATATTTGATAGGCTGGGGTTGTTCTCCTTGGAGCAGGGAAGGCTGCAGGGAGATCTAATTGAAATGTACAAAAATTTGAGGGGCCTGGATAGAGTGGAGGTGAAGGGTCTATTCACATTAACAGAGAGGTCAGTGACTAGGGGGCATAGCTTTAAGGTGATAGGTAGAAAGATTAGAGGGGAGATGAGGAAACGTGTTTTTCACCCAGAGAGTGGTGCGAGTCTGTAACTCACTGCCTGAAAGGGTAGTTGAGGCAGAAACCCTCAACTCATTCAAAAGGAGTCTGGATATTAGTTAGTTAGAGATACAGCACTGAAACAGGCCCTTCAGCCCACCGAGTCTGTGCCAACCATCAACCACCCATTTATACTAATCCGACACTAATTCCTACTACATCCCCACCTGTCACTATATTTCCCTACCACCGACCTATACCAGTGACAATTTATAATGGCCAATTTACCTATCAACCTGCAAGTCTTTAGCATGTGGGAGAAAACCAGAGCACCCGGAGGAAACCCACACAGACACAGGGAGAACTTGCAAACTCCACACAGGCAGCACCCAGAATTGAACCCGTGTTGCTGGAGCTGTGAGGCTGCGCTGCTAACCACTGCGCCACTGTGCCACCTCAGGTGCCGTAATTTGCAGGGCTATGGTCCAAACGCTGGAAGGTGGGATGTTTTTCGGCTGGAACTGACACCATAGGCCAACTGGCCTATTTCTGTATAGTAAACTTTCTATAATCATATCAGTGGGGAAGAATGGACTCTAAGTACAGATAGTGTGTAACCCGGGGAGGATGGACCCAGTGTGATCAGACAGTGTGTAACCAGGGGAGGATGGACCCAGTGAGATCAGACAGTGTGTAACCCAGGGAGGATGGACCCAGGGAGACCAGACAATGTGTACCCCGGGGAGGATGAACCCAGTGTGATCAGACAGTGTGTAACCAGGGGAGGATGGACCCAGTGAGATCAGACAGTGTGTAACCCGGGGAGGAAGGACCCAGTGTGATCAGACAGTGTGTAACCCGAGGGCGGGGGGGGGGGGGAATGGACCCAGTGCGATCAGACAGTGTGTAACCCGGGGAGGATGGTCCCAGTGAGATCAGAGAGTGTGTAACCCAGGGATAATGGACCCAGTGAGATCAGGCAATGTGTAACTCGGGGAGGATGGACCCAGTGAGATCAGACAGTGTGTAACCCGGGGAGTATGGACCCAGTGAGATCAGACAGTGTGTAACCCGGGGAGGATGGACCCAGTGTGATCAGACAGTGTGCAACCCGGGTAGAATGGACCCAGTGTGATCAGACAGTGTGTAACCCGGGGAGGATGGTCCCAGTGTGATCAGACAGTGTGTAACCCGGGGAGGATGGACCCAGTGCGATCAGACAGTGAGTAACCCGGGGAGGATGGACCCAGTGAGATCAGACAGTGTGTAACCCGGGTAGAATGGACCCAGTGTGATCAGACAGTGTGTAACCCGGGGAGGATGGACCCAGTGCGATCAGACAGTGAGTAACGCGGTGAGGATGGACCCAGGGAGATCCGACAGTGAGTAACCCGGGGAGGATGGACCCAGGGAGATCTTACAATGTGTAACCCGGGGAGGAAGGACCCAGTGTGATCAGACAGTGAGTAACCCGGGGAGGATGGACCCAGTGTGATCAGACAGTGTGTAAGCCGGGGAGGATGGACCCAGTGAGATCAGACAGTGTGTAACCCGGGGAGGATGGACCCAGTGAGATCAGACAGTGTGGAACCCGGGGAGGATGGACCCAGTGTGATCAGACAGTGAGTAACCCGGGGAGGATGGACCCAGTGTGATCAGACAGTGTGTAAGCCGGGGAGGATGGACCCAGTGAGATCAGACAGTGTGTAACCCGGGGAGGATGGACCCAGTGAGATCAGACAGTGTGTAACCCGGGGAGGATGCACCCAGTGTGATCAGACAGTGAGTAACCCGGGGAGGATGGACCCAGTGTGATCAGACAGTGTGTAACCCGGGGAGGATGGACCCAGTGTGATCAGACAGTGAGTAACCCGGGGAGGATGGACCCAGTGTGATCAGACAGTGTGTAAGCCGGGGAGGATGGACCCAGTGAGATCAGACAGTGTGTAACCCGGGGAGGATGGACCCAGTGAGATCAGACAGTGTGTAACCCGGGGAGGATGCACCCAGTGTGATCAGACAGTGAGTAACCCGGGGAGGATGGACCCAGGGAGACCAGACAATGTGTAACCCGGGGAGTATGGACCCAGTGTGATCAGACAGTGTGTACCCCGGGGAGAATGAACCAGTGTGGTCAGACAGTGTGTAACCCGGGGAGGATAGACCCAGTGTGATCAGACAGTGTGTAACCCGGGGAGGATGGTCCAAGTGCGATCAGACAGTGTGTAACCCGGGGAGTATGGACTCAGTGAGATCAGACAGTGTGTAACCCGGGGAGGATGGACCCAGTGTGATCAGACAGTGTGTAACCCGGGGAGGATGGACCCAGTGAGATCAGACAGTGTGTAACCCGTGGAGGATGGACCCAGTGCGATCAGACAGTGTGCAACCCGGGTAGAATGGACCCAGTGTGATCAGACAGTGTGTAACCCGGGGAGGATGGTCCCAGTGTGATCAGACAGTGTGTAACCCGGGGAGTATGGACTCAGTGAGATCAGCCAGTGTGTAACACGGGGAGCATGGACTCAGTGAGATCAGACAGTGTGTAACACGGGGAGGATGGACCCAGTGTGATCAGACGTTTTCCTAAAACACTGAGGAAAACTGCCACATTTCCATGTTAAATTGTGAAGGTTTACAGGAATTCCAGGTGGGTGAGCTGGGGATCAAGGAAAGGGACTAAATTCACCAGACGCAGGTGGCCCTGATCCTGAAGATGTGGAGGATTCCAACAGCTATTGGTCCCTCTGTTACCTCAGCAATCCAAGAGACAGTTTCTGATGCAGTGTCAGTTTGTCCCCGGTGCCGAGGAAAAAAGTCACATTTCTGCTGGAAACACTGTTTTCCTGTAGCCCAGGCTGATGGGCCAGGTATCTGTGGAAAGGAACAAAATCAAACAGAAATATTCATCCCTTAAATTTCACTTTGATGGGTTAGAAGACAAGTGTACATTACAATACCTCATGCCGTCTACATCCTTCTCATTTTCTGTCCTGCTATAATTAGATGAATGATGGAGTGATGAGAAAGGTCCACAGCTGGAAGTAAACAGGGATTGTAGACTGAGGAACAACAGCAGGTGAACCAGCACAGGATTGCGAGAGCACCAACCAGAGAGAACCCTTCCCATTCAAAGAGCTGTCATCGATCGACTGGGGAGAAAGGTGAGAGAAAGTCCCATTTACTCTGAGAAACACTGGTCCTGTAGACAGTACACAAAGGTTACAAGGTGAGGCAGGAAATGGTGGAAATGTGACTGGGAGATAAAGGCCGATAAACCCTACCCGAACCGACGGGACCCGACAACATGTGTCGGGTTCGGGTCGGTCGGGGTGCACTTCCGGGTCCGGCATTCGGGCTCAGGTCGGACACACTGTATCATGGCTAAGTGGCACCAATTTAATTTTTGGACCAGAAAGTTGGTTTTGTTACAGTTATTTTAAGCGTGTGCAGATCAGCAACAAAGTGAAAAACGGAAGGTAATTTCACTGATGGTCAGGCCGTGTCAGGCTTGGGTCGGGTTTGTTTTTGCAGACCCAAGGCAGGCCTTTACTGGGAGAGTCTGACCAATGAAAACAATTAATCAGCAAGAGGCCATGCAGTGGAATGTGAAGTGAGATCGGTTTCTGTCTTAAAACACAGAGTCATAAGTGAATCTTGTGAACAATTTTTAGTGAATGGATTTGCTCTAAGGGGTGACTCCAGTCTGGGGCAGAGTCCAGCAGATGGACACCTGTCTGTTTATTAGGTGGGGCTGAACTCACACAACATCATCAGATCAGTGTTAAAATGTCTCAGATTTGGGGACAAATCAAATGGGAGAATGAACTGTGAAACGAATTCCTGTCAATTCACTGAACGCGATGCAGAGACAAACCTCAAAGATCAGCACGGCCTCTGACCAGCAGCTGTGGAGTATTGTCAGATAGTGAATGCTGAACACAGCTTCATTACCTTTCAACAAGCCCAATGTTTAGTACTGAGGATGGTAAAAGACATGAAACACCGGGTGAGTGTTTGCCTCCTATTTCATTGGTGACAGAGACACACAATCCAGAAATCGAACAACAGTGGTCAACGCAAGCAGGGAATGTGCTTCCAAAATCAACTTCAGATACAAAGAAAACATCAGTTTCCCAGTGTATTCAGAAATAGAACCCAAACCAAGAAAACACAGAATATAGTCTGAAATGGGGATGAGTAATATGTCATAAATGGATGCAAACCCCCTAGTAAATTATGCTGTGCATTTGAGTATTCTGTCAACAACCATTTTATACAGCAGGTTTTAAGCTTGGACTTCTGTGTTCTGATTGTCAAAATGGAGGACAGAGGTCAGGTGGGACAGCCACTTGTAACTCGTCTAGCTCTAGGACCCAGGAGAGCCCTATCCAACCTGTGTGGACTCAAAACGGTTTGTGGAGACAACTTGTCTTCCGTTATACAGCTACGATGTGCTGGAGACACATCTTCCTGCAAGAAGCCACATCCTGTCTTCAAGCTGCATTGACTTTTCTCTCTTAAGGCCTCTCCAACAAGAAAAATTATAGAGAAGCTACACTTTGAAAAATGCAGCAAGTAACAAACCAACCTAAAGACAAGCTGCAGTGACAGCATAAAATGTCTGATTTCTCCCCGTTTCCTCTCTGTTTAAAATAAGGTGACTTCAGCAATTTAGCTGTCTCTGTTATTACTTTTGAGAATGAAAAGAAAAATAAATTTTCAAGAAAAGAGCTATCTCCAACAGCTCCTCCTCCATTCACCATTTTGAATAGGTAATCTCCAAATTTTGGACACTTTTTTTTGATATTCATGGGCACTGGTTTTAACTGAAATCCATATTAGCTGGTAGTTAAAATACGTTTCTATTTGGTAAATGTCCTTGCCTTTTTTATGCCTTTAACTTTTCCCTGAATATTTGTAAGTGTGTGTGGTGAAGTTAAACCCCTTCCTGAGTTTAAGAGTGGGTGATAACAAACCTTAATACTTTGTTTTGATTTTAAAAACTATGTTGTTGATGCGGTCATTTATTATTGGGATTTAAAGGAGGAAAAGAAATTCAAACGCTAATCTAGTTACGGACAGGTCGTTGAAAAGAACAGGAAATAGGATCAGAGGGAAAAAATTAACTTCCTGTTTGTAACAAAAAATCTTAGAAATAAAGCAGAAAATCTGGAAACGCTGTCATTCAGGCAGCGACTGTGGAGAGAGGAAGGTGGGGTTAATGTTTCAGATCCTGATCCTGTTAACCGTTAACCCCACCATCGTCTCCCCACAGACACTGTCTGACCCACTGAAGATTTCCAGCATTTTCTGTTCTTTTTATCAGACTTCCAGTATCTCCAATATCTTGCTGTCTCTGATAAGATTAGTTTAGTTTTGAGTTGGTTTCCTCCCTTGTATAAATGGCCCTTTATATTTCAGGGTGAGACTGTCCAGACTGTAATAAATGCCTGTCCCCATCATACTCCTCTCACTACCCCATGCTGTCTGGCTGCCGCTTTCTCCCCATTCCCAGCCTCTCCCCTCTTCTCCCTGGCCTTCTGTACCCTGGACCCACACCCTCTTCTGTAGCTGCAACAAGCTCCTCTGATGGAACTGAAAGATTCCAGTCTCCCAGCTAGAGCATGTGGAATATCTTGTAAAAGTGAACTGACTTTAATGGTTTCTATAACATTAAGTCACAAATGAGATTGTGTATTCCAGAAGATAGAGTTTGATCAGACACTCACCCAGTTTGACCTGTGGGTGAAGAGTTAGACATGTACGTCTCCATCTCCAGCCTCACTTTCCTTTCATTGATTTTTTTGGATCCTTATTCTCTGCAAGTTTCTCACCTCTCCATGCTTTAATCTCCAGTCAGGTTACTGCTCCTGCCACAGCTCTGAAATGACAAGAATCAAAGTCACAAATAACCCCTTCTTTGTCTCTGACTGTGATAAACTCTCCCTCTTGATTCCTCTCTACCTCTGCAGTCTTTGACACCGTCGAGTACAACATCCTCCTTCAGTGCCTCTCCTTTATTGTCCAGCTCAGTGGGACTGAACTCATTGGTTTCCACTCTTACCCGTCCAATGATAGCCGGAGAATCTTGTTCACTGGCTTCTGCACCATTACCTCTGGAGACCCCCATGGATCTCTCCTCACTCCCTCCTATTTCTCATCCTTAAGCTGCCCCTTGGAGACACGATGCAAAGACAAGGGCTCAGCTTTCACATGTCCACTGACAGCACTCTGCTCCACCTCTCTCGACACCTCCACTGCCTCTGCTTTTTCATGCTACTAGTTTGACCGCACGTCTTAAGTATTTATTTTATTCAGAGATACAGCATTGAAACAGGCCCTTCGGCCACCGAGTCTGTGCCGACCAACAATCACCCATTTGTACTAATCCTACATTAATCCCATATGCCCTACCACATCCCCACCATTCTCCTACCACCTACCTACACTAGGGGCAATTTACAATGGCCAATTTACCTATTAACCTGGAGAGTCATAACGGCACAAAAGTAGGCCGTTCGGCCCATTGACAGCAATCAAGTCAGCCCCACTCTCCCATTCTATCCCCATAGTCTTGCAAATTTATTTCTCCCAAGTGCCCATCCAATTTCCTTTTATAAGTCATTGATCATCTCTGCTTCCACCACCCTTGTAGGCAGTGAGTTTCTGGTCATTACACTTGCTGCAAAAAAGTTTCTTCCTCATATCCCCCCTGCAACTCTTACCCAGAACTTAAAATCTGTGGCCCTAGTCCTCATACCATCAGCTAATGGGAACAACTTTACTTTGTCTACCTGATCCAAAACTGTCATAATCTTGTAAACCTCTTATCAAGTCTCCACTGGCCATAATCTTCCAATCCTCCTTAGATACAGGGGTAGTGCCAGAGGACTGGAGAATTTCACATGTTAATACCCTTGTTCAAGAAAGGGTGTAATTATGAGCCCGGCAACTACAGGCCAGTCAGTGGTAGCTTTTAGAAATGATTAAAACATTTGTTTGAGGGAATCTGGGCGTTGCTGGCAAGGCCAGCATTTATTGCCCGCTTGCTAGGCCATTTCAGAGGGCAGTTAAGAGTCAACAACATTGCTGTGGGTCTGGAGTCACATGTAAGCCAGATAAAGATGGCAGATTTCCTTCCCTTAAGGACATTAGTGAACCAGATGGGATTTTATGACAATCGGTGATAGTTTCATGGCACCATTACTGAGACTAGCTTTCGATTCCAGAATTTTATTAATTTATTGAATTAAATTCCACCAGCTGCAATATTACTCGTTCAGTGACATTATCATTACACCACTGTCTCCCCCACTTCTAGTGCAGAGCCTTGGTGACGGGCGTCCATCTGGAACTGGGTGATGGAGCTCAGCGGGACTGACTGGGCAGCTGTCTGGGTCACACCTGATGCTCGATCCCAGAGTTAACGGCTGTTATACTGATGGGGAGGAGGAACTGATATCATGTTTAGCGAGGCAATGTTTTTTTTTTATTATTTCTGTCTAACCCTCTTGTTAATTTTACCTTTATTGCAGAGAATCAGAATCTGGGAACGCCTGTCACCACCATGGCTCAAGGTCCAAATAGGGAAGAAGATTCAACATATTCAAGAAGAATGAGAATGGATACAGGTAGGTTCACAAAATATTTTAAAATATCATCTCTGTCTTGATCTCGTTCAAGAACCTGCAGCTCGCACAGCAAGAGGGAACAGAATGGGCTGAGCAGAAAGAGGGAGGTGAGTGACCATCTAGAGGGATATAACAGTCACAGGTGGGGGGAGCCCCTGAGTACTGGAACTGTCCAGTAGATACATGCTATTGGGGACTGAAAGGTGGATAGAGACAATAGCTTGGAGAAGGATCTTCCTGTGCAACAGTGTGACACCAGGGAGCAGGAGGCCACCCCAAGTGGGAGGGGGCTGGAGCACAGGAGAGTGTAGTGGTGGGAGATTCTATAGTCAGGAGAATAGACAGCCTCTTCTACAGCACCAAACAGGTTCAAATGGAAAGCTGCCTCCCTGCTGCCGAAAGAACAACATCCAGGAATTGTTGGGACCATCTGTGGGAAGGAAAAGAGAGCAGAAAGTAGTCATGTGGTCAGAGCCAATAACGCGGGTAGAAATACGTTTAGAGAGGGATACTGAGGCACTGGACTAAATAAAAATACTGTCCTCAAGGTGGTGATTTCTGGATTGTTTTACACTGGGTCAGTTAAGGATGGAAAAATGAGGCAGGTCAATGTGAGGCTGCAGGGCTGGAGCAGGAGAAAAGGGTTCATGTCCTTGGAGTAGGAGAATGAGGTCAGGGTGAAGGGAAGGGACGGCCAGGATCTGAATCCACCAACAGCAATGTTTTTGCAGAGAAGGTGAATGGAGCAATGATCGGGAATGGTTCTGAGACTAAAAAGCAAAATTAATAAAACTGTTAGTTCAGGAACAGTAGATTTATGAAATAGTGAAAAGTTATTAGCTGGAAAAAAGGAGTGAGATAAAGTCAATTGGTATTTTTTTAAATGGAAGAACAGAGAAGAATTAACGTAAGCTACATTGAGTATTGCTGAAACTAGAGACATGTTGTCGAAGCTTTTTATCTTGCACTCATCAGGCCAATCCCCAAGAATAACCAATGTAAGGGAAAACAACAACTTATACTGTATAAGAAGAGAGTGCTGATTGTTTGGTAGAGGCAATGCCATGGAGAATGCACCAGTTTACAGTGACTGACAGTTAACTGCCCCACTTTGTTTGAAATTTAAACCAGGCAGCTTGACTCTGATTGGTCAAGACATTGCCCTGAGATTGAACCAGCGAATGGCAGTCACTTATGTTGTTTAGCTGAAATAGACGCAATGTTTGTTCATGTTCTTTCTGTTTGCAAAGTACAGGGCCCTATGTATTAATATATTTAACTTCCAGTACACACAAATGCGCCACACTGCGAGCTCGACTGACAATCTTAAATTTGATGTCAACGTAATTCTGAGCACACTGGATTATATAGCAAATGTTGTCCAATTGTGGAATCAGATCTAATGTTGGACACTGTGTTTTGAGTTTTGCAAGCACAGGCTGGTTGGTTACAGCCTGTACCTTGCCCATTGTGAACAGCTGAAGGGACATGTTGTTTGATATGATCCGCCAGTCTTTGGAATGTAAGGCCTATATACCTAACATCACACTGGCATTGAAATTCATATATCACATTACTCATTTGTGTGTTAGGCAGGACAACTTTTTGGCTTGGTGGCAGCATCTTGTTAGTGGCAAACATCATACGTGTTGCTACTGCATAGTAGCAGCGTGAAACAGTTAGCTTTACCTGTTGCTCAAGTTTTTGGGATACATTACCCTTCCAGGGTATTTTGAGGTCGACTGGGCATTTTTCAGGGCTGAAAATGGCGGCCTTAGGCCCATTCATAAGTTTGTGCGATACACGGCGAGAAATGTTCTGATAGGTTGCCATTGTCATGCAGGATGTCTTTGATTCGCCCTATTTCAACATCGAGATTGCGTCGTGAGCAAATGGCTGGGGTCCTATTGACGACTAATCTCTTCCCATACCGTATAAGTTGTTTATTCCCTTGTGTTGGTTATTCTTGTGGATTGTCCTGATGTGTGCAAGACGAAAAGCTTTGACAAGATGTTCCTATTTTCAGCAATACGCAAGTTCTGTACTACTAAACGACTATTTATAAACTACATTGTTGTTGCTTGCACTTCTGGCGATTCGTGCCACACACGCGAAGCCAGTCTGGTTGTGTGGCTTGACGTGTGTGCTGGCATTGAGGGTTGTGACCTGTTTTTTTTTTTAATTCGTTTTTTTATGGAGATGTGGGCATCGCTGGCTAGAACAATATTTATTGCCCATCACCAATTGCCCAAGAGAAGGCGGTGGTGCGATGCCTTCTTGAACTGCTGCTGTCCATGGTAGGTACACCCACAGTGCTGTTAAGAAGGGAGTTCTTTTATACAGCCTGAGCTGCGGCATCGCGCATTAGAAACTTGCATTTTAGATGAGTCTGCGGGTCACCTAGAGGACCCTTGGACTGCACTTCGAGAACCACTATTCTACAGCCACAGCAACGTATGAAACATAAAACTTGGAGGAGTAACCCATATGCTCCGTAGAGCCTGCTGTCTGCCATTCGATAAGATCATAGATGAACATTTACCTCTACTCCATTATTCTGCCCTGTCACCAGATCCTTTGACTCCCTTAGTGCCCAAAAATCTATCTTCATCCTGAACATGCTCATTGACTGAGACCCCACGTATTTCTGAGGTAGAGAATTTCATAAGATTCACAACCCTTGGAGTTTAAAAAAAAGCCTCTCATCTTCATCCTAAATGGTTGACCCCTCATCCTAAGACCGTCACATCTAGTTCTAGACTCTCCAATCAGAAGAAACAACCTCTCACCGTGCCCCTGTCAAGCTTTCTAAGAATTCTACATGTTTCGAAGAGATCACTTCTCATTCTCCTAAACTCCAGAACATATCGGCCCACAACAGATTTATATTTATATTGCGTCTTTCATGTAGTAAAACATCACAGGGAACTTCACAGCAGCGTTATCAAACCCCTTTTAACACCCAGACACATAAGGAGATATTAGGACAGGTGAACAAAAGCATGGTCAATGCAATAAATTTTCAGGAGTATCGTAAAGGGGGAGAGAGACCTAGAGATGCAGAATGGTTTAGAGCAAAAGGGTGTTCCAGGGACCTAGGTTAAGACATGTTCTATATGTATGCAGTGAAGCAATAGAAAGAGAAATAGCACAATTATTGGTGGGTTTTACAGAGCAGCGAGCAATGGGCTGTGATAGAGGGAGAACTGGGAGAAACTAATGTGGAGAATGAGGTTTTGGGAAGATGCAACATATTTACTTTACTTTCTAAAACTGTTAGTGAAAGTGAGAATGTTGATGTTTTATATCAGGATGTCGATCCATATTTACAGATAACTGTAGAGAAGGATTCGGATTTGAGAAAAATAGCTGAGATGGATAAGTCACTCGACCAAGAAATAACACATAACAGAAGTCAGAAAGGAGATCATACCGACATTTGCCACAATGTCTCAATTCACTTTTGATATAAAAGAGCTGGACTGAATGAGTTCAAGCAATGTTTCTGTTAAAATAGGGTTAGAGGATCAAGTGGGTGACCAGGGACCAGTTAGTCCACGTCAGTTGTGACCAATCTCCTTGAATCTGTTAATCTTGGTCAAATTCACCCCCACGTTCCTGTAAACGAATTAAAAAAAAGAATTTATGAATATTTAGAGATACAGGGAATGATGAGGGAAGGGCAGAGTGGATTAGCTGTACAAGTAATATCTGAATTTACGAACAGAAAAACAATAATGGACAGGTAAAGACTTTGATCCATGAATCCTATCCCAAACAATTGTGATATGTTGTGTATCACAATATATGCACTCCTACCCCACCTGAAACCATGTGATCTGCTGTGAGAGTTGGAAAAAAGTAGATAAAACTGCATGTCACTTTAAGGAAAATAAATGCGGGTAACATCTCTGATCCATCTTGGCGACCAAGACTATCCCAAGAAATTATGTTGGCCCTGAATTCCTGCAACGCTTAAATTTGTGAGAGCTCACATTTATCCCAACCAGAAAAAGGTCCCACTGTTGCTTGAAGGATTTCAGCCAGTCAGTGTCCACCACACAAGATGACGGACTGTTCCAGAGGTCCACTATTCTCTGGGAAAAGAACCACTTCCCAGATCTGTCTAACACAACTTAAACTTGTGATCCCTGCTGCTCCATGACCTATTTAATTCAAACAAACTGGAAACTCAAACACAATCTATTTCCTTCATCATTTTATAAATCTAAGTCTAGGCTTCTCTGAAGTATAGTGTCCCAACTCTTTCAACCTATTTTGCTAACTAAGATTCTTTACACTGGGAATTGGACTAGTGACCCTCTTCTGCACCCTTTCCAAAGCCTCAATATCACCCAGCATGTGAGGAGAACAAAACTGCACACAGTTTTCCAAGTGAGGCCTGACTAAGGATTTTTCCTGGAGCAAAATAAAATGCCTCATCTTCAGCTATTAGAATCATGGAATAGAACAGCACAGCAGGAGGCCATTCTGCCCATCAAATTTATGCTGGTTCTTTTCAAGGGCAACACAGCTAGACCAAGTCCCTCTCATTTTCCCCACTCACAGCAGTCTTTTCTCCTTCAACCATTTACCAGATTCTGTCTTTGAAGGCAACTATTGAATCTGTAAAAGGCAGAGCATTCCAATCAGAATCACTTGTAGAAAAAAGTTTTGCCTCATGTTGCCTCTGGCTCTTTTGCCGATCACCTTAATTCCATGCCCTCTGGTCATTGACCCTTGAACCATTGGAAACAGTTTCTTTTTATTTACTCTATCCAAAGTCTTCATAATTTAAATGCCACTATCAAATTTCCTCTTAGCCTTCTCTTCTGAGAACAACTCCAGTTTCTACAGTATATCTGTAACGATAATCCCTCAGCCCTGTAACCATTCTAATAAATCTTTTTGTACCCTCTCCAAAGCCTTCATGCTCTTCCTAAAGTGTGGTGTCCAGAATTGGACAGTTTGGCTGGTGCTGAACTGGTATTATATAGGATTAGCATAACCTCCTGACCTTTGTGCTCTATGTCTCTATTTATAAATCCCAGGATACCATATGTGTTATTAACTGCTTTGTTAGCCTGCCCTGCCACTTTCCAAGATTTATGTGCTAACACCTAGGCTTCTCTGTTCTGTCACCTCCTTTAAAATTGTACCATCAGCTTGTATTGTCTCTCATTATTCTATACAAAATGTATCACTTCACAATTTCCTGCATTGAATTTCAGCTGCCATGTACTCACTCATTCTACCAGCCTGTTTATGATCTCTTGATGTCTATTATCATTTTCCTCACCATTAACTACACTTACAAGTTTCATGTGACCTGCAAATTTCAAAATTGTGCCCTGCACACCCATTCCAAGTCATTAAGGTATATCAAAAACAGCAGTAGTCCTAATGCTGTAGTATTGGAACATGATTGTATATATTCCTCCGGCCTAAGAACAGCCATTCACCACAACAGTTTTCTAACCCTTAACCAATTTTGTATCCATTCTGCTACTGTCCCCTTTATCCCATAATTTTTAAATCAACAACCTGATATTAAAATTTTCATCCATGTGTTCAAATCCTTCCATGGCCTTCCTTTACACATCTCTGTAACCTCTGTTACCTCCTCCAATCCTACAACGCTCTGAGAATGTTCCTCTTACTCGGGTCTCTTGTGCAGCCCCCATTTCTTTTGCCTCGCTATTGGCAGCGGCCCTTCAACTGTCCAGGTCCTAAGTTCTGGAATTCCCTGCCTGACCCCCTCAGCCTCTCCACCTCACTTTCTAAGATGCTCCTTAAAGCCCAGCTCTTTGAGCAAACTTTCTGATTGTTCTAATGACTTGGTGTTAGCTGTTCTATGAATACACTCCATTTTTCACCAGCTATCTCTTCACAACATTGCTTGCGTACCTTTAGAGGTGTGTACATTATGTTGCACTCACGCAAAATGCCCCAATTGAAAATACAGAACTCAAATTGAAGAGTTATAAAAAATTGACTTTTAAAAAAGCAGATAATGTTCTGGAAAAAATGACCACTGAGGTCAAACAAAATATTCAAACTATCTTGCTGTCTGGCAAGGAGAAAATGATACATTCCAAGCTAAGAGGTGTCATTACACTAATCCTGAACCCATCAAGAGACATTTTTGAATTGAATGGGTTCTTCTGAAACAACAAAGATGTGAAATAACCACAACCTGGTCCATTGTTGGTCACCACAAGGAAGAAGATCAGTGTCTCCTAACAGAAGCTAATGTGAGAGATTTTTACCTTAAAAAAGACAGCCCTCTGGAGAGAGATCTCAATAAATCATCCAGCTGACACCTTCAAAAGCAGTCCAGCAAAGGGGAGGAACCCTGCTACACCACAGCACAGAATTTAAGGTGACCATCTACTCAAGTCTGAAATCTTAACCATCAGAAAATCTACAAACATCTCAACAAGCTAAAGTATACAAGCAACCCAGGCCTGCAACTTTAAAGGAAAAAGCCCATACATCACAGAAGTTCCAACAGGTTTACTGTAAACCACGAAGACCAACCTCACTTTGACCTACTTAGCCCTTTTCACCTCTATCTATTTCTATGTACCAGTGTGTGAGTGAATGCGGAAGTGAATGAGGTTACAAACATTTTGAGAATTGTGAAAAAATAAATATTTAATCTTCTGTTTTAAACCAACAAGAAAACCTATCATTTGTCGGTTTATTTGACCTAAAGACTAACACAGCACTAACACAGCATTTTAACCAAACACGTTTGCGGTCAGTTGAAAGGTGAAGTGTGGGAACCACCCACACCCCTTATCACTTGACAATAACAACTAGACTCCCTAAATCACTTTCTCCACCTTCTTTAATGCTTTTCCCTGGAGGGTGTATGAATTGAGCATTCACCCTACCCATGTGTGGATTATAAGTGTGTAAGTATTTTATGTAACTTTCTATCCAAAGTAAACATTATTTGCCAGTCATGTGCACAATATCCTAACACACAAGACAGCTTTGTTGAGACTGATCAGCATAGATCTATGGAATGTGATATATATGCGTTTTCAGAAGATATTTGTCTCACTCAAGGTTGTAGCCGTTTATTATAAGAGGAAATGTCACATTCTGGATCGGTTGTCGATAATGTGTTTAGTTTTCTCCATTTGTGTTCACAGATCCGAACTCTATCACCACTGATTTATTGACAAATTACGACGATTACCAGTTGTTCAAGTTGACAAAATTCTACCGGGACAGACTAGAACAGGCGATTGAAGAAGGAGTGGACGGAGTCAGCTCATTGTTAACATACGAGAGACATTTCAGTGTACAAGAACATCAGGTAAGTGTGAGGGACACAGAATGAGTTTGGATTATTTAAACACCACAGAACTAACAGGATGTCAGATCTTACAATCATAGAATGTTACAGAAGAGAAACAGGTTAAACAGGAAAGAAATGGATAAAGCTGAACATATTATGAATCTGAAACAATGATATGAAGAGATGAAAATACCCAGCGGGTATTACCGGCATTTCAAGAACAAAAACGGAAATCTTCAAATGGTTAAAATGTGAGACCCAAACAGGGAAACTAACCAGAAGCCAGCTATGGGGGTTGAAAACCAGATGTTGTGCAGGGTTTATTCTCCCCCACACATCACCAATTCCAACTTCAGTGCAGGCACAATCTGGACAGTAGAACTTGCTGTGGAGGGTCACTCCCCGGAAGAGCACTTTAGAAAATTCCATACAAACAGCCTGTAATGTTCTGTTAGTTCCTTTTAATGGAAGAGAAGTAAATGGGAATGAAAATCAGACAGGGTATATAATGGATGATCGATCTGCTACCACCTGCACAAGTTGAAAAACTAGTCTAATCTCAAGCATCTGTTTACCACCCATTAACATTAATATCCACTCAATCTAGTCCCAGTTTTATGATCATTCCCCATACTCTAGATTTCCTACTTTCCACACACCAACAGAATTCTCCTGAATAAACATTTACCCACTTGCTTCCACAATAATTATTGGGAGTGAATTATACTTTTTAACCAGATTGTGTGTGTGAAGAAAGTTTTCCAAATTCAACCTGAATGCTTCAAATTTACTTAGTTTTCACTGATTGGCCAAAGAGCAAATATATCATTTTTTAAAATCATGACTCTTCAGAATCTGAAGACCTGCAGCAACTCCTCACTTAATCTAGTCATTCTTGAGTGGAATGAGCCCAAAGTTCTCAAATCCCTCATGGCAACAGTAATTCCACATTCCTCATTAACAGCATCCTAGTCAATGTGCACAGTACTTTTTTTCCTCATGCTTTTACTTCCTATAAATGGAGTGTCTAAAAATGTACAGAATGGAGGAAATTTCCTGTCGCTCTGCTCTTGTTGTGAACCTCACTGCAGAGAAATAGCAGGAAATTGAGCTCATTCACTCTGTAATTTTCTGCCCCTATGCACCACAGCCTGTGCACCACAGCCTGGTGGAACATCAGGAAATTGAGCATATTGTGTCTGTTATTTGCAGATAAATAGATCGACATCTGCTCCATTTTGGTTATGGAAAGCATGACTCGGAGATAACATTTTGTAGTTTCATGTTTTTCCAAACAGCTGGATTTTACAGTAGAAAGAACAGTGAGGCTAACAGCACTTGCCATTATTAACATTAAATCGGACAGTAACTTTCAGCGGCTGCACATGCCCAGTTAAACACAGAAATCTCACAGTTTCTGTCTGAGATGCCGTGCCCCTCCAAAAGCATCATTGGTGACTTACCATTGAACTGTGTGAAGTTGCTGAATTTACTGAATAGATACACATTAAAATGGCCAGAAAAAATGTTACAGCTTGTTCATTCCAGTGTAAGTAAATTTTTAGTAGAGCGATAAATCTTAATTACTGCCAAACTACCTCTCTAGCATGGAAAAATAACTTTTATAGTTGTGAAGTCTCATTCTGTCATATTGACTTTATTGGCCATTAAAGAAAATAAATACATTTTAATTGTTTTTACTTTTTCTTGCTGTCTCTTTTCTCTCTCTCTCTCGATCTGATTATTCTTTCCCTCTTGTTATTGTGCTTTCTGTACCTGGTTTGACATTGAATTAAATATCCAAACTGACACTTCCTGCTTCACACTCTGTGCTGTTCAGTAACAAATGTTCAATCTGACTGGTTAAGGATACACACTATCTATCCCTGTTCACACAGGTCCCTGATGCTTTGTAGGTGGGTTTGTGTGTTTTCAAGAGTTGACTGGGAAGAACCTCCAGCACAAATGCCTATAAAATGTTTGTGGGCAAGTGCCAGTGTGATGAATGACTGGTGCAGTCCATTCACCACTGATGACAAAATCAAATATTGTGATGATGAATGACATTGTCATCTCCTATTAACACAAACTCTGTCTCCTCGCTACTTCTTTCCATCTCCCTCCATGACCACTGTTTGAGGTCGCACCTAAATGTTCCTAAACTCTGCATCCTATTTCCTCGGATTGGAGAAAGTTATATAGTGGGGTTCACCTGGGGTCGGTGTTGGCATTAGTGCTTTTCTTGATATGTATTAATGACCTAGGCTTGGGTGTACAGGGCACAATTTCAATGACAGAAAACTTGAAAATATTATGAACTGTGAGGAGGGCAGTGAACCTCAAGAGGATGTAGACAGGTGGGTGGAATGAGTGGACAAGTAGCAGATGAAATTTAAAGCAGAAGAGTATGCCGTGATACATTTTGGTCGAAAGAATGAGGAGAGACAATATAAACCGACTGGTCTGTAGTTGCTGGGCTTTTCTTTATCCTTTTTGGAACATTTGGAACTCTTGTTACAACCGAGGCGAGAGGAGTGCACTATTTATTCTAGTTCCACTTCTCCATGGGTCAAGGCATATTTTTTCCCTACTTACCGATATTGTCAATCATAGGCTCTATTTTTATCCCAGAAAAAAAACACACCAACCAGGTTTCTTTAATAAACACCAAAATTAACAGTTTATTATAAAACAAACCTTAACCAGTAATGAAGTAAAGCACCAACACACCGATTGAAATATTAAAGTTCCCTTTTTACCTCAGCCCCTCACACACACATGCATACACCGGTTAACTGGAAAAGTGAAAGGGAATGTTGTTTAGTGCTCTGTTACAAAAAAAAGCAGACAAAAAATCCACACTTAGGCTGAATTCTTGCTCAATCTTGAAGAAAAATAGATGAGATATGTTGTGTTCCAAAACTGGCATACAGTCTAGCCTCCGAGTACACTGGGATCTTTGAGAACAGTTCTTTCCAGTAGGTGTTGAGAATTAATTTGGCAGGCTTTTTTTCCAAGACAGGAGACAAGACTAGTTGACACAGAGACTTTTCAGAGAGGTGCTGGAAAGCTGAGCTGGGTTGTGGTTTTCTCCTCCTTCCTTGAGAATTCTCTTCTCTCCTTGGGAATTCTCTTCTCTCCTTGGGAATTCTCTTCTCTCCTTGGGAATTCTCTTCTCTCCTTGGGAATTCTCTTCTCTCCTTGGGAATTTTCTTCTCTCCTTGGGAATTTTCTTCTCTCCTTGGAAATTCTCTTCTCTCCTTGGGAATTTTCTTCTCTCCTTGGAAATTCTCATCTCTTCTTGGAAGTTCTCTTCCTTTATATACAGCTCAACACCAACTCAAAACAATTCAAGAGCGAAACTGACAACAGGAGTTGACTTACATCAATCTCTCCAGGTGTCCAAAAATTCCCAGAAACGCTTGTTGTTGTTGCTGAAAGTCGGGTAGTTTCCCTGAAAGGCTTGTTTTCCTCACAAGGCCCTTCAGTGCCCCTTTTCAAAAACATTTCCAGGGACTGTTTTTCAAATAAAGTGGTATTTACATGACCCCCTTTTGAAAACACCAAAGTTTAACATTTCTTCAATCATTCAAAAATGAATCCTCAAAAAAATATATTTCACAAAACACAGAGGCTTGTGCAGTCAGATGTTCCTAGAATATTCAGCTCGTGTTCAGAATGGATCAGTACCCAGCCCAGTAACTGCTTTCTGTGCTGAAAACCACTGGGAGATATCATCATTATGCAGATCCTTTCCTTCTCATTCTCCATGTGAGTCTTTCACTCCCGTCCTCAATGTAATCATTATTATTCTTTACAGAAGATCACTGAACTCACAGAGAAGGGAAACCGGGCGGACAGTTCCGAACTTCTCCTAAATCTGGTGATGGAGAAAAGCTCTCAGGCCCGAAGGCTGATGTGGGAGTCCTTTGTGAAAATGCGTCATGGAGTACCAAAGTTAAACAAAATACTGAAAGAAATACAGGAACCCGGTACGGTAAAATCACACACTGAAATTCAACTTCAGATTCAAACACGACATGTTTTACTGTAATATTATACAAATCTGATTTCATGAAATCTAAATAATTTAAACAGGTTCTGATCCATTTGACAATATGAATATCACACAAGGTTTATCTGAAGTATCCGGTTACCTGAAAGGTAAGTGATGATACGGAGGTTTCAAACCTTTTATTTCACTTTTGAGAATCAGAATGTTTGACCACATCCGTTTGTCAGAAACTGGGAATCAAATTGAAACAATGTGGGAGCAGGATTGAATGTTGTTTAAATTTGTCATCAATCTCATGGATTCTGCATAGATTCAAGTTTCAATTCGTACAATTTCGGATCTATGCTGTAAATATGTGGACATGACATTATTTCAATCCAGTTGCTGATAGGCATCACTTTCGGCCCATCAACTCCACACTGACTCTTTGTAGAGCAATCCATTCAGCCCCATTCCCTGACCCTATCCCCGTAGTTTACTTCCCTCAAGTGCCCATCCGATTTCCTTTTGTAATCATTGATCGTCTTCACTTCAACCATCTTCGTAGGCAGTGAGTTCCAGGTCATTACCACTCACTGTGTGAAAAAGTTTTTCCTTACATTTCCCCTGCTTCTCCTGCCTAAAACATTAAATCTGAGTACATGATTTTGGGGACAGATAATGGGAATAGCTTTTCTCTGTCTACCCTGTCCAAACCTGTCTTTCAAATCTCCCCTCAATCTCTTTTCCTCCAAGGAGAACAACCCCAGCTTCTCCAACCAGACCTTGTAGCTAAAATTCCTCATCTCTGGAACCAATCTGGTAAACCTCCTCTGCACCTTCTCAAGGACCCTCACATCCTTCCTTAAGTTTGGTGACCAGAACTGGCTGCAATACTCTAAGTTGTGGTCTAACCAGAGCTTTATAAAGGCTAAGCTTTTGTACTCAAAATCTCTATTTCAGAAGCCCAAGATCCCACATGCTTTGCAATGTGATAATAACCAGATAATACGCTTTGTGATGTTGATTGAGGGATAAATATTGGCCAGGACACTGGGAGTAACTGCTATGGTCATCTTCGAAATAGTGTAATGGGATCTTGTACGTTCACCAGAGAGTTAGATGGCCTTTGGTTTAGTGTCTCATCGGAAATACGGCCCCTCTGGCAGTGCAGCACTCCTTCAGTACTGCACTGGAGTGTCAGGTTGAATTTTATGCTCAAGTTCTGGAGTGGAACTTAAACCACAACCTTCTGACTCAGAGCAAGTATGCTACCAACTGATACACTTAGTATTGATATCATTTAGTATTGACCTGGGCACCAGTTATGACCAGCCCAGTCTACCCTGTAAAGTGATTCTCACTGATATCTGGGGAATTGTGCCAAAATTGGGAGAGCTGTCCCACAGGCTAGTCAAACTACAGCTTGAAATAGTCATAGTTACATCATCATATATCTCAGCCAATGGTCCAGATTCCTTCATCACAATCACTGGATATGTCCAGTCCCACCGACAGGACAGACCCATCACAGGTGGCGGCACAGTGTTACACAGTCAGGAGAGAGTGGCCCTGGGAGCTCTCAACATTGACTCCAGATCCCTCGAATTCTCATGACATCAGATCACGTATAGGCAAAGAATTATCCTGCTGATTACCACCTACAGCCCTCCCTCAGCTGATGAATTACTGTTCCTCCATGTTGAAGAAACACTGAGAAGAGATGGCACAGAATGTACTCTGAATGGGGCACTTCAGTGCAGCACCACTGCTGACCGAGCTGGCTATGTCCTGAGGGACATAACTGCCAGACTGGGCCTGCGGTAGGTGGGAGAGCCAACACCAGGTAAAAACCTGCTTGGCATCTTCTTCACCAATCTACCTGTTGCAGATGCATCTGTCCATGACAGGATTGGTAGGAATGACAACCACACAATCCTTGTGGAGTAAATCCCATCTTCAACCTGAGGACCCCCTCCATCGTGCTGTGGGGCAACTACCATAGTGCTAAATATAATAGTTTCAGAACAGATCTAACTGCACAAATCTCGGCATCCATGAGGCACTGTGGAACATCTGGAGCAGCAGAATTGTATTCCATCATGATCAGTAACCTCGTGGTCTGACATATCACTCACTCTACCGTTACCATCGAGCTAGGGGTTCAACCCTAGTTCAATGATGAGTGTAGGACAGCATTGCAGGATCAGCACTGGGCATACCTGAACATTAGATACCAACCCGGTAATGTAATTACACAGGACTACATGCATTCTAAATAGCAGAAGCAACATGCTATAGACAGAGCTAAGCGATCTCACACCCAATGTATCAGATCAATGTTTAGCAGTCCTGTTCACTTTTGTATACGTTTATGGGATTTGAACGTCTCTGGCAAGGCCCACATTTGTTGCCCATCCTAATTGCTGTTGAGAAGGTGATGGGGAGCTGCATTGAACTGCTGCAGTCTGTCTGGTGTAGGTACACCCACACTGCTGTTAGGAAGGGAGTTCCAGGTTTCTGACCCAGTGACAGTGAAGGATCAGCAATACAGATCCAAGTCAGGATGATGTGTGACTTGATGGGGAACCTGCAGGTGGTGGTGTTCCCATTGTTATGGCCAGGTGGGTGAGGCGTGGCGTGTTCCCACTGTTCCCTTCCCAACTGACCACAGGAAGTGAGTTTGTTATTACGGTTTTAACCTCGTGTGTTTTATTTGTCAAATAAACAGACAGTGATGGGTTTTCTTGTAGGTTTGAAACAGAAGATTAATTATTTATTAAACAATTTTCGCTCCCAAATGGTCGCACCTGCACCCACGCTTGCATTCACACACACACACACACACACACACACACACACACACACATGTGCGTGTGCGAAAACGGTAAATGGTTTGAAGTGAGGTATGTGTTCAGAGTTAATGCTAAACCTGTTGAATCTTCTCAGAGAACAATTTCACTTTTAAAGTTGCAGGCCTGAGTGTTTGTACTTTCCTGGTGGTTGAGACTTCAGACTGGAGGAGGCGGTGGTCACTTTCAGTTTTCTGCTGTACCACGTTGAAGTGTAGAATTTGCAGCAGGGCTCCTTCTTTAGATTTTGCTGGGCTACTTTTCATAGCCCTTGGCTGGACTTCTTTTTGGAGATATTCTTGTTACATCTCCTCTTTCGCTCTCCAGAAGGATACCTTTTTAAGGTAAAAAAAAAACCTCTCAGATTAGCCTCTGTTAGGAGATGCCTGTTCCCCCCCACCCCCCACCCCCCATGTTGTGACCACACAATGGCCCCGGATGTGGCTACTTGACACGTGCTTTGTTTCAGAAGAACACATTCAATTCAGGAATGTCTCTTGATGTTTTCAGGATGGGTGTAATTGACACCTCCGAGCCTGGAATGTATCCTTTTGTTCTTGACAGATAGTGAGACAGTTTGAATGTACAGGCCAAGACAGCCCAACCTTCAGCGGCCATTTTGCAGCACACTGTCCACTTTTCAAAGTAATGGTCAGTTTTTATAAATCTTCAGTTTGCTTCTGTATTTCCACCATTGCACTTCTCGTGAGAGTGATACTATGCCGCTGCTGCCCTTGTTCTCTAGGTGGTGGGGGTTGAGTGTTTGGAAGATGCTGTCGACAGAGTCTTGGCGAGTTTGAATTTGAAATTTGAATTTTTTTGGTTTTTGCTGGGCTACTTTTCATAGCCCTTGGTTGGACTTTTTTTTGGAGATATTCCTCTGATCTCTCTCTCTCTCTTTCGGTCTCCAGAGAGAGACCTTTTTAAGGTAAAATAAAAACCTCTCACATTAGTCACTGTTAGGAGATGTCTGCCCTCTCCCTGTTGTGACCACAAAGTGGCCCAGAATGTGGCTACATCGCACATCCTTTATTTCAGAAGAAACCATTCAAATGAGGAATGTGCTTGATGTTTTCAGGATGGGTGTAATTGACACATCCGAGCCTGGAAAGTATCATTTGGTTCTTAACAGATAGTGAGACAGTTTGAATATACAGGCCAAGTCAGCCCAACCTGCGGCGGCCATTTTGCAGCACACAGTCCACTTTTCAAAGGAAAGGTCAGTTTGCTTCTGTATTTCCACCATTGCGCACAGCACAAGTGTGATACCATGCGGCTGCTGCCCTTGTCCTCTGGGTGGTAGAGGTTGTGGGCTTGGAACGTGCTGTCGACAGAGGCATGGAAAGTTGCTGCACTGCATCTTGTATCTCGTGCACACTGCTGCCACTGTCCGTCCCTGATGGAGGGAGTGAATGTTTACGGTGGTGAATGGGGTGCCAGTCAAGTGAACTGCTTTGTCCTGGATGGTATCGAGCTTCTTGAGTGCTGTTGGAGCTGCACTCATCCAGCCAAGTGGACAGTATTCCATCACATTCCTGACTTGTGCCTTATGGATAGTGGGCAGGCTTTGGGGAGTCAGGAGAGGAGTAACCTGCTGCAGAATTCCCAGCCTCTGACCTGCTCTTGTAGCCACAGTATTTGTATGGCTGGTCCAGTTAAGTTTCAGGTCAATGAAATGAAGAGTGGTGCAGTGGTTAGCACCGCAGCCTCACAGCTCCAGCAACCCGGGTTCAATTCTGGGTACTGCTTGTGTGGAGCTTGCAAGTTCCCCCTGTGTCTGCGTGGGTTTCCTCCCACAGGCCAAAGGCTTGCAGGTTGATAGGTAAATTGGCCATTATAAATTGCCCCTAGTATAGGTAGGTGGTAGGGGAATATAGGGACAGGTGAGAATGTGGTAGGATTATGGAATTAGTGTAGGATTAGTATAAATGGGTGGTTGATGGTCGGCACAGACAAAGTGGGCCGAAGGGCCTGTTTCAGTGATGTATCTCTAAACTAAATGGTAACCCCCAGGATATTGATGGTGGGGCAGGGTGGGAGGATGTTCATTGATGGCAATGCCATTGAATGTCAAGGGGAAATGGTTCGATTCTCTTTTGTTGGAGATGGCCATTGCCTGGCACAAGTGTGGCACGAATGTTACTTCCTATTTATCTGCACAAGCCTGAATTGTTCCCAGGACTTGCTGCAGGTGGATGGGGACTGTCTCAGGATCTGAGGAGTTGCAAATGGCACTGAAGACAACAATCATCAATGAACATCCTCACTTCTGATCTTATGATGGAGGGAAGGTCATTGATGAAGCAGCTGAAGATGATTAGGCCGAGGACACTACCCTGAGGAACTCCTGCGGTGATGTCCTGGTGCTTAGATGTTTGACCTCCAACAACCCCAATCATCTTCCTTTGTGCTGCGTACAACTCCAACGAGAGGAGAGCTCCCACCTCCCCTAACCCAATTCCCAATGACTTCAATTTTGCCAGGGCTCCTTGATGAGTCAAATGCTGCCTTGATATCGAGGGCAGTCATTTAGTCACTTTCACCCCACCTCTTGAATTCAGCTCTTTTGTTCATGTTTGGACAAATGCCGTAATAAGGTCAGAGGCCAAGTGATGCTAATGGAACCCAGACTGAGCATAGGTGGGTGTAACTAACCCACATGGACTGCAGTGGTTCAAGGAGGCAGCTCATCAACACCTTCTCAAGGGCAATTAGGGGTGCACAATAAATGCTGTCCCAAACCAGCAACACCCTCATCTCATGAAAGAATAAAAACTAATCTCAGACCCAGGACATCACTGCTGGAGTTCTTCAGGGCAGTGCCCTCAACCCTCTGTATAACATGCATATAGTTCTGTGTTGCCGCCTTACCAGGTTGTCATCTCATTTTTATATATGCATTCTGCTGCTCTTGGCATGCTCTTCCACACTCCTCATTAAATCAGGGTTGATACCCTGGCTTGATGGTCTTGGTAGAGTGAGGGATATACAAGGATATGAGGTTGGAGATTGTGGTGGAAGACACCACTGCTGCTGCTGATGGCCTGTAGTATCTCATAGATTTTCCGTTTTTAGCTACCAGATCAGTTCTGAATCTATTCCATTTATCGTGGTAGTTGTGCCACACAACATGTTGGAAGGTGCCCTCAGTGTGAAGATAGTACTTTGTCGCAACAAGGACTGTGTGGTGGGCGCTGTTATCAATATTATCATGGGCTGGTGCATCTGCGATAGGTAGAATGGTGAGAAGAAGGCCAAGTAGATTTTCCCCTCTTGTTGGTTCTGTCATTACCTGCCGCAGGCTCAGTTTGACAGCTATGTCATTCAGGACATGGCCAGCTCAGTCAGTAGTGGCGCTGGAGAGACAGTCTTGGTGATGGACATTGAAGTCTCCCACCCAGCATACATTCTATGCACTTCCGACCCTCTGTGCATCTTCCATGTGATGCTCAATGTGGAGGAACAAAGAACAGTACAGCACACGAACAAGCCGTTCGGCCCTCCAAGCCTGCGCCGATCTTGATGCCTGCGTAAACAAAATCCTTCTGCACTTCCGGGGTCCGTATCCCTCTATTCCCATCCTATTCATGTATTTGTCAAGATGCCTCTTAAATGTCTCTATCGGACCTGCTTCCACCACCTCCCCCGGCAACAAGTTCCAGGCACTCACCACCCTCTGTGTAAAGAACTTGCCTCACACATTCCCTCTAAACTTTGCCCCTCTCATCTTAAACCTATGTCCCCTAGTAACTGACTCTTCCAGCCTGGGAAAAAGCTTCTGACTATCCACTCTGTCCATGCCACTTAAAACTTTGTAAACCTCTATCATGTCACCCCTCCACCTCCGTCGCTCCAGTGAAAACAATCCGAGTTTTTCCAACCTCTCCTCATAGCTAATGCCCTCCAGACCAGGCAACATCCTGGTAAACCTCTTCTGTACCCTCTCCAAAGCCTCCACGTCCTTATGGTAGTGTGGCGACCAGAATTGCATGCAATATTTTAAGTGTGGCCGAAATAAAATTCTGTACAGTTGCAGCATGACTTGCCAATTTTTATACTCTATGCCCCGACCGATGAAAGCAAGCATGCCGTTTGCCTTCTTGACTACCTTATCAACCTGCGTTGCCACTTTCAGTGACCTGTGGACCTGTACGCCCAGATCTCTCTGCCTGTCAATCCTCCTAAGTGTTCTGCTATTTACTGTATACTTCCCACCTGCATTAGACCTTCCAAAATGCATTACCTCACATTTGTCCGAATTAAACTCCATCTGCCATTTCTCCGCCCAAGTCTCCAACCGATCTATATCCTGCTGTATCCTCTGACAATTCTAATCACTGTCCGCAACTCTACCAACCTTTGTGTCGTCCACAAACTTACTAATCAGACCAGCTACATTTTCCTCCAAATCATTTATATATACTGCAAACAGCAAAGGTCCCAGCACTGATCCCTGTGGAACATCACTAGTCACATCCCTCCATTCAGAAAAGCACCCTTCCACTGATACCCTCTGTCTTCTATGACTGAGCCAGTTCTGTATCCATCTTGCCAGCTCACCTCTGATCCCATGAGACTTCACCTTTTGTATCAGTTTGCCATGAGGGACCTTGTCAAAGGCTTTGCTGAAGTCCATATAGGTAACATGCACTGCCCTTCCTTCATCAATCATATTTGTCACTTCCTCATAAAACTCAATCAAATTAGCGAGACATGACCTCCCCTTCACTCCATTTGTTTCCAAATGGGAGTAAATCCTGTCCCGAAGAATCCTCTCTAATAATTTCCCTACCACTGACGTAAGGCTCACCGGCCTATAATTTCCTGGATTATCCTTGCTACCCTTCTTAAACAAAGGAACAACATTGGCTATTCTCCAGTCCTCTGGGACCTCACCTGTTGCCAATGAGGATGCAAAAATCTCTGTCAAGGCCCCAGCAATTTCTTCCCTTGCCTCTCTCAGTATTCTGGGGTAGATGCCATCAGGCCCTGGGGACTTATCTACCTTAATGCCTTGCAAGACACCCAACACCTCCTCCTTTTTGATAATGAGATGATTGAGACTGTCTACACTCCCTTCCCTCGGCTCATCATCCACCAAGTCCTTCTCCTTGGTGAATGCTGATGCAAAGTACTCATTTAATACCTCTTCCATTTCCTTTGGCTCCACACATAGATTTCCATCTCTGTCCTTGAGTGGGCCAACCCTTTCCCTGGTTACCCTCTTGCTCTTTATATAGGGGAAATGTTTTGTGAGCTGTGGGAGGATATTCGGTAATAATCAGCAGAAGGCATCCTTGTCCATGTTTGATCTGATGCCCTGAGACTTCGTGTGGTCTGGAATCATTTTTGGGACTCCCATGGCCTCTCTCTCCTAACTCTGTACGACTATGCTGCCAGTGCAGGTGGGTATGGCCTGCCAGTCTGACAGGATGTAACCAGCGATGGTGATTGAGTCGTTTGGGAAGTTGAAAGAAAATATGACTCTGTGATTTTGAATATCTCAGGTTGTTGCCTGACTAGTCTGTCGGACAGCTCTCCCAATGTTTGCACAAGTACCCAGATGTTGGTGAAGAGGAGTTTACAGGGTTGACTGGGCTGGTTATGCCTGTGGTGTCAGGAGTGTACATTGATGCCAGGTGGTTTGTCTGGTTTTATACTTCTTAAAGCTTTCTGTACCGATTTGATAGAACTGAATAACTTGCCAGGCCATTTGAGCTAGCAGTTAACAGTCAACCACATTGGTGTGTGTCTGTAGTCACCCACAACCAGACTGGATAAGGACCGCAGATTTCTTTCCCAAAAGGATATCAATGGATCAGGTGGATTTTCATGACAATCTGGTAGTTTTCATGAACAGCATTCTTGATACTAACTTTATTCCAGATTTATTTATTTAACAGAATTTACATTCCCCAGCTGCCATGGTTGTACATAAACTCATATCTCCGGATCAGTGGTCCAGACCTCTGGTTTACTAGTCCAGTGACATAACTGTGTTACTCTACCTTTGGTGGAACACAGAGACCTCAGAGTTTTGTCAGGCTGGAGGTGGTTACAGAGATAGGGAGGGTCCAGGCCATGGAGAGGTTTGAAAACAATGAGAATTTTTAAATTGATACATTACCGAACTGGGAGCCAATGTCCAGCCAGATGAACTGCTCATTGTCTGATACAATAACAGTGGGATTACTGACAATTCACAGTATAACCCACTTGTGCCCGATGTCAAATTTCCCATTTCTGCAGAAGGTAAGCATCGCTGAAGGTTTTAAAAATTAATCCAGTGGAACCTCTACTATCGTATAACCAGGATCACGTGTGGATTTGTAATGAGATTTCTAATCGTACAGAGCAGGCCGGATCATGTTAACCATCAGAGGGAAAATATCACCTGTGTCGGCATCTCCATGTTCAGTAAATGTTAGAATCAAATCAGGATTTAAAACTTCTTTTCACCATTGTTCACTGACAAGCAAAGTTTTCATTAACTGAGTTTTAATTTATACACACACCTCTATTGAAGCTGTGAATTAAATCTTGCAACATTTATTGAATAATAAAATAGTTTCAGAAGTTTTTTTAATCAATACAGCTAACATTGAAAACCACTTTCTGTCTGTTCTAATTGAAGATGTTCAACAGAAACACAAGGAAACACTCCGGGTACAAACTGAAACACTGAGAGTGAACACTATCCTAATAAAGGAGAAGGTTAAGATTTTCCAGCTGGTTGATCGATACGCTGAGCTAACGGTCATTTCTACTGTTCGAGATCGGACACTTGTAGAACATGAACTGCTGGCAAGAGGCCGAGACCATGAAGAGTGGAGAGAGAAACATCTCCGGAGAGTACTGGAAAAAATCCGAACTGATCAATTGTTCCAGAGCAGTTTTTCCTGGAGAAAATCCAAATCTGGGAATTCAGCAGCAGTGAGTGGAGTCCCAGGGATTGGAAAAACAACAATGGTACAAAAGATTGTTTATGACTGGGCCACTGGGAAAATATACCCAAACTTTCAATTTGTTTTCAGTTTTAAATTCCGGGATTTGAATACTATTAACTGTAGAATAAACCTGAGGAATCTGATACTGGATCAGTATCCTTACTTTGGGAATGTTCTGGGAGAGCTCTGGAAGAATCCAGAGGGATTGCTGTTTATATTTGATGGTTTGGATGAATTCAAGGACACGATCGATTTTACTGACATTCGGAGAAATACAGAACCTCAGTACATGTGCACAGATCCCGAATGCTGGTGTGAAGTGTCTGACATTGTGTACAGTTTAATACAACACAAGCTGCTCCCAGGATGTTCAGTGTTAGTGACCAGTCGTCCCACTGCATTACATTTATTGGAAAAGGCTGAGATCAGTGTCTGGGCTGAAATCCTGGGATTTGTTGGTGATGAACGGAAGGAATATTTCAACAAGTTTTTTGAAGATCAGACGGTGGCAGCAGCTGTTTTCAAACACGTGGAGGAGAACGAGATCCTGTACACCATGTGCTACAACCCTTCCTACTGCTGGATCCTCTGTCTGTCACTGGGTCCCTTCTTTACACAAAGAGACAGGAAACAGCAGCAAGTTCCCAAGACCATCACCCAGCTATATTCCTACTATATTTACAACATTCTGAAAAACCATAGCCGAGAGATTGAAAACCCCCGTGATGTGTTACTGAAGATCGGTGAGATGGCCTTCACAGGAGTCTCCAGGAAGAAGATTGTGTTTAGAAATGGAGATTTGATCGAGTACAATCTGCGACCTTCCCAGTTCCTGTCTGGATTCCTGATGGAACTTTTGGAGAGAGATGATTCTGTCCAGAGTGTGGTTTACACATTCCCGCACCTCACCATCCAAGAGTTTGTAGCCGCACTCGCACAATTCCTGACTCCATATCCCAGGGACATCCGGAAACTCCTCAGTGAAGCTCACGGTGAGAAGGATGGGAGATTTGAGATATTTCTGCGTTTTGTTGCTGGTCTCTCCTCCCCACAGGCTGCTCGACCCCTGGAGGAGTTTCTGGGTCCATTTCCTCATCAAACAACCTGCCGAGTGATTGACTGGGTGAAGGAGAAGTTTAAAGGAGCGATTAGAAACACAGGGAGTGAAACTGATAAAAGGAAGCTCCTGAACACATTGCACTACCTGTTTGAGTCGAAGAATAAAGCACTGGTTCAGGACACAGTGGGATCTGTGAACACACTTACATTTAATGAATTGCAACTGACCCCAATTGACTGTGCGGTCCTTTCTCACGTTATTGGTCTCTGTGATACCATTAAAAACCTTGATCTAGATTACTGCGACATTCAGTGTGAAGGACTCCAGCGGCTGGGACCCGTACTGCACAAATGCCAGGATTTGAGGTAACTGTTTATTTGTCTGGAACTATTATATGAATTGTAAAACAGTCACAGATTGTGTTGTTGCTCTGTAATGAAGGGAAAGAAACAGTTCAGTTAAACCAGAGAGAAACAGATTCAACACAACGATGACAAATAATAAGAGGATTGTTTAGTATTAGCATCAGGACTGGAAAATCTAAAATGGATCCTGATGAACCATTAGGGATTTTACAATCTGTATGGAATCAGCAAATACAGGTCACTGAAAGAGTCTGATAATTTAATTACGTCATTAATAAGGCAGGACAGCAGAATGTAAATATAAAATATAAACCAGCAGAACAGAACATTAATGTCAAATATTTTCCACGTCCACCATTTTAATGAGAAACAGGACAGAAACCCGAGTTTAAATATTTAACAGTTAGATATTTAATCCAATCCCATGCAGGATGTGTATGTCGAGGGAGATGTTTCCTGGATTGGGAGTATTGGGGAAACAGGAATTATTTCAGCTGTAAATGTTCAGAGTTATTCACAATCCTGAACATTAAGTAAAGAGTGACATTTGGGAGGTTAAACTTACAGGGGAGGGGAGTCTCTCACTTTAATCCTCATTAAACTGGTGCTGCATTTATTTTAAGTGTAACTGGTCTGACTGTTTCTGGAGAATTTTCATAAATTCCCTCCCCGATTGGGGCTTCATACAAGGGGTCGGATTATGGGAAATTCCCGAGCTCAGGCCAACAGTTTTTCCCAGGAGCTGCTGCTATGAGGTCCCACTGCTGACCAGTGTGCATCTGTACTCTGGGGTTAATACCCCATAACATGTTAGATTGGAGTCTTTTTATCAGCAGGTTTAGGTAAGATAGACAAGGAAAATCTGTTACCATTAGCTGAAGGTGTAAATTTCAGATTTTGAGCAAGAGATACAGAGGATATTTGAGGAAGAACTTTACTTTCCACAATGAGTAGTAATGACTTGGAACTCGCTGCCTATGAAGGTGGAGGAAGTGAAGACGATCAATGATTTCAAAAGGGAATTTGATACGTAATTGAGGGAAATAAATTAGTAAGATTCTGATGGGTCTTGACAAGGTGGATGTGGAAAGGATGTTTCCTCTTCTGGGAGAATCTCGAACCAGGGGTCACTGTTTAAAAATAAGGGGTCGCCCATTTAATACAGGGATGAGGAGAATTTTTTTTCTCTGAGGGTCAAGACTTTAGAACTTTCTTCCTCAAAATTGGTGGAAACAGAGACTTTGAATATTTCTAAGGCAGAGGTAAATAGTCTCTTGATACGCAAGGGGGTGAAAGGTTATTGAGGATAGGCAGGGGATCAGCCATGATCATATTCAATGGCAGAGCAGACTCGAGGGGCCGAGTGGCCTACTCCTGCTCTTAATTCATATGTAAGGAGAACAACCCCAGATTCTTGAATTTAACCTTGTCGCTAATATCCCCCCTCCCTGGAATTGTTCTGCTAAATCTCCACTGCACCGTCTCTGGGACCCACACGTCCTTCCTAATGTGTGATGACCAAAACTGGGTGTTTTATTACAGACACTGTGTGAATTGATGTATGAAAAGTTTAACTCATTTGTAATAGCATTTCCTCTGCTTTATTTTTTTACCAGCTTTTTACAATCATGTTCCATAATTCTCTTTACCTCCTTTCCATCGAAGTCCTCACTTATTTATTTTTACTTTCCAGTGCTCTGCTTTCCTATATTGTTTATATTCAGACTGACTTCATTTTCTGTTCATCCCTCCCCATCTCCTCCCCCACCCCCGCCCCACCCTGCCCCATCTTATTAGTTTAAAGCCTTTACCACCTCCCTGTTTGCCCTTTCCACTAGGACACAGGTCCCATCCCTGTTCAGGTGGAGTCTGTAAACTCAGTATAACTCCTTCCTGTGCCAGCACCAGTGCCAATGTTTCAGTTAAAGGAACCCCTCTTTCCCACACCAGCTCTTTAGCCACACTTTAATTCTCCTGATCTGACTGTTTCTTTGTCATCTTGCATGTGGCTTCGGAAATAATCCAGTAATTATTGCCCTTGAGTTCCTGCTTTTTAATTTAGCTCCTAACACCTGATCTTCTCAGCAGGATTTCCTCCCTGTTCCTACATATGTCATTTGTTCCAACATCGACCACGACAACCTGATTATTCCCTCCCCTTCCAAATTGCTCTCCTGCCACCATAAGATATCCCTTACCCTGGCACCTTGTAGACAACGCACCCGACAGGATTCTCATTCATGGCTACAGAGGACGCTATCCATCCCTCTAATTATAGAAACCCTTATCACTACCACATTCTATTCTGCTCTTTCCCCCTTGGACAGTTTTCTGAGCTGCATTGCCTTGGTCTACATTGTAACTGTTCTCCCCACGATCTTTCTCCTTGTCCTCACAGGTAACAAGTACATTGTATCTTTTGGACAGGACCTGTGTCTGAGGGACCTCCTTCTCAGTCTCTCCTCAGTCCTCACCATGCTGCTCCCTCATGGTTACACCCTCTTCTTGAACCTGTGATTTTCTTTGATCTGTGACTGTGTTCTGGATAAAACTGTGAAGAAATTCCTCCCCCTCCATTATGTTTGGGAGTGTCCCTATCTCAAATTCCAGCCCATTGACTCTGAGCTGGAATGACTGAAGATGGAGACATTTCCTGCTGGTGTGGGAATGTGGGACAGTCTCACTATCCACAAACTCCCACATCCCACATCAGTCCCAACACGTAGCCTGCCCTGTCATCTCTCGTCTTTTACTTGCTTATTGATAACCTGAATAAATGTAATTAAATCTTTTAAAACAATTAATAATAACATTAATTAATTGATTTATCTGATTAATTTAATAAAATAATAGATTGATTTCCTATAGCAATACTTATTCAAATGCTTACACTTGGAGAGACAAAAGCACACTGTAATACTCACCAACCAATCACCTACCTTCTGTCCTGTTTCTTCCCTCCTTGATGTTATTGACAGCTCCTGAATATATGAGGAGTTCTACAGTGTGAGATTCATTGTCAGTGACAGGCAAATCTGGTTGTTAATTTCCTCAAGTCTTTTTCAGTGTTTCCTGTAACATTCAACAGAAAGTGAATTGTATGAGGTCCAGGGTTTGATTCAGTTTGTTTCTCACTCTCTGTCTGTTTGTGTTTAGACTGGGTTTCAATAATCTGGGAGATTCAGGAGTGAAACTACTGTCTGCGGCTTTGAGGAACCCGGACTGTAAAATACAGAAACTGGGGTTAGTACCAGACAATAATATTATTGCTGAGCACTGCACATTATTTGTATCAGTCATGGTGTTACCAATAAACACTACATCAATACTTGTATCAATAATGGTGTTATTAATAAACACTGGGGTTTTGTTCTGATTCCTGTTATTTTCCCATCTTTGATCCCAGGCTGGAAAGAAACAATCTCTCAGATTCTTGCATCGAAGATCTCGTCGCCGTTCTCGGTACAAACCGATCACTGACGGATCTGTACCTGAGTAATAATAATCTGGGAGATTCAGGAGTGAAACTGCTGTCTGCAGCTCTGAGAAACCCGGACTGCAGAATACAAGAAATGCAGTAAGTACCAGACCGTGTGAGATTGTGTGAGTAATAACTGAACATCTGATTTTGTTCATTATTATCAGTAATAGTGTTATTAATAAACACTGTACATTATTATTAGTATCAGCAATAATGTCATTGCTAAGCACTGCACGTTATTAGTATCAATAATGGTGTTACCAATAAACACTACATTGTCACTAGTATCAGTCATAGTGTCATTAGTCAACACAGGGGATTTACTGTGATTCCTGTTATTTCTCCACCTTTAATCCCAGCCTGCAAGGAAACAATCTCACCGCTTGTTGTATTGAGGATCTCGCATCTGCTCTCAGTCCAAACGAGTCACTGACGGTTCTGAACCTGAGTTCTAATAAACTGGGAGATTCCAAAGTGAAACTATTGTCTGCGGCTTTGAGGAATCCAGACTGTAAAATACAGGCCCTGGGGTAAGTGCTAATTGTATATTAATTGTGTTTAATTGTGTGCAGGTAGTGGGCATTAACTGGGGTTTCACTTGAGCACATATAAAGAGGCACTTACTGATACTGTGGTGTGGTTGAATGAGGAGGTGTATGCTTGTAATGCTTAACTCTGTAAATTAATGTAAGACTGAGTAAAGATCAGCTCCAGTAATATTCTTCACCAACTGACTTTCCAGAGTAGAATATGGTAACTGGGTGCCTGAAGGTGAAGGTCCAAGGCTATGAAAAAATGGCTGTGTTTGCTGACAATGCAACCAGTAGGTGGCGCAGTATGGACACATGTGCAAATGCAGACTCATAGACAGAAACGTCACCATCTGCAACGTCTCAGGCAGTTGTCAGTAATAAAAATTGTGCTGCTCAATTTGACGCAAAAAAACAATGAAACCCAAAGCCCCTCACCCTCAATGCCCGCGATCACCACCTCCACCACCCCACCCAACAATACACCACTCCCTCCTGCAATGCCACTTCTCTTACCCGCTCCCTCCCACACCCACCTTCCCATCGCTCACAACTGCTCGCCACTCCATTTCACTGTTCTTTGCTGTGCCAGTCTGCTCGCTTTTCCCGCCCGCTGCTCGCTCCCCACATCACCACCCAGAGAAGCACCAGTGAGGGGGGGCGGGAGGGGGTGGTGGGGGGGAGGGGTGGGGTGGATGTGCAAGCGAACTGCTAGCGACGAGGTAGGAAGCGAGTGGCAGGATGGAGCGGTGGAAGGGGTCGGGGCAGATGGAGGGTGCAAATGGTGTTTTAGCGGTGAGGCGGCAAGGAGCGGTGAGCAAGCAGGCGCAGGACAGAACAGCGGAAGGGTGCGGGGTAATATTGGAGGGATTGAGATTGCAATTATGGCCATTGAGGGGGTGAAGCAACACTCCGACGTTATAACATCAGACGTTATTATGTGGTGACATTGACGCATGCATGCACGGACCCATACTGGACGCAGTGTTGATGTCAGCGATCGCCCTGCACATGTTCTGCATTGTCAGGAGATATTCCGAGAAAAAAAACAGGCAGAAAACGACAATCCTCGCAGCAATGATCAGAAATGGCCGAAAGCAAGTGTAAATTGTTGGGCTTTGATTACCCTCCAATGTTCTCGGAATCTGAACCATATGACCAGGTGAGGTGAAAGTGATTGCCCTTGATATTGAGGCAGCATTTGACCGAGTGTGGCATCAAGGAGCCCGAGGCAAATTGAAGTTAGTGGGAATCAGGGGGAAAACTCTCCACTGGTTGGTGTTACAACCGAGGATGGAGGATGTACTGTCTTTCTCTATTTCCACTTCTCCATAGGTCACAGTATATATTTAAATGTTTTACCCAGTTACTGATACAGCTAATTATATACTTCAACTATTTTTGTTTCTAAATAAAAATCTGCCAACCAAGTTTCTTTAATAATCAACAAAATTATTAATTTATTATAAAACAAGGCTCATTTCATAAAGATGCAAATCTGATTAACACACAGATTGAAATATGAAAGTATAAATGTATTCCCTTTGAAATAACCCAACACACATGCGCACACACACCAGTTAAAGGAAAAATAAAGATGCTTTCTCAGCAGAGATCAACTTTATAAAAAAACACACAAAAAAAAAATACTTTGGCCAAGTGCTTATCCTTTTTCTCCAAGAATTGACAAGATATGGAATATTCCAGTTAGTTTGGTGTCTGGATACATGTGGTCGGGTGTTACTAGACACATGTGGTTGGCACTGGGATCTTTTCTGAAGCAGTCAGTTCAGGTGTTGTCAAGAGAAAATCTTGCAGAAGCTTCTCAGGAGAAATGCTGCATTAGTTTCTCCAGTTGTCAGGTTTCACTAAGAGGTGGAATACAATGAGCTACTGACCTCTCTCTCTTAGCAGGCTTCCACTCCCACTGGCCATTCAGACAGTTCAAAACGAAACCAACTCCTGACCACCATAAATCTAGACATGTGACTTCTCTGTAAACAACTCCAGTAAGTCAGCAAGGCTCCTGCTGTTTACATATCTGAAGACATGTGACTTCAAGTAAATGTTTTTTAAAACAAAGTCTCAAGTGTCCTTCCAGTGATCCTTTTTTAAAAATAAGTCAAACATCTCCTCAGATATTTCCAACGTCTTTTGAACACGAGTCCTCAAAATATTATTAAAAATGGAAGCACCTGCCTAACATTGGAGTCACACCTAGCACAAAGGAAGATGGTTGTGATTGTTGGAGGTCAACAATCCCAGTCCCAGGACATCACTGCAGGAGTTCCTCAGGGTAGTGTCCTAGGCTCAACCATCTTCAGCTGCTTCATCAATGACCTTCCCTCCATCATAAGGTCAAATGTTTGTCATAATTGTACAATGCAAAGTGCCACAAAAACACAAGACATTGGAGCAGGAGTAGACCATATAGCCCATTGAGCCTACTCCACCATTCAGAAATATCATGGCTAATCTTCGGCTTCAACTTCACTTTCCTGCCCACTTACAATATTCCTTGTTTCCCTGAGAGACCATAAATCTAACCCAGCCATAAATGTATTTAACGATGGAGCATCCACAACCCTCTGGAGCAGAGAATTCCAAAGACTCTCAACCCTTTAAACAAAGTAATTTTCCCTCATCTCAGTCCTCAGTGATTGGCTCCTCATCCTGAGACTGTGCCCCGTGTTATGGATTCCCCAACCAATGGAAACAATCTCTGTGTCCACTCTACCCAGTCCCTTCAGAATCTTGTATGTTTCCACAACATCGCCTCTCATTCTTCTAAACTCCAGAGAGTATGGGCACAATTTACTTAGCCTCTCATCATAGGCCAACGCCCTCATCCCAGAGACCAATCCAGTGAACCTTCGCTGTACCGCCTCCAATGCAAGAATATCCTTTCTTCAATGTGGAGACTAAAACTGTACACAGTACTCCAGATGTGGTCTCACCAAAACCCTGTACAATTGTAGCAAGACTTCTTTATTCCTGTACTCCAATCCCCTTGCAATAAAGGCCAACATTCCATTTTTTTCCTAATTGCTTGCTGTACCTGCATGCTAACTTTCTGCATTCAAGCACACCCAAATCCCTTTGAACATCAACACTTACAGGTTTCACACCTTTTGAAAAATACTCTGCTTTTCTATTTTTACTACCAAAGTGAATAACTTTACACTTCCCTACATTATACTCCATCTACCATTCTCAACTCCTCAGATACTGAAGTAGTCCATGTCCCCATGTGGCAAAACTTGGACAACATCCTGGCTTGGGCTGATAATTTCCAAGTAACATGCATGCCATATAAGTGCCAAACAATGACCATCTTCAACAAGAGAGAATCTAACCATCACCCCTTGGCATTCAATAGCATTGCCATCGCAGGATCCCCCACTATCAACATCCTGGGGGTAATCATTGACCAGAACCTGAACTGCAGCAGCCATATAAATACTGTGTCTACACGAGCAAGTCAGAGGCTGGAGTAGCCCACCTCCTGACTCCCCAAAGCCTGTCCATCATCTGCAAAGCACAAGTCAAGTGTGTGATGGCATACTCTCTACTTGCCTGGATGAGTGCAGCTCCAACAACACTCAGGAAGCTCGATACCATCCAGGATAAAGCAGCCAACTTGATTGACACACCATTCACCATCTTAAACATTCACTCCCTCCACCAGGGACAGACAGTGGCAGCACTGTGTACCAGAAAGAAGATGTGCTGCAGCAATTCCTCCTTTACCATGCCTCCTTCAACAGCACCTTCCAAACCGGTGGCCTTTACCGCCTAAAAGGACAAGGGCAGCAGACACGTGGGAACATCACCATCTGCAAGTTCCCCTCCAAGCCATGAACCATCCTGACTTGGGAATATATTGCTGTTCCTTCACTATTGCCAGATCGACACCCTGGAATTCGCTCTGTAACAGCATTGTGGAGCTAAAAAGGGATATAGATAGGTTACGTGAGTGGGCAAAGACCTGGCAAATGGATTAACACATGAGAAAGTGTGAAATTGTCCACTTTGTCAGGAAGAATAAAAAAGAAGCATGTTACCTAAATCGTGAGATACTGCAGAACTCTGAGATGCAGAGGGATCTGAGTATCCTAGTGCATGAATCACAAAAGTTTAATATGCAGGTACAGCAAGTAATTAAGAAAGCGAATAGAATGTCATTGTTTATTGTGATGCGAATTGAACACAAACGTAGGGAGGCTACGTTTCAGTTATACAGGGCATTGTTGAGACCACATCTGGAGTATTGTGTACAGTACTGGTCTCCTTATTTAAGGAAGGATGTAAATATGTTGGAGGCTGTACAGAGAAGGTTAAATAGACGAATACATGGAATAGGCGGGCTGTCTTCTGAGGAAAGATTAGACACCCTCGGCTTGTATCCGCTGGAGTTTAGAAGAGTAAGAGGCGAATTGATTGAAACATATGAGATCCTGAGGGGTCTTGACAGGGTGGATGTGGACAGATTGTTTCACCTGGTGGGAGAATCTAGAACCAGGGGTCACTGTTTAAAAATAAGGGGTCGCCCATTTAAGACCGAGATGAGGAGAATTCTTTTTCTCTCAGAGGGCCGTGAGTCTTTGGAATTCTCTTCCTCAAAAGGCAGTGGAAGCAGAGTTTGAATATTTTTAAGGCAGAGATAGATAAATTCTTGAGAATAAAGGGGGTGGAAGGTTATCGGGGTAGGTGGAAGTATGCTGTAATCAGTTCAGCCAGGAACTTACTGAATGGTGGAACAGACTCGATGGGCTGAGTGACCTACTCCTGATCCTAATTCGTATGTTCGTACCTACACCAGATGGACTGCAGAGGTTCAAGACGGCAGCTCACCACCACCTTCCCAAGGGCAAAACATGCTGGCCTGGGCAGCGAAGCCCACATCCCAAGAAACAAATAATTTTTAAAAATGACCAGTGGACAAATGAAGTGGAAATGTGGACATGGGTGGCATCCTGACGAGAAAGGAAACAAGGTATGGCCCGAGCGTTGTCGCTTTGGACCACAAGTAAAATAAGAAGTAAAATGCTTTATGAGCTGCCTCCCCATCAGTTAAAACTGATGATGGTTTGGATCCTCTATTACAGTTCTTGGATGAAATGTACAAGAAAGGTGATCTATTAAATGCCTTTGAGGCATGATCAGAGTTTGATACGTTTTGGAAAACAGATGTTTATTCAAAGGAAGAATATATCATGTACTTGAACAGATTGTATAACAGATTGACAAAATTAACTTTAGAGATCCCTGGTTCAGTACTAGCACTTAAGTTGCTGGATTGTGTCAAGGTGTAGCATAGGGACAGGCTAAAGGTCTGATCGGGTCTGCAACTGAAACCCGATCCGAGCCCAACAGAACCACATCCGACCCGAGTCCGACCCAGCCCGAGTCCTTTCATTTTTTTCCCACGTCCGACCTGGCCACTGCAATAAAGTAAAAGAGGTTGTGCCCTACCTTTCCCGCATTGGCGTCCTGGCTGTCACTGTGCCTGACCCGGTCCGAATGCCAGATCTGGAAGAGTGACCCGACCTTATCCGAGCGCAACACATGTCGTCGGGTTCGCGTCGGATAGCCGTGCTGTAGGACATGCTCCCGGTTCTAACTGGTTTTCAGGTCTCAGAGAGAGAAATTCCCTGTTGGATCAGATGTCTGCTTTCTTGAAAACATTCCTGGGGCTTTGGTGGAGCAAATGGGACATTCTGCAGTAACACAAAGAATAGAAGACACCGTAATTGCCAGATTTCAAAATGGACCAGATACTGGATGCAGGCTTAAGTACAATGGAATGGTTATGGACAGTCAGAATGAGGATGAAAGCACCTTGAGCAGATCTGGCTATTGTCGTGAAGACAAAATTGGAACAGCAATAATAGGCGACTGAATCCCAGCATTGGCCAAGGAACAGTTAATAGGTGCCTCAGTTGTGGCTTCAAGTACTATTATGCCATAAACTGCACAAAGCGTACAGGCAGAGTCTTCGAAATGACACATGGGACAGAGCACACTGAGGCAGAAGATGAAGACTTTGATGAATCTGAACAAATTTTACAGGTCACAAGGAGTTTTAGTCTTGTACTGAATATGTTATTCGCAGACTTGTTTAACTGTGTCATACTGGTAGTGCTTGCACTTCAACAGTATGCAGAACAAATTGGTTAAAATGTTATCTAGATTCACTAAGTGGTGAGAATTGATGCAATGTTAAAGAGTATAAAAGTACTACTTGTTTCAGGTTTAGTGATGACGAACATTGAGGTCACTAAAGAGTGTCATAATTCCACATAAAATAGCTGGAGTAAACCATGTTATCAGTACTGATGTCTCTAGTGAGTTATCTATGTGGTTGAGTAAACCTTCTATTAAAGAGACATAAATGAAACTTGACATGGAGTGTGATAAGGCAATTACTTTTGGAAAGTCAGTGGATCTGCAGTTTATCCAATCTTGACATTATTGGGTCCCCTCAACAAAAACTGTTGTTTCTTATCAGAGTGTTAGACAAGTATTAATGGCATCAGTTGATAAGAATCAGAGAGTAGAAAAGCAAATTGGCTTGCGGTAATACGGACAATTTGCTCACCCTGCTCGTCAGAGGTTAAAAACCCTGCTAAAAGATACAGGTACAGTTGAAGAGTGTATAAGGCTAATAGAAGAGATTAGTCAAGTGTGAAATATGTAAAACGTATTGGAGGATGCCTCCACATCCAATTGTAAGCCTTCATTGGCACGTGGCTTTGATGAGGTTGTTGTATGGATCAAAGACAGAAATATTTTCATTCTACATTTTATAGACCTGGCCATCAGATTTAGTGTTTCTACAATAAAACAGAGTCAGGACAAAAGGGTGATTATAGATAAAATCATGGAGAATTGGATAGGGATCAGACTTGGGGCACAGCAAAGTTTCAAACTGATAGTGGAGGGAATATGAAAATGATAAGTTCTGAGACATGTTTGAAAACATGGTCATGAATACAGCAGCTGAAAACTTTTTCAGTAATGGACTCTGTGACAGGAATGATGTGGTGATTGATGAAATGCTGTATAAAATCTTAGCTGATCAACCAGATTGCAAAATGACAACAGGCCAAGCATTGATGGTTCATGCAAAGAATTCACTCCAGATGGTTGAAGGGTTTAGTCTCTGTCAATTGGTCTATGGGAAAATTCCACAATTACCTCCTGAACTGTGTGATAGCCCTCCTGCTCTCGAAGGTACTACAATTAGTTCATTTTTTCAGCATATTTGAATGTTTTACATATAGGGAATCGGGCTTTCATCAATTCTGAGATCTTGTAGAAAATTCAGAGAGCTCTGAGGCATCATATAAGACCATCTGAGATAGAATTTAATTCAGCAGATTTGGTCTATTATAAAAGAGAGGGTCATAGGGAATGGAAAGGTTTGGGTAAAGTAATAGGCCATGAGGGTAAAACAGTCCTTATCAAACATATCAAACTGTTCAGGTTCATTCCTCATGATTAATCAGGATTAATTATATTTTGGATTCTGAGCAGCCGATAGAAGTAAACGAGGCACCTTGTACCTCAAATGTTTGCATGTTTTGTGATGAGGGTCCTGAGGACCAGTAAAACAGTAGATCAAGGGCTGGTTAGTGGTACTATGAGTGATCATGACACACAGGACAGACCTATCACATCCAAAGGCCAATTGCTCAGAAACTTGGGTGACACATAATCCAGAGGGGTCAAGTTAATGCAGGAATATGACAATTGTGGGACATGCAGGAAAATCTACTGGCAAGTTTAAATATTGTTTAATGTACAGGATGATGGTCAAGAAGTGAGGTCTGTGGACTGGTAGAATGGGATGAAAGAGTGGAGGGTATGAAAACACAGTGCACGTTCTGATAGTGGATCTGGAGGTGACTCTTGCATCAGAAAAAAGTCAGGTACCGGAGAAAGAGCCTCAAACGTGTAAGAGGGAGATCTCACAGTAATAGTCCCGACAGATATAAAAATGCAAGTAGAGGCTGGAACTTGAACAGATTACACAATGAAATTAAAGTCACAGAACACTCTCCGAACAGAACTAAGCAGAAGTCCTCATGATTGTGAAGTTTTAGTGGCTGCCAATAAACTTGAGGACAAACTGTTAAGAGAAGTAACACAAAGGGAATTAGATAGTTGGAGACAGTTGAAGTTTACTCTGTGGTACCAGGTAAGGGGCAAGCAGCCTTGTCCCATAGGTGGATTTGTACTGAAAAGGTCCTTGTAGATGGGACTTATAAGGCTAAAGCCAGGCTGGTTGCTAGGGGTTTTGAAGAGTGACTGCGTGATACAAATGTTGGAGTGGGCTCTCCTACAGCTGGAAAAGTAATCGTGAAAATCCTTTTAGCTCTTTTGGTAACATATTCATGGGAGTTTAGATCAATTGACCTGAAAGCTGCATTTCTGCAGGGCGATACCTTTCAGAGAGGTGTGTTTCTGAAACTTCCCAAAGAGACAGCGGATGCAGAAGGGAAACTATGGAAACTAAACAAATGCAGATATGACCTGAATGATGCTTCCAGTGCGAAGTATTTTGCAGTGAGATCTGTTTTGCTGAAAATAGGTTGTGTTCAACTAAAAACAGATCCTACAATGTTTTATTGGTATCATAAAGGGAAACTTTCAGGCATCTTTATGATGCATGTTGATGATTTCTTATTAAATGGCACTGTAGAATTTGAGAAAGGTGTTATTAATAAGATTAGAGTAGAATTTAAAATAGGGATAAAAACAAGAAATGCTGGAAATACTCAGCAGGTCTGACAGCATCTATGGAGAGAGAAGCAAATTTAATGTTTCAGGTCAGTCGCCTTTCATCAGAACTGGCAAAGGTTAGAAATGTAATAGGTTTCAGCAAATAAAGCGGGGGCAGGGCAATAGATAACAAAAGGGAAGGTGTTGATAGGACAGGATCACAGAGAATAATCGACAAGAAGGTCATGGAGCAAAGGCAAACGGTGTGTTAATGGTCATTTGAAAGACAAAGCGTTAGTGCAGAGAGGGTGTTTATGGATGGAAGAATGAACAGCCCTGGCGCAACGCACAAACATGAAAAAAACAGTGGACTGGCACATGGTTAAAAAATGAAAGATGAAGCATACTAAAATAAATGGAGAAGAAAAAAATAAAAAGTAACTGCAAATAAAAAGGCGGGGGGGGGGGGGGTCCGTCATGCTCTGAAATTATTGAACTCAATATTCAGTCCAGCATGCTGTAGTGTGCCGACTTGGTAAATGAGATGCTGTTCCTCGAGGTTGCATTGATGTTCACTGGAAAACTGCAGCAATCCCAGGACAGATATGTGAGCATGAGACCAGGGGTGTGTGTTGAAATGGCCAGCAACTGGAAGCTCGGGATCATGCTTTTGGACTGAATGGAGGTGTTCCGCAAAGCGGTCACCCAATCTGTGTTTGGTCTCCCCAGTGTAGAGGAGACCACATTGTGAGCAGCGAATACAGTATACTACATTTAAAGAAGTACAAGTAAATCACTGCTGCACCTGAAAGGAGTGTTTTGGCCCTTAGATAGTGAGGAGAGAGGAGGTAAAAGGGCAGGTATTACACCTCCTGCGATTGCAGGGGAAGGTGCCATGGGAAGGGAACGAGGTTGTGGGGGTAATGGAGGAGTGGACCAGGGTGTCACGGAGGAAATGGTCCCTTCAGAATGCTTACAGGGGAAGGGAGGGGAAGATGCATTTGGTAGTGACATCACGCTGGAGGTGGCAGAAATGGCAGAGGATGATCCTTTGGATATGGAGGCTGATGGGGTGGAAAGTGAGGACAAGGGGAACCCTGTCATGGTTCTGGGAGGGAGGGGAAGGGGTGAGGCTAGAGGTGCAGGAAATGGGTTGGACATGGTTGAGGGCCCTGTCAACCACAGCGGGGGTGAATCCTGGATTGAGGAAAAAGGAAGACATCAAAAGCGCTGTCGTGGAAGACTGCATCATCGGAGCAGATGCGTCGGAGATGTTGCAACTGGGAGAATGGAATGGAGTCCTTACAGCAGGCAGGGTGTGAAGAAATGTAGTTAAATATCTGTGGGAGTCGTGGGCTTATAATGGATATTAGTAGACAGCCTATCCCCAGAGATGGAGACAGAGAAGTCGAGGAAGGGAAGGGAAGTGTTAGAGATGGACCATGTCAAGGTGAGAGAAGGGTGGAAATTGGAAGCAAAGTTGATAAAGTTTCCAGTTCAGGGCGGGAGCAGGAAACAGCACCGATACAGTCATCAATGTACTGCACAAAGTTGGGGGGAGGGGGTGCGGTGGTTCTGAATAGGACTGGAACAAGGAATGTTCGACATATCCCACAAAAAGTCAGGGTACCCATAGCAACACCTTTCACTTGAAGGAAGTGAGTAGAATTAAAGGAGAAGTTGTTCAATGTAAGAACAAGTTCAGTCAGGCGGAGGCAGGTGGTGGCGGATGGGGACCGGTTAGACCTCTGTTCAAGGAAGAAGCAGAGAGCCCTCAAACCACCCTGGTGGGAGATGGAGGTGTAGAGAGATTGGCTGTCCATATTGAAGAGAAGGCAGTTGGAGCCAGGAAACTGGAAATTGTCAAAAGAGTCACAGATGTAGGTGGGAAGAGACTGCACCAGGAGATAAAAGTTAGAGTCAAGATAGGAAGAAATACGTTCAGTGGGGCAGGAACAGACTAAAACAATGGGTCTGCCGGGACAGTCCTGTTTGTGGATTTTTCTGTCCATTAACTCTCTCTCTCGGCGCTAATGCTTTGTCTTTCAGCATACTATTAACATACCGTTTGCCTTTGCTCCAATGCTTCTAGTCAGTTATTCTCTGTGAACCTGTCCTATCAAAACCTTCCCTTTTGTTATCTCTTGTCCAACCCCCACTTTATTTGCTGAAAACATTTCGAACATTTGCCAGTTCTGATGAAGGGTCACTGACCTGAAATGTTAACTCTGCTTCTCTCTCCTCAGATGCTGTCAGACCTGCTGAGTATTTCCAGAATTTCTTGTTTTTATTTCAGATTTCCAGCACCTGCATTATTTTGCTTTTATTTAAAATAGGGAGTCAGGCTTGTGGAACTTTTAAATATATTGGTTTAGATATTAAGCAGAGTGGGTCTGAAAATTTTTTAAATCATCAATCCTATTTAGTGGGTGTTACTCCCCTTCCCAGATAATCGGACTTGGACATCACAAGAAGATGATGTTATATCTGTAGAAGAGAAGAACAATTGCGAAGCTTGATTGGTCAGTTGAACTGTTTGGACACTCAGAGGAGATCAGAGACTAGTTTTTATGTGTTGGGGTGAAGTGCTACAATGAAACATCCGAAAGTCGAGAATATTTTATTTACCCTTAAAACATTCTAGAATTAAATTGATTAAATCTGGAGAAATGTGTGTTTAAGTTCCCATCCCTAGGTGACCCAAAGAACATGAAACTAGTCATTTTTACCGATGGTTCACATGCGAATCTTCCTGGTGGGTATTCTAGTGCAGCTGGTTTCATAATATTACTGATGGGTGAAAATGGGAGACACTGGCCGGAATTTTACTCTGGACGGATGGAAGCCAGACTCCGATGTAAATGTCAGTGCCAATCCCGCTCAGCCTGAGGATCCGTCCCATATTTTACGGATCTCCAGGCTTTAATTGGCATGAGGTGGGACTTCCACCCACTTGAGGGAGGAATTCCCACCTGAGTGAGCAGTGGGCACTGCTGACACTGCAGCCCAGCTGATGGAGGAGGACGCAATGGAACCAGGACAGAAGGTATGTTCAGGCAGCCTCACCAGGGAAATTTTTTTTTAGATTAGATTAGAGATACAGCACTGAAACAGGCCCTTCGGCCCACCGAGTCTGTGCCGAACATCAACCACCCATTTATACTAATCCTACACTAATCCCATATTCCTACCAAACACCCCCACCTGTCCCTATATTTCCCTACCACCTACCTATACTAGTGACAATTTATAATGGCCAATCTACCTATCAACCTGCAAGTCTTTTGGCTTGTGGGAGGAAACCGGAGCACCTGGAGAAAACCCACGCAGACACAGGGAGAACTTGCAAACTCCACACAGGCAGTACCCGGAATCGAACCCGGGTCCCTGGAGCTGTGAGGCTGCGGTGCTAACCACTGCGCCGCCCCTGCGCCACTGTGCCACCCCATTGGTCATGAATTGGTCATGCCCTGGTGAGGCTAGGGTGGTCGTTTGAGGGGAGGGGTGGCGTCTTGGATCCCGGGGTTGGGTTGGGAGGCGGGTCGGCCCACAATCGGGCACCCTGTGCCCGATTGCCAAGCCCACACCCCAGGTGCGGAAAGGCCGACAGCTATAGCTGGGTGGCCTTTCACGTCCCTGGCAGACCCGCTTTCCACGGGTAAAATACCCGTGGAGGTGGGTGAGGGCCCTAAGGGACTGTTAAGTGGCCACTTAAAGGTCTTGATTGGCCTGGGGCGGGCGGACCGCTTCTCGCCCCCCTGCCGGACCTCCGTAAACCTGGTCGGAGGTGGAATTGGGTCGGTTAGGCCTCCAAGAGCCTGCCGCTCAATTTTATGCCGCCCCCCCCCCCCCCCCCCCACGCCACCATCCGACTCGCTGGGGCTGCATAAAATTCCGGCCACTGTTCTTCAGCTCGGGAAACTAAGAAAATAAAAAGGGTTGTTTAAAGTACTTCAGCCAATTGACACACTGGCCCTTGTGGGGGCAGTGGATATGGGATATTGTCAAATATTGTAAGTGTGATTCTATACAAGGGGTGTAATGAAGATCACATACTCATTGAATGTTATGTAGATAATTGTTCATTGTTGGATAATGCACATTCTACTAAAAGTGTCAGAAAAGGTTACAGATCGACCTTGCTGGCTTGAAAGAAATGTCGGGGAGAAAGGAAATCTCTAAAATTAAATGGGTAGATGCAAGTCATCAAGTGTTTGATGTTTTTACAAAAGGAAATGTTTGTGTGAAGAAATTGTTAGTGGTCTTCAAGGATTTCACAATGTAGTGCCTTGTGCAGAATATGGAGGTTTTTGCTTTGATTTTTTTGTTGAAATTTTGTTTGTGCATATTGGCTCTAATTTTTATTGAAAGAGAAAGAAGGGAATCTGTTAATTGTATATCAATGGTGTTTAATATGTGGGCAGTGGTCATTAACAGGGGGTTCAGTTGAGCACATACATAGAGACACTTATTGAAAATGTGTGGCTGAGTGAGGAATTGTATGTCAATAATGGTTAACTCGAACTAAATGTAAGATTGAGTAAAGATTAACTGCAGTATTAGACTTCACCAGCTGCCTTTCCAGAGTAAAATAGTAAGTACCAGACTCTGTGAGGACAGTGAACAATTATCATTAGTATCAATAATAGTGTTATAATATACAGTGTACATTAATGGTATCAGTAATAGTGTTATTAATGAACGCTGTACATTATTATCAGTATCAGTAATAGTGTTATTAATGAACGATGTACATTATCGTTAGTATCAGTAATAGTGTTAGTAATGAACGGTGTATATTAGTATCAGTAATAGTGTTATTAATGAACGCTGTATTTATTATTAGTATCAGTAACAGTGTTATTAATGAACGCTGTACATTATTATTAGTATCAATAATAGTGTTATTAATGAATGCTGTACGTTATTATTAGTATCAGTAATAGTGTTATAAACGAACGCTGTACATTATTATTAGTATCAGTAATAGTGTTATTAACGAATGCTGTACATTATTATTAGTATCAGCAATAGTGTTAAGAAATGGTGTACATTATTAGTGTCAGTAATAGCATTATTAATGAACATTGTACATTATTAGTATCAGTAAAAGCGTTATTAAAAAAACCTGTACGTTATTATTAATATCAGAAATAGCGTTATTAATGAACACTGTATATTATTATTAGTATTAGGAATAGTGTTAATAATTAACACTATTCCTAATACTAATAATAATATACAGTGTTCATTAATAATATCAGCAATAGTGCTTTCAATGAACAATGTGCATTATTATTAGTATCAGTAATGGTGTTATTAATGAATGCTGTACATTATTATGAGTATCAGTCGTAATGTTATGAATGAACACTGAACATTATTACTTTCAGTAATAGAGTTATTAATGAACGATGTTCATTATTATCAGTGTCAGTAATAATTTTCTTCATGAACACTGTACATTATTATTAATATCAGTAATAGTTTTATTAATGAACGATGTACATTATTATTAGTATCATTAAAAGTGTTATTAATGAACACTGCACAGTATTAGCATTAGTAATATTGTTATTAATGAACGATGTACATTATTACTATCAGTAATAGTGTTATTAATGAACGCTGTACATTATTAGTATCAGTAATAGTGTTATTAATGAACGCTGTACATTGTTAGCATCAGTAATAGTTTTAATAATAATATACAGTGTTCATTAATAATATCAGTAATAGTGTTATCAATGAACAATGTGCATTATTATTAGTATCAGTAATGGTGTTATTAATGAACGCTGCACATTATTATTAGTATCAGTGATAGTGTTATTAATGATGTACATTATTATTAGTATCAGTAATAGTGTTATGAATGAACATTGTACATTATTATGAGTATCAGTAATGGTGTTATTAATGAATGCTGTACATTATTATGAGTATCAGTAATAGCGTTATTAATGAACGCTGCACATTATTATGAGTATCAGTAATATTGTTATTAATGAACGCTGTTCATTATTATTAGTATCAGTGATAGTGTTATTAATGATGTACATTATTATTAGTATCAGTAATAGTGTTATGAATGAACATTGTACATTATTATGAGTATCAGTAATAGTGTTATTAATGAACGCTGCACATTATTATGAGTATCAGTAATAGTGTTATTAACGAATGCTGTACATTATTATTAGTATCAGCAATAGTGTTATTAAGGAATGGTGTACATTATTAGTGTCAGTAATAGCATTATTACTGAACATTGTACATTATTAGTATCTTTCTTTCTTTCTTTCTTTTGGGCCTCCTTATCTCGAGAGACAATGGATATGCGCCTGGAGGTGGTCAGTGGTTTGTGAAGCAGCGCCTGGAGTGGCTATAAAGGCCAATTCTGGAGTGACAGGCTCTTCCACAGGTGCTGCAGAGAAATTTGTTTGTTGGGGCTGTTGCACAGTTGGCTCTCCCCTTGCGCCTCTGTCTTTTTTCCTGCCAACTATTAGTATCAGTATTAGTAACAATTATTAGTATCAGTAAAAGCGTTATTAATGAAACCTGTACGTTATTATTAATATCACAAATAGCGTTATTAATGAACACTGTATATTATTATTAGTATTAGGAATAGTGTTAATAATAATATACAGTGTTCATTAATAATATCAGTAATAGTGCTTTCAATGAACAATGTGCATTATTATTAGTATCAGTAATGGTGTTATTAATGAATGCTGTACATTATTATTAGTATCAGTAATGGTGTTATTAATGAATGCTGTACATTATTATGAGTATCAGTCGTAATGTTATGAATGAACGCTGAACATTATTAGTTTCAGTAATAGAGTTATTAATGAACGATGTTCATTATTATCAGTGTCAGTAATAATTTTCTGCATGAACGCTGTACATTATTATTAATATCAGTAATAGTTTTATTAATGAACGATGTACATTATTATTAGTATCATTAAAAGTGTTATTAATGAACACTGCACAGTACTAGTATTAGTAATAGTGTAATTAATGAACGCTGTACATTATTACTATCAGTAATAGTGTTATAAACGAACGCTGTACATTACTATTAGTATCAGTAATAGTGTTATAAACGAACGCTGTACATTATTATTAGTATCAGTAATAGTGTTATAAACGAACGCTGTACATTACTATTAGTATCAGTAATAGTGTTATAAACGAACGCTGTACATTATTATTAGTATCAGTAATAGTGTTATAAACGAACGCTGTACATTACTATTAGTATCAGTAATAGTGTTATTAATGAACGCTGTACATTATTATTAGTATCAGTAATAGTGTTATAAACGAATGCTGCACATTGTTATTAGTATCAGTAATAGTGTTATTAACGAACGCTGTACATTATTATTAGTATCAGTAATAGTGTTATAAACGAACGCTGTACATTACTATTAGTATCAGTAATAGTGTTATAAACGAACGCTGTACATTATTATTAGTATCAGTAATAGTGTTATTAACGAATGCTGTACATTATTATTAGTATCAGCAATAGTGTTATTAATGAATGCTGTACATTATTATGAGTATCAGTCGTAATGTTATGAATGAACGCTGAACATTATTAGTTTCAGTAATAGAGTTATTAATGAACGATGTTCATTATTATCAGTGTCAGTAATAATTTTCTTCATGAACACTGTATATTATTATTAATATCATTAATAGTTTTATTAATGAACGATGTACATTATTACTATCAGTAATAGTGTTATTAATGAAAGCTGTGCATTATTAGTATCAGTAATAGTTTTAATAATAATATACAGTGTTCATTAATAATATCAGTAATAGTGTTATCAATGAACAATGTGCATTATTATTAGTATCAGTAATGGTGTTATTAATGAATGCTGTACATTATTATGAGTATCAGTAATAGTGTTACTCATAATAATGTACAGCGTTCATTAATAACACTATTACTGATACTCATAATAATGTACAGCATTCATTAATAACACTATTACTGATACTGATAATAATGTACAGCGTTCATTAATAACACTATTACTGATACTCATAATAATGTACAGCGTTCATTAATATCAGTAATAGTGTTATTAATGAACGCTGTACATTATTATCAGTATCAGTAATAGTGTTATTAATGAACGATGTACATTATCATTAGTATCAGTAATAGTGTTATTAATGAACGCTGTACATTATTATCAGTATCAGTAATAGTGTTATTAATGAACGATGTACATTATCATTAGTATCAGTAATAGTGTTATTAATGAACGATGTACATTATCATTAGTATCAGTAATAGTGTTAGTAATGAACGGTGTATATTATTAGTATCAGTAACAGTGTTATTAATGAACGCTGTACGTTATTATTAGTATCAGTAATAGTGTTATTAACGAATGCTGTACATTATTATTAGTATCAGCGATAGTGTTATTAAGAAATGGTGTACATTATTAGTGTCAGTAATAGCATTATTAATGAACATTGTACATTATTAGTATCAGTAAAAGCGTTATTAAAGAAACCTGTACGTTATTATTAATATCAGAAATAGCGTTATTAATGAACACTGTATATTATTATTAGTATTAGGAATAGTGTTAATAATTAACACTATTCCTAATACTAATAATAATATACAGTGTTCATTAATAATATCAGCAATAGTGCTTTCAATGAACAATGTGCATTATTATTAGTATCAGTAATGGTGTTATTAATGAATGCTGTACATTATTATGAGTATCAGTCGTAATGTTATGAATGAACACTGAACATTATTACTTTCAGTAATAGAGTTATTAATGAACGATGTTCATTATTATCAGTGTCAGTAATAATTTTCTTCATGAACACTGTACATTATTATTAATATCAGTAATAGTTTTATTAATGAACGATGTACATTATTATTAGTATCATTAAAAGTGTTATTAATGAACACTGCACAGTATTAGCATTAGTAATATTGTTATTAATGAACGATGTACATTATTACTATCAGTAATAGTGTTATTAATGAACGCTGTACATTATTAGTATCAGTAATAGTGTTATTAATGAACGCTGTACATTATTAGCGTCAGTAATAGTTTTAATAATAATATACAGTGTTCATTAATAATATCAGTAATAGTGTTATCAATGAACAACGTGCATTATTATTAGTATCAGTAATGGTGTTATTAATGAACACTGTACATTATTATGAGTATCAGTAATATTGTTATGATTGAACATTGTACATTATTATGAGTATCAGTAATAGTGTTATGAATGAACGCTGTACATTATTATTAGTATCAGTAATAGTGTTATTAACGAATGCTGTACATTATTATTAGTATCAGCAATAGTGTTATTAAGGAATGGTGTACATTATTAGTGTCAGTAATAGCATTATTAATGACCATTGTACATTATTAGTATCAGTAAAAGCGTTATTAATGAAACCTGTACGTTATTATTAATATCAGAAATAGCGTTATTAATGAACACTGTACATTATTATTAGTATTAGGAATAGTGTTAATAATAATATACAGTGTTCATTAATAATATCAGTAATAGTGCTTTCAATGAACAATGTGCATTATTATTAGTATCAGTAATGGTGTTATTAATGAATGCTGTACATTATTATGAGTATCAGTCGTAATGTTATGAATGAACGCTGAACATTATTAGTTTCAGTAATAGTTATTAATGAACGATGTTCATTATTATCAGTGTCAGTAATAATTTTCTTGAACACTGTACATTATTATTAATATCAGTAATAGTTTTATTAATGAACGATGTACATTATTATTAGTATCATTAAAAGTGTTATTAATGAACACTGCACAGTACTAGTATTAGTAATAGTGTTATTAATGAACGCTGTACATTATTACTATCAGTAATAGTGTTATTAATGAACGCTGTACATTATTATTAGTATCAGTAATAGTGTTATTAATGAACGCTGTACATTATTATTAGTATCAGTAATAGTGTTATAAACGAACGCTGTACATTACTATTAGTATCAGTAATAGTGTTATAAACGAACGCTGTCCATTATTATTAGTATCAGTAATGGTGTTACTCATAATAATGTACAGCATTCATTAATATCAGTCGTAATGTTATTAATGAACGCTGAACATTATTAGTTTCAGTAATAGAGTTATTAATGAACGATGTTCATTATTATCAGTGTCAGTAATAATTTTCTTCATGAACACTGCACATTATTATTAATATCATTAATAGTTTTGTTAATGAACGATGTACATTATTGCTATCAGTAATAGTGTTATTAATGAAAGCTGTGCATTATTAGTATCAGTAATAGTTTTAATAATAATATACAGTGTTCATTAATAATATCAGTAATAGTGTTATCAATGAACAATGTGCATTATTATTAGAATCAGTAATGGTGTTATTAATGAATGCTGTACATTATTATGAGTATCAGTAATATTGTTATTAACGAACACAGTACATTATTATTAGTATCAGTAATATTGTTCAAATCACACGCAGCTTCCACAGTGCAGACTGCGACACCGACCACTCCCTGGTGTGCAGCAAGGTTAGACTCAGACCAAAGAAGTTGCATCATTCCAAGCAGAAGGGCCACCCGCGCATCAACACGAGCAGAATTTCTCACCCACAGCTGTTACAAAAATTTCTAAATTCACTTGTAACAGCCCTTCAAAACACTCCCACAGGGGATGCTGAGACCAAGTGGGCCCACATCAGAGACGCCATCTATGAGTCAGCTTTGACCACCTACGGCAAAAGTGCGAAGAGAAATGCAGACTGGTTTCAATCTCATAATGAAGAGTTGGAACCTGTCATAGCCGCTAAGCGCATTGCACTTTTGAACTACAAGAAAGCCCCCAGCGATTTAACATCCGCAGCACTTAAAGCAGCCAGACGTACTGCACAAAGAACAGCTAGGCATTGCGCAAACGACTACTGGCAACACCTATGCAGTCATATTCAGCTGGCCTCAGACACCGGAAACATCAGAGGAATGTATGATGGCATGAAGAGAGCTCTTGGGCCAACCATCAAGAAGATCACCCCCCTCAAATCTAAATCGGGGGACATAATCACTGACCAACGCAAACAGATGGACCGCTGGGTTGAGCACTACCTAGAACTGTACTCCAGGGAGAATGCTGTCACTGAGACTGCCCTCAATGCAGCCCAGCCTCTACCAGTCATGGATGAGCTGGACATACAGCCAACCAAATCGGAACTCAGTGATGCCATTGATTCCCTAGCCAGCGGAAAAGCCCCTGGGAAGGACAGCATTACCCCTGAAATAATCAAGAGTGCCAAGCCTGCTATACTCTCAGCACTACATGAACTGCTATGCCTGTGCTGGGACGAGGGAGCAGTACCCCAGGACATGCGCGATGCCAACATCATCACCCTCTATAAAAACAAAGGTGACCGCGGTGACTGCAACAACTACCGTGGAATCTCCCTGCTCAGCATAGTGGGGAAAGTCTTTGCTCGAGTCGCTCTGAACAGGCTCCAGAAGCTGGCCGAGCGCATCTACCCTGAGGCACAGTGTGGCTTTCGTGCAGAGAGATCGACTATTGACATGCTGTTCTCCCTTCGTCAGATACAGGAGAAATGCCGTGAACAACAGATGCCCCTCTACATTGCTTTCATTGATCTCACCAAAGCCTTTGACCTCGTCAGCAGACGTGGTCTCTTCAGACTACTAGAAAAGATCGGATGTCCACCAAAGCTACTAAGTATCATCACCTCATTCCATGACAATATGAAAGGCACAATTCAACATGGTGGCTCCTCATCAGAGCCCTTTCCTATCCTGAGTGGTGTGAAACAGGGCTGTGTTCTCGCACCCACACTTTTTGGGATTTTCTTCTCCCTGCTGCTTTCACATGCGTTCAAATCCTCTGAAGAAGGAATTTTCCTCCACACAAGATCAGGGGGCAGGTTGTTCAACCTTGCCCGTCTAAGAGCGAAGTCCAAAGTACGGAAAGTCCTCATCAGAGAACTCCTCTTTGCTGACGATGCTGCTTTAACATCTCACACTGAAGAATGCCTGCAGAGTCTCATCGACAGGTTTGCGTCTGCCTGCAATGAATTTGGCCTAACCATCAGCCTCAAGAAAACGAACATCATGGGGCAGGATGTCAGAAATGCTCCATCCATCAATATTGGCGACCACGCTCTGGAAGTGGTTCAAGAGTTCACCTACCTAGGCTCAACTATCACCAGTAACCTGTCTCTAGATGCAGAAAACAACAAGCGCATGGGTAAGGCTTCCACTGCTATGTTCAGACTGGCCAAGAGAGTGTGGGAAAATGGCGCACTGACACGGAACACAAAAGTCCGAGTGTATCAGGCCTGTGTCCTCAGTACCTTGCTCTACGGCAGCGAGGCCTGGACAACGTATGCCAGCCAAGAGCGACGTCTCAATTCATTCCATCTTCGCTGCCTTCGGAGAATACTTGGCATCAGGTGGCAGGACTATATCTCCAACACAGAAGTCCTTGAAGCGGCCAACATCCCCAGCTTATACACACTACTGAGTCAGCGGCGCTTGAGATGGCTTGGCCATGTGAGCCGCATGGAAGATGGCAGGATCCCCAAAGACACATTGTACAGCGAGCTCGCCACTGGTATCAGACCCACCGGCCATCCATGTCTCCGTTATAAAGACGTCTGCAAACGCGACATGAAATCGTGTGACATTGATCACAAGTCGTGGGAGTCAGTTGCCAGCATTCGCCAGAGCTGGCGGGCAGCCATAAAGACAGGGCTAAATTGTGGCGAGTCGAAGAGACTTAGTAGTTGGCAGGAAAAAAGACAGAGGCGCAAGGGGAGAGCCAACTGTGCAACAGCCCCAACAAACAAATTTCTCTGCAGCACCTGTGGAAGAGCCTGTCACTCCAGAATTGGCCTTTATAGCCACTCCAGGCGCTGCTTCACAAACCACTGACCACCTCCAGGCGCGTATCCATTGTCTCTCGAGATAAGGAGGCCCAAAAGAAAGAAAGAAAGAGTAATATTGTTATTAATGAACGCTGTTCATTATTATTAGTATCAGTGATAGTGTTCTGAATGAACACTGTACATTATGAGTATCAGTAATAGCGTTATTAATGAACGCTGTACATTATTATGAGTATCAGTAATATTGTTATTAATGAACGCTGCACATTATTATTAGTATCAGTGATAGTGTTCTGAATGAACACTGTACATTATTATGAGTATCAGTAATAGCGTTATTAATGAATGCTGTACATTATTATGAGTATCAGTAATATTGTTATTAATGAACGCTGCACATTATTATGAGTATCAGTAATATTGTTATTAATGAACACAGTACATTATTATTAGTATCAGTAATATTGTTATTAATGAACGCTGTTCATTATTATTAGTATCAGTAATAGCGTTATTAATGAACACAGTACATTATTATTAGTATCAGTAATATTGTTATTAATGAACGCTGTTCATTATTATTAGTATCAGTGATAGTGTTATGAATGAACGCTGTTCATTATTATTAGTATCAGTGATAGTGTTATGAATGAATGCTGTACATTATTATTGGGATTTGTAATGGTGTTAATGAACGCTGTAAATTATTATAATGTATCAGTGATTGCATTATTACTGAACGGTATACGTTATTGTTAGTAGCAGTAATAGCGTTATTAATGAACACTGTATATTATTATTAGTATCAGTAATAGTGTTATTAATGAACGCTGTACATAATTATGAGTATCAGTAATATTGTCATTAATGAATGCTGTACATTATTATTAGTATCAGTAATAGTGTTATTAATGAATGCTGTACATTATTATTAGTATCAGTAATATTGTTATTAATGAACATGTGCATTATTATTAGTATCAGTAATATTGTTATTAATGAACGCTGTACATTATTATTAGTATCAGTAATATTGTTATTAATGAACGCTGTACATTATTAGTATCAGTAATAGTGTTATTAATGAACGCTGTACAATATTAGTATCAGTAATAGTTTTAATAATAATATACAGTGTTCATTAATAATATCAGTAATAGTGTTATTAATGAACATGTGCATTATTATTAGTATCAGTAATGGTGTTATTAATGAATGCTGTACATTATTATGAATATCAGTAATAGTGTTATAAACGAACGCTGTACATTATTATGAGTATCAGTAATAGTGTTATTAATGAACACTGTACATTATTAGTATCAGTAATATTGTTATTAATGAACACTGTACATTATTATTAGTATCAGTAATAGTGTTATTAATGAACACTGTACATTACTATTAGTATCAGTAATAGTGTTATAAACGAACGCTGTCCATTATTATTAGTATCAGTAATAGTGTTATTAATGAATGCTGTACATTATTAGTTTCAGTAATAGAGTTATTAATGAACGATGTTCATTATTATCAGTGTCAGTAATAATTTTCTTCATGAACGCTGTACATTATTATTAATATCAGTAATAGTTTTATTAATGAACGATGTACATTATTATTAGTATCAGTAATATTGTTATTAATGAACACTGCACAGTACTAGTATTAGTAATAGTGTTATTAATGAACGCTGTACATTACTATCAGTAATAGTGTTATTAATGAACGCTGTACATTATTAGTATCAGTAATAGTGTTATTAATGAAAGCTGTGCATTATTAGTATCAGTAAAAGTTTTAATAATAATATACAGTGTTCATTAATAATATCAGTAATAGTGTTATCAATGAACAATGTGCATTATTATTAGTATCAGTAATGGTGTTATTAATGAATGCTGTATATTATTATGAGTATCAGTAATAGCGTTATTAATGAACGCTGCACATTATTATGATTATCAGTAATATTGTTATTAATGAACGCTGTTCATTCTTATTCGTATCAGTAATCGTGTTATGAATGAACACAGTACATTATTATTAGTATCAGTAATAGTGTTATTCATGAACGCTGTTCATTATTATTAGTATCAGTGATAGTGTTATGAATGAACGCTGTACATTATTATTGGGATTAGTAATGGTGTTAATGAACGCTGTAAATTATTATAATGTATCAGTGATTGCATTATTACTGAACAGTACACGTTATTGTTAGTATCAGTAATAGTGTTATTAATGAACGCTGTACATTATTATGAGTATCAGTAATAGTGTTATTAATGAACGATGTGCATTATCATTAGTATCAGTAATAGTGTTAGTATTGAACGGTGTATATTATTAGTATCAGTAATAGTGTTATTAATGAACGCTGTATTTATTATGAGTATCAGTAACAGTGTTATTAATGAACGCTGTACATTATTATTAGTATCAGTAATAGTGTTATTAACGAATGTTGTACATTATTATTAGTATCAGTAATAGTGTTATTAACGAATGTTGTACATTATTATTAGTATCAGCAATAGTGTTATTAAGGAATGGTGTACATTATTAGTGTCAGTAATAGCATTATTAATGAACATTGTACATTATTAGTATCAGTAAAAGCGTTATTAATGAAACCTGTACGTTATTATTAATATCAGAAATAGCGTTATTAATGAACACTTTATATTATTATTAGTATTAGGAATAGTGTTAATAATAATATACAGTGTTCATTAATAATATCAGTAATAGTGCTTTGAATGAACAATGTGCATATTATTAGTATCAGTAATGGTGTTATTAATGAATGCTGTACATTATTATGAATATCAGTCGTCATGTTATGAAACAACGCTAAACATTATTAGTTTCAGTAATAGAGTTATTAATGAACGATGTTCATTATTATCAGTGTCAGTAATAATTTTCTTGAACACTGTACATTATTATTAATATCAGTAATAGGTTTATTAATGAACGATGTACATTATTATTAGTATCATTAAAAGTGTTATTAATGAACACTGCACAGTACTAGTATTAGTAATAGTGTTATTAATGAACGCTGTACATTATTACTATCAGTAATAGTGTTATTAATGAACGCTGTACATTATTAGTATCAGTAATAGTTTTAATAATAATATACAGTGTTCATTAATAATATCAGTAATAGTGTTATCAATGAACAATGTGCATTATTATTAGTATCAGTAATGGTGTTATTAATGAGCGCTGTACATTATTATGAGTATCAGTAATAGCGTTATTAATGAACGCTGTAAATTATTATGAGTATCAGTAATATTGTTATTAATGAACGCTGCACATTATTATGAGTATCAGTAATATTGTTATTAATGAACGCTGTTCATTATTATTAGTATCAGTGATAGTGTTATGAATGAACACAGTACATTATTATTAGTATCAGTAATATTGTTATTAATGAACGCTGTTCATTATTATTAGTATCAGTGATAGTGTTATGAATGAATGCTGTACATTATTATTGGGATTTGTAATGGTGTTAATGAACGCTGTAAATTATTATAATGTATCAGTGATTGCATTATTACTGAACGGTATACGTTGTTGTTAGTATCAGTAATGGCGTTATTAATGAACACTGTATATTATTATTAGTATCAGTAATAGTGTTATTAATGAACACTGTACATTATTATGAGTATCAGTAATATTGTCACTAATGAATGCTGTACATTATTATTAGTATCAGTAATAGTGTTATTAATGAACATGTGCATTATTATTAGTATCAGTAATGGTGTTATTAATGAATGCTGTACATTATTATGAATATCAGTAATAGCGTTATTTATGAACTCTGTACATTATTATGAGTATCAGTAATATTGTTATTCATGAACGCTGTACTTTATTATTAGTACCAGTAATAGTGTTATTAATGAATGCTGTACATTATTAGTGTCAGTGACAGCGTGATTAATGAACGTTGCACGTTATTATTAGCATCAGTAATAGTGTTATTAATGAATGCTGTACGGTATTATTAGTATCAGAAATAGCATTATTAATGAAAACAGTATATTGTTAGTATCAGTGATATGTTATTTAGGAGCACTGTACATTATTATTTGTATCAGTAATAGTGTTATTAATGAACGCTGTATTTTATTATTAGTATTGGTAATAGTGTCATTCATGAATGCTGTATATTATCATTGGTATCAGTAATAGTTTTAATTATAATATACTGTGTTCATTAATAATATCAGTAATAGTGTTGTCAATGAACATGTGCATTATTATTAGTATCAGTAATGGTGTTATTCGTGAACGCTGTACATTATTATTAGTATCAGTAATGGTGTTATTAATGAACACTGCACATTAATATCAGTATCAGTAATAGTGCTATTGGTGAATGCTGTACATTATTATCAGTAATAGTGCTCTTAATGAACGCTGTACATTATTATTGGTGTCAGCCATTGTGTTATTTATGAACGCTGTACATTATTATTAGTATCAGTTATAGTGTTATCAATTAACTCTGTACATTAATATTAGTATCAGTAATAGTGTTATTAGTGAATGCTGTACATTATTATTATCAGTAATAGTGTTATTAAGGAACGCTGGAGATTATTCGTGTCAGTAATAGTGTTAATGGTGAATGCTGTACATTATTATCAGTAATAGTGTTATTAATTAACTCTGTACATTAATATTAGAATCAGCAATAGCGTTATGAATGAATGCTGTTCATTATTAGTATCAGTAATAGTGTTATTAATTAACGCTGTACATTATTATTAGTATCAGTAATGGTGCTTTTAATGAACGCTGTACATTATTAATAGTATCAGTAGTAGTGTTATGAATGAACGCTGAACATTATTAGTTTCAGTAATAGAATTATTAATGAATGATGTTCATTATTATGTGTCAGTAATAATTTTCTTCATGAACATTGTACATTATTATTACTATCAGTAAAAGTGTTATTAAAGAACGCTGCACGTTATTAGTGTTAGTAATAGTGTTATTAATGAACGCTGTACATTATTAGTATCGGTAATAGTGTTATTAATGAACGCTGTATATTATTAGTCACAGTAATAGTGTTATTAATTAATGCTGTACATTATTATTAGAATCGGTAATAGTGTTATTAATGAAAGATGTACATTGTTAATAGTATCAGTAATAGCGTTATTCTTGAACCATGTACATTATTATTAGTATCAGCAGTAGTGTTATTAATGAATGCTCTACTTTTAATTAGTATCAGTAATAGTGTTATTAATGAACGATGTTCATTATTATTAGTGTCAGTAATGTTCTTCATGAACATTGTACATTATTATTAGCGTCAGTAATAGTGTTATTAATGTGTGATGTTCATTTTAGCCCTAACTACAAGCCAACAGCTAGTTTATGTTACCTGGGCCCACGACCCTCCCCCAGCCATACCTGCTCTTTGCTTTCTCCGGATGAAACTGAAAAGTACAGCTGGTGATACTTTGATCTCCGATCCTGCTGTCTTAACCGTCCTGAGTGTCCGCGGCCACGGCGTGCGGTAAGTCCATTGAAGAGAAGAAGGAGCAGCGGGACCCTACGGAAGCCTTGCTAAAAGGTGCCCGAACACCCAAAAAGCCACAAATGGCTCCACGGCCGCAAACTCAAAGCACCCGCCTGAGATGGCTGGGAGAGCATCTGCAGTGCACTGTCGGCAATGCTGGTATCGGCGCACAAGGATGTTGCTCACCTCCCGAAGGACGCGGACGAGATTTCCAGGCATCGATGGTGGGAACTGAGGAAATGGCTTATTACCTGCAACCCCTTCCCCCCCTTCCCCTTCCCAGCTCCACTTTCTCAGCCCACACCCCCACACCCCCTACCCCCTCACAACCCCTCCCCAGACCCCCGCACCATCTTCCCTCTGCACCCCTTTCCCTGCACCCCCTACCCCCTTACAGCCCCCTTCCCAGCTCCCCCTCACAACCCCTTCCCTCCACCCCTCCCCCTCGCACCCCCTCCTCCCACCGGCATCATCCTACAGCTGTGTAGGGGCCCTAACAACCCCACTGCCTTGTGGGCGTCTCGGGGGAGACCAAGGCTAAGGGAGTAAACCCGAACAGAATATCTGGAGCGGAACCCCGTAGGCGGTCATGTGTCACCTTTGGCATGTTTCCGGCAGTTCCTGCAGCCATACCAGTGCCAAACGTCGTGCTCTGCACTCCTTTGGACTCCACCAGAAAGGCCGATGGGGGGTTTTGACGATTGGGCAACTTTCAACCTCCATACACTCGACGAGGCATGCGCCATGGAGAGGTCACTCCATAGTTGCCTCACAGGGACTGAAACAACACAGAAAGCAGCAGTTACGGGTTATAAGTCCAGCTAAATTGGCGTAGAGATTGGGAACCACGGGTTGACTTTGTCGGTGGGAGAGGTCATCGCACCTCACTGGACAGCTACTGCCCGCCTCAAACCGGGCAGCCCCCGGTCAATAAGGTTCTGTCCCTCCACGGTCCACCTGCTTCATTAGGTCTTGGAGCTCAGGGTCATTGCCGGAAAGGTGGACTGCAACACCGCACCAAACAACATGAAAAAAGGAAAGAAGGTACCAGCCCTTCACTTTGCAAGCTGGAACGTCAGAACTATGTGTCCTGGCCTGTCGCAAGACCTTACACAAATCAACGATTCTCGGAAGACCGCCATCATTAACAACGAGTTCAATAGACTCAATGTAGACATTGCAGCACTTCAGGAGACACACCTTCCCGCGAGTGGATCTCTAGCAGAGCAAGACTACACCTTCTTCTGGCAGGGCAGGGATCCTGAAGAACCAAGAGAGCATGGAATGGGCATCACCATCAGAAACCCCTAGCTCAGCATGATAGAGCCTCCCTCAAATGGCTCGGAATGCATACTGTCCATCCGACTGCTCACCACCTCTGGTCCAGTACACCTACTCAGCATCTAAGCTCCAACACTCTGCTCCCCACATGAAGCTAAAGACCAGTTCTATGAGGAACTCCATAACATCATTAGCAGCATCCCCAACACTGAACACCTGTTCCTGCTGCGGGACTTTAATGCCAGTGTTGGGGCCGACCATGACTCATGGCCCTCCTGCCTTGGGTGCTATGGCGTTGGAAGGATGAATGAGAATGGACAGAGACTGCTTGAGTTGTGCACAACTCATCATAACCTCTGCATCACCAACTCGTTCTTTCACACTCAACCCTGTCACCAGGTTTCATGGAGACACCCAAGATCGCGTTGTTGGCACCAGCTAGACCTCATCGTCACAAGGTGAGCCTCCTTAAACAGTGTTAAAATCACACGCAGCTTCCACAGTGTGGACTGCGACACTGACCACTCCCTGGTGTGCAGCAAGGTTAGACTCAGACCAAAGAAGTTGCATCATTCCAAGCAGAAGGGCCACCCGCGCATCAACAAGAGCAGAATTTCTCATCCACAGCTGTTACAAAAATTTCTAAATTCACTTGTAACAGCCCTTCAAAACACTCCCACAGGGGATGCTGAGACCAAGTGGGCCCACATCAGAGACGCCATCTATGAGTCAGCTTTGACCACCGACGGCAAACGTGCGAAGAGAAATGCAGACTGGTTTCAATCTCATAATGAAGAGCTGGAACCTGTCATAGCCGCTAAACGCATTGCACTGTTGAACTACAAGAAAGCCCCCAGTGAGTTAACATCCGTAGCACTTAAAGCAGCCAGAAGCACTGCACAAAGAACAGCCAGGCGTTGCGCAAACGACTACTGGCAACACCTATGCAGTTATATTCAGCTGGCCTCAGACACCAGAAACATCAGAGGAATGTATGATGGCATTAAGAGAGCTTTTGTGCCAACCATCAAGAAGATCACCCCCCCCCCCCCCCCCAAATCTAAATCAGGGGACACAATCACTGAACAACGTAAACAAATCGACCAGTGGGTTGAGCACTACCTTGAACTGTATTCCAGGGAGAATGTTGTCACTGAGACCGCCCTCAATGCAGCCCAGTCTCTGCCAGTCATGGATGAGCTGGACATACAGCCAACAAAATCGGAACTCAGTGATGCCATTGATTCTCGAGCCAGTGGAAAAGTCCCTGGGAAGGACAGCATTACCCCTGAAATAATCAAGAGTGCCAAGCCTGCTATACTCTCAGCACTACATGAACTGCTATGCCTGTGCTGGGACGAGGGAGCAGCACCACAGGACATGCGCGATGCCAATATCATTACCCTCTATAAAAACAAAGGTGACCGCGGTGACTGCAACAACTACCGTGGAATCTCCCTGCTCAGCATAGTGGGGAAAGTCTTTGCTCGAGTCGCTCTAAACAGGCTCCAGAAGCTGGCTGAGCACATCTAACCTGACGTGCAGTGTGCCTTTCATGCAGAGAGATCGACCGTTGACATGCTGTTCTCCCTTCATCAGATACAGGAGAAATGCCGTGAACAACAGATGCCCCTCTACATTGCTTTCATTGATCTCACCAAAGCCTTTGACCTCGTCAGCAGACGTGGTCTCTTCAGACTACTAGAAAAGATCGGATGTCCACCAAAGCTACTAAGTATCATCACCTCATTCCATGACAATATGAAAGGCACAATTCAACATGGTGGCTCCTCATCAGAGCCCTTTCCTATCCTGAGTGGTGTGAAACAGGGCTGTGTTCTCGCACCCACACTTTTTGGGATTTTCTTCTCCCTGCTGCTTTCACATGCGTTCAAATCCTCTGAAGAAGGAATTTTCCTCCACACAAGATCAGGGGGCAGGTTGTTCAACCTTGCCCGTCTAAGAGCGAAGTCCAAAGTACGGAAAGTCCTCATCAGAGAACTCCTCTTTGCTGACGATGCTGCTTTAACATCTCACACTGAAGAATGCCTGCAGAGTCTCATCGACAGGTTTGCGTCTGCCTGCAATGAATTTGGCCTAACCATCAGCCTCAAGAAAACGAACATCATGGGGCAGGATGTCAGAAATGCTCCATCCATCAATATTGGCGACCACGCTCTGGAAGTGGTTCAAGAGTTCACCTACCTAGGCTCAACTATCACCAGTAACCTGTCTCTAGATGCAGAAATCAACAAGCGCATGGGTAAGGCTTCCACTGCTATGTTCAGACTGGCCAAGAGAGTGTGGGAAAATGGCGCACTGACACGGAACACAAAAGTCCGAGTGTATCAGGCCTGTGTCCTCAGTACCTTGCTCTACGGCAGCGAGGCCTGGACAACGTATGCCAGCCAAGAGCGACGTCTCAATTCATTCCATCTTCGCTGCCTTCGGAGAATACTTGGCATCAGGTGGCAGGACTATATCTCCAACACAGAAGTCCTTGAAGCGGCCAACATCCCCAGCTTATACACACTACTGAGTCAGCGGCGCTTGAGATGGCTTGGCCATGTGAGCCGCATGGAAGATGGCAGGATCCCCAAAGACACATTGTACAGCGAGCTCGCCACTGGTATCAGACCCACCGGCCGTCCATGTCTCCGTTATAAAGACGTCTGCAAACGCGACATGAAATCGTGTGACATTGATCACAAGTCGTGGGAGTCAGTTGCCAGCATTCGCCAGAGCTGGCGGGCAGCCATAAAGACAGGGCTAAATTGTGGCGAGTCGAAGAGACTTAGTAGTTGGCAGGAAAAAAGACAGAGGCGCAAGGGGAGAGCCAACTGTGCAACAGCCCCAACAAACAAATTTCTCTGCAGCACCTGTGGAAGAGCCTGTCACTCCAGAATTGGCCTTTATAGCCACTCCAGGCGCTGCTTCACAAACCACTGACCACCTCCAGGCGCGTATCCATTGTCTCTCGAGATAAGGAGGCCCAAAAGAAAGAAAGAAAGAGTAATATTGTTATTAATGAACGCTGTTCATTATTATTAGTATCAGTGATAGTGTTCTGAATGAACACTGTACATTATGAGTATCAGTAATAGCGTTATTAATGAACGCTGTACATTATTGAGTATCAGTAATATTGTTATTAATGAACGCTGCACATTATTATTAGTATCAGTGATAGTGTTCTGAATGAACACTGTACATTATTATGAGTATCAGTAATAGCGTTATTAATGAACGCTGTACATTATTATGAGTATCAGTAATATTGTTATTAATGAACGCTGCACATTATTATGAGTATCAGTAATATTGTTATTAATGAACACAGTACATTATTATTAGTATCAGTAATATTGTTATTAATGAACGCTGTTCATTATTATTAGTATCAGTAATAGCGTTATTAATGAACACAGTACATTATTATTAGTATCAGTAATATTGTTATTAATGAACGCTGTTCATTATTATTAGTATCAGTGATAGTGTTATGAATGAACGCTGTTCATTATTATTAGTATCAGTGATAGTGTTATGAATGAATGCTGTACATTATTATTGGGATTTGTAATGGTGTTAATGAACGCTGTAAATTATTATAATGTATCAGTGATTGCATTATTACTGAACGGTATACGTTATTGTTAGTAGCAGTAATAGCGTTATTAATGAACACTGTATATTATTATTAGTATCAGTAATAGTGTTATTAATGAACGCTGTACATAATTATGAGTATCAGTAATATTGTCATTAATGAATGCTGTACATTATTATTAGTATCAGTAATAGTGTTATTAATGAATGCTGTACATTATTATTAGTATCAGTAATATTGTTATTAATGAACATGTGCATTATTATTAGTATCAGTAATATTGTTATTAATGAACGCTGTACATTATTATTAGTATCAGTAATATTGTTATTAATGAACGCTGTACATTATTAGTATCAGTAATAGTGTTATTAATGAACGCTGTACAATATTAGTATCAGTAATAGTTTTAATAATAATATACAGTGTTCATTAATAATATCAGTAATAGTGTTATTAATGAACATGTGCATTATTATTAGTATCAGTAATGGTGTTATTAATGAATGCTGTACATTATTATGAATATCAGTAATAGTGTTATAAACGAACGCTGTACATTATTATGAGTATCAGTAATAGTGTTATTAATGAACACTGTACATTATTAGTATCAGTAATATTGTTATTAATGAACACTGTACATTATTATTAGTATCAGTAATAGTGTTATTAATGAACACTGTACATTACTATTAGTATCAGTAATAGTGTTATAAACGAACGCTGTCCATTATTATTAGTATCAGTAATAGTGTTATTAATGAATGCTGTACATTATTAGTTTCAGTAATAGAGTTATTAATGAACGATGTTCATTATTATCAGTGTCAGTAATAATTTTCTTCATGAACGCTGTACATTATTATTAATATCAGTAATAGTTTTATTAATGAACGATGTACATTATTATTAGTATCAGTAATATTGTTATTAATGAACACTGCACAGTACTAGTATTAGTAATAGTTATTAATGAATGCTGTACATTACTATCAGTAATAGTGTTATTAATGAACGCTGTACATTATTAGTATCAGTAATAGTGTTATTAATGAAAGCTGTGCATTATTAGTATCAGTAAAAGTTTTAATAATAATATACAGTGTTCATTAATAATATCAGTAATAGTGTTATCAATGAACAATGTGCATTATTATTAGTATCAGTAATGGTGTTATTAATGAATGCTGTATATTATTATGAGTATCAGTAATAGCGTTATTAATGAACGCTGCACATTATTATGATTATCAGTAATATTGTTATTAATGAACGCTGTTCATTCTTATTCGTATCAGTAATCGTGTTATGAATGAACACAGTACATTATTATTAGTATCAGTAATAGTGTTATTAATGAACGCTGTTCATTATTATTAGTATCAGTGATAGTGTTATGAATGAACGCTGTACATTATTATTGGGATTAGTAATGGTGTTAATGAACGCTGTAAATTATTATAATGTATCAGTGATTGCATTATTACTGAACAGTACACGTTATTGTTAGTATCAGTAATAGTGTTATTAATGAACGCTGTACATTATTATGAGTATCAGTAATAGTGTTATTAATGAACGATGTGCATTATCATTAGTATCAGTAATAGTGTTAGTATTGAACGGTGTATATTATTAGTATCAGTAATAGTGTTATTAATGAACGCTGTATTTATTATGAGTATCAGTAACAGTGTTATTAATGAACGCTGTACATTATTATTAGTATCAGTAATAGTGTTATTAACGAATGTTGTACATTATTATTAGTATCAGTAATAGTGTTATTAACGAATGTTGTACATTATTATTAGTATCAGCAATAGTGTTATTAAGGAATGGTGTACATTATTAGTGTCAGTAATAGCATTATTAATGAACATTGTACATTATTAGTATCAGTAAAAGCGTTATTAATGAAACCTGTACGTTATTATTAATATCAGAAATAGCGTTATTAATGAACACTTTATATTATTATTAGTATTAGGAATAGTGTTAATAATAATATACAGTGTTCATTAATAATATCAGTAATAGTGCTTTGAATGAACAATGTGCATATTATTAGTATCAGTAATGGTGTTATTAATGAATGCTGTACATTATTATGAATATCAGTCGTCATGTTATGAAACAACGCTAAACATTATTAGTTTCAGTAATAGAGTTATTAATGAACGATGTTCATTATTATCAGTGTCAGTAATAATTTTCTTCATGAACACTGTACATTATTATTAATATCAGTAATAGGTTTATTAATGAACGATGTACATTATTATTAGTATCATTAAAAGTGTTATTAATGAACACTGCACAGTACTAGTATTAGTAATAGTGTTATTAATGAACGCTGTACATTATTACTATCAGTAATAGTGTTATTAATGAACGCTGTACATTATTAGTATCAGTAATAGTTTTAATAATAATATACAGTGTTCATTAATAATATCAGTAATAGTGTTATCAATGAACAATGTGCATTATTATTAGTATCAGTAATGGTGTTATTAATGAGCGCTGTACATTATTATGAGTATCAGTAATAGCGTTATTAATGAACGCTGTACATTATTATGAGTATCAGTAATATTGTTATTAATGAACGCTGCACATTATTATGAGTATCAGTAATATTATTATTAATGAACGCTGTTCATTATTATTAGTATCAGTGATAGTGTTATGAATGAACACAGTACATTATTATTAGTATCAGTAATATTGTTATTAATGAACGCTGTTCATTATTATTAGTATCAGTGATAGTGTTATGAATGAATGCTGTACATTATTATTGGGATTTGTAATGGTGTTAATGAACGCTGTAAATTATTATAATGTATCAGTGATTGCATTATTACTGAACGGTATACGTTGTTGTTAGTATCAGTAATGGCGTTATTAATGAACACTGTATATTATTATTAGTATCAGTAATAGTGTTATTAATGAACACTGTACATTATTATGAGTATCAGTAATATTGTCACTAATGAATGTGTACATTATTATTAGTATCAGTAATAGTGTTATTAATGAACATGTGCATTATTATTAGTATCAGTAATGGTGTTATTAATGAATGCTGTACATTATTATGAATATCAGTAATAGCGTTATTTATGAACTCTGTACATTATTATGAGTATCAGTAATATTGTTATTCATGAACGCTGTACTTTATTATTAGTACCAGTAATAGTGTTATTAATGAATGCTGTACATTATTAGTGTCAGTGACAGCGTGATTAATGAACGTTGCACGTTATTATTAGCATCAGTAATAGTGTTATTAATGAATGCTGTACGGTATTATTAGTATCAGAAATAGCATTATTAATGAAAACAGTATATTGTTAGTATCAGTGATATGTTATTTAGGAGCACTGTACATTATTATTTGTATCAGTAATAGTGCTGTTAATGAACGCTTTACATTATTAGTAATAGTGTTATTAATGAACAATGCAGATCATTTTTGTATCGTAATAGTGTTATTAATAACAGTACATTATTATTTGTATTAGTAATAGCATTATTAACGAACCCTGTACATTATTATTATTGTCAGTAATAGTGTTATTAATGAACGCTGTACTTTATTATTAGCACCAGTAATAGTGTTATGAATGAACACTGTACATTGTTATTCGTGTCAGTATGAGTGTTATTAATGAACACAGTACGTTATTATTAGCATCAGTAATAGCGTTATTCACGAATGCTGTACATTATTAGTATCAGTAATAGTGTTATTACTGAACGCTGTCCATTATTAGTATCAGTAGTAGCGTTATGAATGAATGCTGTAAATTATTATTAGTCAGTAATAGCGTTATTAATGAACGATGTATATTATTAGTATCAGTAACAGTGTTATTAATGAATGATGTACATTATTATTAGTGCCAGTCATAGTGTTTCTAATGAACGCTGTACATTATTATTAGTATCAGTAATAGTATTAATGAATGCTGCACATTATTGGTATCAGTAATAGTGTTATTAATGAACGCTGTGCATTATTATTAGTGCCAGTTATAGCGTTATTAATGGTCACTGTACATTATTATTAGTATCTGTAATCGCGTTATTAATGAACCATGAACATTATTATTGGTATCAGTAATAGTTAGTTAGTTAGTTAGTTAGAGATACAGCACTGAAACAGGCCCTTCGGCCCACCGAGTCTGTGCCGGCCATCAGCCACCCATTTGTACTAATCCTACACTAATTCCATATTCCTACCACATCCCCACCTGTCCCTATATTTCCCTACCGCCTCCCTCTACTAGGGGCAATTTATAATGGCCAATTTACCTATCAACCTGCAAGTCTTTAGGCATGTTATTGCTATGTTAGTGTTTTTAATGAACGATGTCCATTATTATTGGGATCAGTAATAGCGTTATTAATGAACCATATACATTATTAATATCAGTAATAATGTTATTAATGAACGATGTGCATTATTATTAGTATCGGTAGCTTTATTAATGAACGCTGTACTGTACATTATTATTATCGGTAATAGCGGCATCAACGAACGCTGTGCATTATTTGTACATTATTATCAGTAATATCGTTCTTAACGAACGCTATACAGCATTATCAGTATCAGTAATAGTCTTATTAACGAATGCTGTCTATTATTGTTAGTATCAGTAATAGCGTTATTAATGAACGCTGTACATTATTATCAGTATCAGTAATAGTGTTGTTCATGAACGCTGTACATTATTATTAGTATCAGTAATAACGTTATCAATGAACTGTGGAGATTTGCACTGATTCCTGTTATTTCTCTCTGATCCCAGGCTTAGGGATGTCGGTCTCACAGATGCTTGTGCCCAGGATATCGCCTCTGCTCTCAGTTCAAACCAGTCACTGATGGAGCTCAACCTGGAATCAAACTCCTTCACAGACCGATCTGTCCCCGTTCTCCGCCGCCTCATACTGAACTGCAGGAGTCTGGAGCGGATCCAGTGAGTGTTTGTGTTAATGTTTAATGTAATAAATAAAGTATAAATCAGATTTGGTCACTTTTATGAGTAATATTTCTGTAATTATTTTTTAAATATTAACCCCAGTCTCCCTGTTATTTACTTTATTGCTCAATCTCTTTGTTTCCTGTTCATCTTTAATCTGTTTCAGGTTGGGGCGGAATCAGTTCAGTCGAAATGGAGAGAATCAGTTGAAGTCGCTGCAGGGTACAAGACCTCGACTGGATGTGGGTGTGTGAACATTTCAATTTATAAACATCACTGTTTCTCTCCAAATAAACATTTTTGGCCAATTTTCTGTCCTTCCCCTTTAATTGGCCGCGCTCCAGGTTTAAATCCTATTGGCTGTTTCACTGTTTCGAGTTCGAGCTGAGCGAGTGTCATCTCCCATTGTGACGTCAGAGACCCAGCAACAGGGTCACGTGACTCAGCCGCCCGGCCCCACAGCGCTGCTTCTGCAGGATATCCGGGACTGAATGTTCCCCAATGGGGCACTGGGGAAATGTACAGACAGGAAGGGTCCAGGGTGGGGCTCAGTCTGGGCTGCAGTGGGACACTGGTAATTACACTCAATATCCCTGGGTTTGGGAACTACATTGTCCAGGACACAGCAAGGGAGAAGGTTTTAAAAAGAGTGCTGGAACGCCGCTCCCTCCCACGATCGCAGCCATTTTACCCCGCACCGGGAAAGAGGGAGAGAGTGGAAAGATAGACAGGATATGGGAAGGAGGCTGTGGGCGGGGTGGGTGGTGGAGAGAGCAGGCGTGGAGGAAGAAGTGGCGAGGGCACGGATTCGTTTGTAATGTCCACACAATCCTGCACATGCAGCTATCCTGCAGCTCCGATCTAAACATAAAGCTCACTGAAGTGATACCAGATCAAGTTCTTGCTTTGGCTCTTTTGACAACCCAGAAGCAGCTCACTGCCAGTGTTCATGCTGAATACGAACTCCCAGAATTTATCTGTTCCAGCTTCCAAAATGTGAGAAAACCCTTTTCAAAATGCCCACTGGATTAAAATTCGTGTTTGTGCACGGTGGGGGTGGGGGTGGGGGCGGTTGGCGGGAGTGGGGACCAGAAGTGGCCATTTTGCTTTCATTTGTTTTCGATTTTGTGATATATTGAGCAGCGCCATCTTTGCTAATGGCAGCTGCCAAAACGTCGCAGTGACCTTAAAGTGCGCGAGGTGGTATTTGCGCATGTGCAAGTACTGCGCCACCCGGTGGTTGCGTGATGCGCAATCGCAGCCTTTAACGAGCGCGGAAACTGGCAGCAGAGCACATCGGGAGAGAGGAGTTTAAAGAGCGCTGGAGCCCCTGACACAGACAGAGCATTCCCAGCTCCCTCCTGCATCTGGTCGCGGTACTGTTCTCCGCTTCCTCCCACTTCTAGTGGCAGTCATGGTCCCCACTCCCTCCCGCAAATGGTCCCACCTCTGGTCCCCGCTACTGGTCCACGCTTCCTCCCGCAAATGGTCCACGCTTCTGGCTCCCGCTCTCTCTCCCTTCTGGTGGCGCTAACGATACCCGCTCTCTCCCGCAACTGGTCCCTGCTCCCTCCCGGTATTGGTCCCGCTTCTGGTCTCCGCTCTCATCCGCATCTGTTCCCGCTTCCTCCCCCTGCTGATGGCGCTTCTGATCCCCGTCCCTCCCGCTACTGATCCCAGCTCCCTCCCGTTCCTGGTCGCGTTATTGGCTCCCGCTCCCACCCGCTTCCATTCCCCGCTCTCTCCTGCTACTGGTCGAGCTACTGGTCACCGCTGCCACCCGCTACTGGTCCTTATTCTGGTCCCAGCTCCCACGCAGCACTGGTCGCGTTACTGGTCCCGGGTCCCTCCCGCTTCTGGTCGCGCATCTGTTCCCCGCTCACTCCCGTCAATGGTCCCGCTTCTTGTTCCCGCTCCCTTCCACTTCTGGTCCCGCTCCCTCCCGCTACTGGTGGCGCTTCTGATCCCCGCTCCCTCCTTCTTTTGGTCCCCGCTCTCTCCCGCATCTGGTCCCGCTCCCTCCTGCTACTGGTCCCCGCGCTCTCCCGCATCTGGTCCCCGCTCCCTCCCGCTCCTGGTGGTGCTAACGATTCCCGCTCCCTCCCGCTACTGGTCGCATTACTGGTCCCTGCTCCCTCCCTCTACTGGTCGCGTTGCTGGTCACTGCTCTCTCCGCCTTCTGGTGGCGCTAATGGTCCCTCCCGCTACTGGTCCCATTTCTGTTCCCCGCTCCCTCCCGCTAGTGGTCCCCGCTCCGCCCGCAACTGATCCCGCTTCTGGATCCCGTTCCCTCCCGCTCCTGGTGGCGCTACTGGTCCCTGCTCCCTCCCATTTCCGGTCGCGCGATTGGTCCACGATCCGTCCCGGCACTGGTCCCACTGCTGGTCCCGATTCTGGTTCCCGATCCCTACCTCTAAGTCGCCCTTCTGGTTTCCGCATCCTCCCGCTGCTGGTCGCGGTAGTCGTCCACGCTCGCTGGGTCTTCTGGTCGCGCTACTGGGCCCCGCTCCCTCCCGCTACTGATCCCTGCTACTGGTCCAGCTCCCTGCCACAACTGGTCCCGCTCCTGCTCCCCGCGCCCTCCCGCAACTGGTCCCCGCTTCTGGTCGCGCAACTGGTTCGCGCTAATGGTCGCGCTACTAGTCCTCACTCCCTCCCACTTTTGGTCGCTTTACTGGACCCCGCACCCTCCCACTATTGGTGGCGCTAATGGTCCTCGCTCCTTACCGCTTCGAAGCCCGCTCTCTCCCAGTTCTGGACGCGGCAGTGGTCCATGCTCCCTCCCGCTACTGGTCCCCCATATGGTCCCCGCTCCCTCCCGCTTCTGAACCCCGCTTCCTCCCGTTTCTGGTCGCGCCAGTGGTCCCCGCTACTGGAGCCGTTCCCTCCCGCTTCTGGTCACGCAACAGGTCCCCGCACTCTCCCGCAACTAGTCTCTGCTCCCTCCTGCTGTTCGTCGCGCCAGTGGTCCCCTGTACTGGGCACGTTCCCTCCCGATACTGGGCACGTAACAGGTCCCCGCTCTCTCCCGCTTCTGGTGCCGCAAACGATCCCCGCTCTCTGCCGGTACTCTTCCTGTTTCTGGTCCCCGCTCCCACGCGGTACTGGTAGCTCTACTGGTCACCGCTCCCTCCCGCCAGAAGTACAGGCTCCCCCCCCGCCTCAGATCTCCGCTCCCTCACGGTACTGGTCGCGCTACTGCTGCCTGCTCCCTCCGGCTTCTAGTCGCGGTACTGTTCTCCGCTCCCTCCCGCTTCTGGTGGCAGTCGTGGTCCCCACTCCCTCCCGCTACTGGTCCCCACTCGTACCCGCTTTTGGTCGCGCTACTGGTTCCCGCTTCTGGTTTCCCGCTCCCTCCCGCAAATGGTCCCACCTCTGGTCCCCGCTACTGGTCCACGCTTCCTCCCGCAAATGGTCCACGCTTCTGACTCCCGCTCTCTCTCCCTTCTGGTGGTGCGAACGATCCCCGCTCTCTCCCGCAACTGGTCCCTGCTCCCTCCCGGTATTGGTCCCGCTTCTGGTCTCCGCTCTCATCCGCATCTGTTCCCGCTTCCTCCCCCTGCTGATGGCGCTTCTGATCCCCGTCCCTCCCGCTACTGATCCCCGCTCCCTCCCGTTCCTGGTCGCGTTATTGGCTCCCCCTCCCACCCGCTTCCATTCCCCGCTCTCTCCTGCTACTGGTCGAGCTACTGGTCACCGCTGCCACCCGCTACTGGTCCTTATTCTGGTCCCAGCTCCCACGCAGCACTGGTCGCGTTACTGGTCCCGGGTCCCTCCCGCTTCTGGTCGCGCATCTGTTCCCCGCTCACTCCCGTCAATGGTCCCGCTTCTGGTCCCGCTCCCTCCCGCTCCTGGAGGCGCTAACGATTCCCGCTCCCTCCCGCTACTGGTCGCATTACTGGTCCCTGCTCCCTCCCTCTACTGGTCGCGTTGTTGCTCTCTCCGGCTACTGTTCCCGCTTCTGCTCCACACTCCCTCCCCCAACTGATCCCCGCTTCTGGTCGTCGCTACTGGTCGCGCGACTGGTCCCCGCTCCGTCTCGCTTCTGGTCCCGCTTCTGAACCCCGCTTCCTCCCGTTTCTGGTAGCGCCAATGGTCCCCGCTGCTGGATCCGCTTCTGGACCCGTTCCCCCCTCCCCCCCCCCCCCCGCTCCTGGTCACGCAACGGGTCCCCGCTCTCACCCGCTTCCGGTCTCCGCTTGCTCCCGCCACTGCTTGTGTTACTGATCCCCGTTTCCTCCCGCTACTGGTCCTGCTTCTGGTCCCCGCCACGCGGTACTGGTCGCGTTACGGGTCCCGTTCCCTCCCGCTTCTGGTCGTGCATCCGTTCCCCGCTCACTCCCGTCAATGGTCGCGCTTCTGGTTCCCGCTCCCTCCCGCTTCTGGTGCCGCAAACGATCCCCGCACCCTCCCGCTCCTGGTGGCGCTGACGATCTCCGCACCCTCCCGCTCCTGGTGGCGCTGACGATCTCCGCATCCTCCCGCTCCTGGTGGCGCTGACGATCTCCGCACCCTCCCGCTCCTGGTGGCGCTGACGATCTCCGCACCCTCCCGCTCCTGGTGGCGCTGACGATCTCCGCACCCTCCCGCTCCTGGTGGCGCTGACGATCTCCGCACCCTCCCGCTCCTGGTGGCGCTGACGATCTCCGCACCCTCCCGCTCCTGGTGGCGCTGACGATCTCCGCACCCTCCCGCTCCTGGTGGCGCTGACGATCTCCGCACCCTCCCGCTCCTGGTGGCGCTGACGATCTCCGCACCCTCCCGCTCCTGGTGGCGCTGACGATCTCCGCACCCTCCCGCTCCTGGTGGCGCTGACGATCTCCGCACCCTCCCGCTCCTGGTGGCGCTGACGATCTCCGCACCCTCCCGCTCCTGGTGGCTCTGACGATCCCCGCACCCTCCCGCTCCTGGTGGCGCTGACGATCTCCGCACCCTCCCGCTCCTGGTCCTGCATCTGGTCCCCGCTGCCATACGGTACTGGTCGCGTTACTGTTCCCTGCTCCCTCCCGCGACTGGTCGCGTTGCTAGTCACTGCTCCCTCCGCTTCTGGTGGCGCTAATGGCCCCTCCCGCGACTGTTCCCATTTCTGGTCCCCGCTCCCTCCCGCTACTGGTCCCCGCTCCGCCCTCACCTGGTCCCGCTTCTGGACCCGGATCCCTCCCGCTTCTGGTGGCGCTACTGGTCCCTGCTCCCACCCATTTCCGGTTCGCGCTATTGGTCCTCGATCCCTTGCCGGCATTATTCCCACTGCTGCTCCCCGCTCCCTCCCGCTGCTGGTCACGCTACTGGTCCCGATTCCGGTCCCCGATCCCTACCTCTACGTCGCCCTACTGGTCCCCGCTTCCTCCCGCTTCTGGTCGCGCTAGTAGTACCCGCTCCCTGGCACATCTGGTCGCGCTACTGCACCCCGCTCCCTGCCGCTACTGGTCCCGGTTCTGCTCCACACTCCCTCCCGCAACTGATCCCCGCTTCTGGTCGCCGCTACTGGTCGCGCTACTGGTCCCCGCTCCCTCTCGCTTCTGGTCCCGCTTCTGAACCCCGCTTCCTCCCGTTTCTGCTCCCACTTCTGGTCGCGCTGCTGGTCCCCGCTGCCTCCCGCTTCTGGTGGCGCCAATGTTCCCCCGCTGCTGGATCCGCTTCTGGACCCGTTCCCCGCCCGCTCCTGGTCACGCAACGGGTCCCCGCTCCCACCCGCTTCCGGTCTCCGCTCGCTCCCGCCACTGCTTGTGTTACTGATCCCCGTTCCCTCCCGCTACTGGTCGCGCATCCGTTCCCCGCTCACTCCCGTCAATTGTCCCGCTTCTGGTTCCCGCTCCCTTCCACTTCTGAAGCCCGCTCCCTCCCGCTTCTGGTCGCGCTTCTGGTCCAGCTGCTCCGTCCCGTATCGAGTCCCCGCTCTCTCTCCCTTCTGCTGCCGCAAACGATCCCCGCTCTCTGCCGGTACTGGTCCTGTTTCTGGTCCCCGCTCCCACGTGGTACTGGTAGCTCTACTGGTCACCGCTTCCTCCCGCCCGAAGTACAGGCTCCCCCCCGCCACAGATCTCCGCTCCCTCCCGCTACTGGTCGCGCTACTGCTCCCTGCTCCCTCCGGCTTCAGGTCGCGGTACTGTTCTCCGCTCCCTCCCGCTTCTGGTGGCAGTTGTGGTCCCCACTCCCTCCCGCTACTGGTCCCCACTCGTACCCGCTTTTGGTAGCGCTACTGGTTCCCGCTTCTGGTTTCCCGCTCCCTCCCGCAAATGGTCCCACCTCTGGTCCCCGCTACTGGTCCACGCTCCCTCCCGCAAATGGTCCACGCTTCTGGCTCCCGCTCTCTCTCCCTTCTGGTGGTGCTAACGATCCCCGCTCTCTCCCGCAACTGGTCCCTGCTCCCTCCCGGTATTGGTCCCGCTTCTGGTCTCCGCTCTCATCCGCATCTGTTCCCGCTTCCTCCCCCTGCTGATGGCGCTTCTGATCCCCGTCCCTCCCGTTCCTGGTCGCGTTATTGGCTCCCGCTCCCACCCGCTTCCATTCCCCGCTCTCTCCTGCTACTGGTCGAGCTACTGGTCACCGCTGCCACCCGCTACTGGTCCTTCTTCTGGTCCCAGCTCCCACGCATCACTGGTCGCGTTACTGATCCCGGGTCCCTCCCGCTTCTGGTCGCGCATCTGTTCCCCGCTCACTCCCGTCAATGGTCCCGCTTCTTGTTCCCGCTCCCTTCCACTTCTGGTCCCGCTCCCATCCCGCTACTGGTGGCGCTTCTGATCCCCGCTCCCTCCTTCTTTTGGTCCCCGCTCTCTCCCGCATCTGGTCCCGCTCCCTCCTGCTAATTGTCCGCGCGCTCTCACGCATTTGGTCCCCGCTCCCTCCCGCTCCTGAAGGAGCTAACGATTCCCGCTCCCTCCCTCTACTGGTCGCGTTGCTGCTCTCTCCGGCTACTGTTCCCGCTTCTGCTCCACACTCCCTCCCACAACTGATCCCCGCTTCTGGTCGCCGCTACTGGTCGCGCTACTGGTCCCCGCTCCGTCTCGCTTCTGGTCCCGCTTCTGAACCCCGCTTTCTCCCGTTTCTGCTCCCACTTCTGGTCGCGCTGCTGGTGCCCGCTGCCTCCCGCTTCTGGTGGCGCCAATGGTCCCCGCTGCTGGATCCGCTTCTGGACCCGTTCCCCCCTCCCCCCCCACCCCGCTCCTGGTCACGCAACGGGTCCCCGCTCTCACCCGCTTCCGGTCTCAGCTTGCTCCCGCCACTGCTTGTGTTACTGATCCCCGTTTCCTCGCGCTGCTGGTCCTGCTTCTGGTCCCCGCCACGCGGTACTGGTCGCGTTACGGGTCCCGTTCCCTCCCGCTTCTGGTCCCGCTCCCTCCCGCTACTGGTGGCGCTTCTGATCCCCGCTCCCTCCTTCTTTTGGTCCCCGCTCTCTCCCGCATCTGGTCCCGCTCCCTCCTGCTGATGGTCCGCGCGCTCTCACGCATTTGGTCCCCGCTCCCTCCCGCTCCTGGAGGCGCTAACGATTCCCGCTCCCTCCCGCTACTGGTCGCATTACTGGTCCCTGCTCCCTCCCTCTACTGGTCGCGTTGCTGGTCACTGCTCTCTCCGGCTTCTGGTGGCGTTAATGGTCCCTCCCGCTACTGGTCCCATTTCTGTTCCCCGCTCCCTCCCGCTAGTGGTCCCCGCTCCGCCCGCAACTGATCCCGCTTCTGGATCCCGTTCCCTCCCGCTCCTGGTGGCGCTACTGGTCCCATTTCTGTTCCCTGCTCCCTCCCGCTAGTGGTCCCCGCTCCGCTCCCAACTGATCCCGCTTCTGGGCCCCGCTCCCTCCCGCTACTGATCCCTGCTACTGGTCCACGCTCCCTGCCACTACTGGTCCCGCTCCTGCTCCCCGCTCCCTCCCGCAACTGGTCCCTGCTCCCTCCCGGTATTGGTCCCGCTTCTGGTCTCCGCTCTCATCCGCATCTGTTCCCGCTTCCTCCCCCTGCTGATGGCGCTTCTGATCCCCGTCCCTCCCGCTACTGATCCCAGCTCCCTCCCGTTCCTGGTCGCGTTATTGGCTCCCGCTCCCACCCGCTTCCATTCCCCGCTCTCTCCTGCTACTGGTCGAGCTACTGGTCACCGCTGCCACCCACTACTGGTCCTTATTCTGGTCCCAGCTCCCACGCAGCACTGGTCGCGTTACTGGTCCCGGGTCCCTCCCGCTTCTGGTCGCGCATCTGTTCCCCGCTCACTCCCGTCAATGGTCCCGCTTCTTGTTCCCGCTCCCTTCCACTTCTGGTCCCGCTCCCTCCCGCTACTGGTGGCGCTTCTGATCCCCGCTCCCTCCTTCTTTTGGTCCCCGCTCTCTCCCGCATCTGGTCCCGCTCCCTCCTGCTACTGGTCCCCGCGCTCTCCCGCATCTGGTCCCCGCTCCCTCCCGCTCCTGGTGGTGCTAACGATTCCCGCTCCCTCCCGCTACTGGTCGCATTACTGGTCCCTGCTCCCTCCCTCTACTGGTCGCGTTGCTGGTCACTGCTCTCTCCGCCTTCTGGTGGCGCTAATGGTCCCTCCCGCTACTGGTCCCATTTCTGTTCCCCGCTCCCTCCCGCTAGTGGTCCCCGCTCCGCCCGCAACTGATCCCGCTTCTGGATCCCGTTCCCTCCCGCTCCTGGTGGCGCTACTGGTCCCTGCTCCCTCCCATTTCCGGTCGCGCGATTGGTCCACGATCCGTCCCGGCACTGGTCCCACTGCTGGTCCCGATTCTGGTTCCCGATCCCTACCTCTAAGTCGCCCTTCTGGTTTCCGCACCCTCCCGCTGCTGGTCGCGGTAGTCGTACACGCTCTCTGGGTCTTCTGGTCGCGCTACTGGGCCCCGCTCCGTCCCGCTACTGATCCCTGCTACTGGTCCAGCTCCCTGCCACAACTGGTCCCGCTCCTGCTCCCCGCGCCCTCCCGCAACTGGTCCCCGCTTCTGGTCGCGCAACTGGTTCGCGCTAATGGTCCCGCTACTAGTCCTCACTCCCTCCCACTTTTGGTCGCTTTACTGAACCCCGCACCCTCCCACTATTGGTGGCGCTAATGGTCCTCGCTCCTTACCGCTTCGAAGCACGCTCTCTCCCAGTTCTGGACGCGGCAGTGGTCCATGCTCCCTCCCGCTACTGGTCCCCCATATGGTCCCCGCTCCCTCACGCTTCTGAACCCCGCTTCCTCCCGTTTCTGGTCGCGCCAGTGGTCCCCGCTACTGGAGCCGTTCCCTCCCGCTTCTGGTCACGCAACAGGTCCCCGCTCTCTCCCGCAACTAGTCCCTGCTCCCTCCTGCTGTTCGTCGCGCCAGTGGTCCCCTGTACTGGGCCCGTTCCCTCCCGATACTGGGCACGTAACAGGTCCCCGCTCACACCCGTCAATGGTCGCGCTTCTGGTTCCCGCTCCCTCCCGCTTCTGGTGCCGCAAACGATCCCCGCTCTCTGCCGGTACTCTTCCTGTTTCTGGTCCCCGCTCCCACGCGGTACTGGTAGCTCTACTGGTCACCGCTTCCTCCCGCCAGAAGTACAGGCTCCCCCCCGCCACAGATCTCCGCTCCCTCCCGCTACTGGTCGCGCTACTGCGACCTGCTCCCTCCGGCTTCTGGTCGCGGTACTGTTCTCCGCTCCCTCCCGCTTCTGGTGGCAGTCGTGGTCCCCACTCCCTCCCGCTACTGGTCCCCACTCGTACCCGCTTTTGGTCGCGCTACTGGTTCCCGCTTCTGGTTTCCCGCTCCCTCCCGCAAATGGTCCCACCTCTGGTCCCCGCTACTGGTCCACGCTTCCTCCCGCAAATGGTCCACGCTTCTGACTCCCGCTCTCTCTCCCTTCTGGTGGCGTTAACGATCCCCGCTCTCTCCCGCAACTGGTCCCTGCTCCCTCCCGGTATTGGTCCCGCTTCTGGTCTCCGCTCTCATCCGCATCTGTTCCCGCTTCCTCCCCCTGCTGATGGCGCTTCTGATCCCCGTCCCTCCCGCTACTGATCCCCGCTTCCTCCCGTTCCTGGTCGCGTTATTGGCTCCCGCTCCCACCCGCTTCCATTCTCCGCTCTCTCCTGCAACTGGTCGAGCTACTGGTCACCGCTGCCACCCGCTACTGGTCCTTATTCTGGTCCCAGCTCCCACGCAGCACTGGTCGCGTTACTGGTCCCGGGTCCCTCCCGCTTCTGGTCGCGCATCTGTTCCCCGCTCACTCCCGTCAATGGTCCCGCTTCTGGACCCGTTCCCCGCCCACTCCTGGTCACGCAACGGGTCCCCGCTCCCACCCGCTTCCGGTCTCCGCTCGCTCCCGCCACTGCTTGTGTTACTGATCCCCGTTCCCTCCCGCCAGAGGGAGGGAACTCGTCCTGCTTCTGGTCCCCGCCACGCGGTACTGGTCGCGTTACGGGTCCCGTTCCCTCCCGCTTCTGGTCGCGCATCCGTTCCCCGCTCACTCCCGTCAATTGTCCCGCTTCTGGTTCCCGCTCCCTTCCACTTCTGGTCCCGCTCCCATCCCTCTTATGGTCGCGCTTCTGGTCGCGCTGCTCCGTCCCGTATCGAGTCCCCGCTCTCTCTCCCTTCTGGTGCTGCAAACGAACCCCGCTCTCTGCCGGTACTGGTCCTGTTTCTGGTCCCCGCTCCCACGCGGTACTGGTAGCTCTACTGGTCACCGCTCCCTCCCGCCAGAAGTACAGGCTCCCCCCCGCCACAGATCTTCGCTCCCTCACGCTACTGGTCGCGCTACTGCTCCCTGCTCCCTCCGGCTTCTGGTCGCGGTACTGTTCTCCGCTCCCTCCCGCTTCTGGTGGCAGTTGTGGTCCCCACTCCCTCCCGCTACTGGTCCCCACTCGTACCCGCTTTTGGTCGCGCTACTGGTTCCCGCTTCTGGTTTCCCGCTCCCTCCCGCAAATGGTCCCACCTCTTGTCCCCGCTACTGGTCCACGCTCCCTCCCGCAAATGGTCCCACCTCTGGTCCCCGCTACTGGTCCACGCTCCCTCCCGCAAATGGTCCCCGCTTCTGGCTCCCGCTCTCTCTCCCTTCTGGTGGTGCTAACGATCCCCGCTCTCTCCCGCAACTGGTCCCTGCTCCCTCCCGGTATTGGTCCCGCTTCTGGTCTCCGCTCTCATCCGCATCTGTTCCCGCTTCCTCCCCCTGCTGATGTAGCTTCTGATCCCCGTCCCTCCCGTTCCTGGTCGCGTACTTGGCTCCCGCTCCCACCCGCTTCCATTCCCCGCTCTCTCCTGCTACTGGTCGAGCTACTGGTCACCGCTGACACCCGCTACTGGTCCTTCTTCTGGTCCCAGCTCCAACGCATCACTGGTCGCGTTACTGATCCCGGGTCCCTCCCGCTTCTGGTCGCGCATCTGTTCCCCGCTCACTCCCGTCAATGGTCCCGCTTCTTGTTCCCGCTCCCTTCCACTTCTGGTCCCGCTCCCTCCCGCTACTGGTGGCGCTTCTGATCCCCGCTCCCTCCTTCTTCTGATCCCCGCTCCCTCCTGCTAATTGTCCGCGCGCTCTCACGCATTTGGTCCCCGCTCCCTCCCGCTCCTGGAGGCGCTAACGATTCCCGCTCCCTCCCGCTACTGGTCGCATTACTGGTCCCTGCTCCCTCCCTCTACTGGTCGCGTTGCTGCTCTCTCCGGCTACTGTTCCCGCTTCTGCTCCACACTCCCTCCCACAACTGATCCCCGCTTCTGGTCGCCGCTACTGGTCGCGCGACTGGTCCCCGCTCCGTCTCGCTTCTGAACCCCGCTTCCTCCCGTTTCTGCTCCCACTTCTGGTCGCGCTGCTGGTGCCCGCTGCCTCCCGCTTCTGGTGGCGCCAATGGTCCCCGCTGCTGGATCCGCTTCTGGACCCGTTCCCCCCTCCCCCCGCCCCCCCCGCTCCTGGTCACGCAACGGGTCCCCGCTCTCACCCGCTTCCGGTCTCCGCTCGCTCCCGCCACTGCTTGTGTTACTGATCCCCGTTCCCTCCCGCTACTGGTCCTGCTTCTGGTCCCCGCCACGCGGTACTGGTCGCGTTACGGGTCCCGTTCCCTCCCGCTTCTGGTCGTGCATCCGTTCCCCGCTCACTCCCGTCAATGGTCGCGCTTCTGGTTCCCGCTCCCTCCCGCTTCTGGTGCCGCAAACGATCCCCGCACCCTCCCGCTCCTGGTGGCTCTGACGATCCCCGCACCCTCCCGCTCCTGGTGGCGCTGACGATCTCCGCATCCTCCCGCTCCTGGTGGCGCTGACGATCTCCGCATCCTCCCGCTCCTGGTGGCTCTGACGATCCCCGCACCCTCCCGCTCCTGGTGGCGCTGACGATCCCCGCACCCTCCCGCTCCTGGTGGCGCTGACGATCCCCGCACCCTCCCGCTCCTGGTGGCTCTGACGATCCCCGCACCCTCCCGCTCCTGGTCCTGCATCTGGTCCCCGCTGCCATACGGTACTGGTCGCGTTACTGTTCCCTGCTCCCTCCCGCGACTGGTCGCGTTGCTAGTCACTGCTCCCTCCGCTTCTGGTGGCGCTAATGGCCCCTCCCGCGACTGTTCCCATTTCTGGTCCCCGCTCCCTCCCGCGACTGGTCCCCGCTCCGCCCTCACCTGGTCCCGCTTCTGGACCCGGATCCCTCCCGCTTCTGGTGGCGCTACTGGACCCTGCTCCCACCCATTTCCGGTTCGCGCTATTGGTCCTCGATCCCTTGCCGGCATTATTCCCACTGCTGCTCCCCGCTCCCTCCCGCTGCTGGTCACGCTACTGGTCCCGATTCCGGTCCCCGATCCCTACCTCTACGTCGCCCTACTGGTCCCCGCTCCCTCCCGCTTCTGGTCGCGCTAGTCGTACCCGCTCCCTGGCACATCTGGTCGCGCTACTGGGCCCCGCTCCCTGCCGCTACTGGTCCCGGTTCTGCTCCACACTCCCTCCCGCAACTGATCCCCGCTTCTGGTCGCCGCTACTGGTCGCGCTACTGGTCCCCGCTCCCTCTCGCTTCTGGTCCCGCTTCTGAACCCCGCTTCCTCCCGTTTCTGCTCCCACTTCTGGTCGCGCTGCTGGTCCCCGCTGCCTCCCGCTTCTGGTGGCGCCAATGTTCCCCCGCTGCTGGATCCGCTTCTGGACCCGTTCCCCGCCCGCTCCTGGTCACGCAACGGGTACCCGCTCCCACCCGCTTCCGGTCTCCGCTCGCTCCCGCCACTGCTTGTGTTACTGATCCCCGTTCCCTCCCGCTACTGGTCGCGCATCCGTTCCCCGCTCACTCCCGTCAATTGTCCCGCTTCTGGTTCCCGCTCCCTTCCACTTCTGAAGCCCGCTCCCTCCCGCTTATGGTCGCGCTTCTGGTCCAGCTGCTCCGTCCCGTATCGAGTCCCCGCTCTCTCTCCCTTCTGCTGCCGCAAACGATCCCCGCTCTCTGCCGGTACTGGTCCTGTTTCTGGTCCCCGCTCCCACGTGGTACTGGTAGCTCTACTGGTCACCGCTCCCTCCCGCCCGAAGTACAGGCACCCCCCCCCCCCCCCCCGCCACAGATCTCCGCTCCCTCCCGCTACTGGTCGCGCTACTGCTCCCTGCTCCCTCCGGCTTCAGGTCGCGGTACTGTTCTCCGCTCCCTCCCGCTTCTGGTGGCAGTTGTGGTCCCCACTCCCTCCCGCTACTGGTCCCCACTCGTACCCGCTTTTGGTAGCGCTACTGGTTCCCGCTTCTGGTTTCCCGCTCCCTCCCGCAAATGGTCCCACCTCTGGTCCCCGCTACTGGTCCACGCTCCCTCCCGCAAATGGTCCACGCTTCTGGCTCCCGCTCTCTCTCCCTTCTGGTGGCGCTAACGATCCCCGCTCTCTCCCGCAACTGGTCCCTGCTCCCTCCCGGTATTGGTCCCGCTTCTGGTCTCCGCTCTCATCCGCATCTGTTCCCGCTTCCTCCCCCTGCTGATGGCGCTTCTGATCCCCGTCCCTCCCGCTACTGATCCCCGCTCCCTCCCGTTCCTGGTCGCGTTATTGGCTCCCGCTCCCACCCGCTTCCATTCCCCGCTCTCTCCTGCTACTGGTCGAGCTACTGGTCACCGCTGCCACCCGCTACTGGTCCTTCTTCTGGTCCCAGCTCCCACGCATCACTGGTCGCGTTACTGATCCCGGGTCCCTCCCGCTTCTGGTCGCGCATCTGTTCCCCGCTCACTCCCGTCAATGGTCCCGCTTCTGGTTCCCGCTCCCTTCCACTTCTGGTCCCGCTCCCTCCCGCTCCTGGAGGAGCTAACGATTCCCGCTCCCTCCCTCTACTGGTCGCGTTGCTGCTCTCTCCGGCTACTGTTCCCGCTTCTGCTCCACACTCCCTCCCACAACTGATCCCCGCTTCTGGTCGCCGCTACTGGTCGCGCTACTGGTCCCCGCTCCGTCTCGCTTCTGGTCCCGCTTCTGAACCCCGCTTTCTCCCGTTTCTGCTCCCACTTCTGGTCGCGCTGCTGGTGCCCGCTGCCTCCCGCTTCTGGTGGCGCCAATGGTCCCCGCTGCTGGATCCGCTTCTGGACCCGTTCCCCCCTCCCCCCCCACCCCGCTCCTGGTCACGCAACGGGTCCCCGCTCTCACCCGCTTCCGGTCTCAGCTTGCTCCCGCCACTGCTTGTGTTACTGATCCCCGTTTCCTCGCGCTACTGGTCCTGCTTCTGGTCCCCGCCACGCGGTACTGGTCGCGTTACGGGTCCCGTTCCCTCCCGCTTCTGGTCCCGCTCCCTCCCGCTACTGGTGGCGCTTCTGATCCCCGCTCCCTCCTTCTTTTGGTCCCCGCTCTCTCCCGCATCTGGTCCCGCTCCCTCCCGCTACTGGTGGCGCTTCTGATCCCCGCTCCCTCCTTCTTTTGGTCCCCGCTCTCTCCCGCATCTGGTCCCGCTCCCTCCTGCTACTGGTCCGCGCGCTCTCACGCATTTGGTCCCCGCTCCCTCCCGCTCCTGGAGGCGCTAACGATTCCCGCTCCCTCCCGCTACTGGTCGCATTACTGGTCCCTGCTCCCTCCCTCTACTGGTCGCGTTGCTGGTCACTGCTCTCTCCGGCTTCTGGTGGCGCTAATGGTCCCTCCCGCTACTGGTCCCATTTCTGTTCCCCGCTCCCTCCCGCTAGTGGTCCCCGCTCCGCCCGCAACTGATCCCGCTTCTGGATCCCGTTCCCTCCCGCTCCTGGTGGCGCTACTGGTCCCATTTCTGTTCCCCGCTCCCTCCCGCTAGTGGTCCCCGCTCCGCTCCCAACTGATCCCGCTTCTGGTCCCCGCCACGCGGTACTGGTCGCGTTACGGGTCCCGTTCCCTCCCGCTTCTGGTCGCGCATCCGTTCCCCGCTCACTCCCGTCAATTGTCCCGCTTCTGGTTCCCGCTCCCTTCCACTTCTGGTCCCGCTCCCATCCCTCTTATGGTCGCGCTTCTGGTCGCGCTGCTCCGTCCCGTATCGAGTCCCCGCTCTCTCTCCCTTCTGGTGCTGCAAACGAACCCCGCTCTCTGCCGGTACTGGTCCTGTTTCTGGTCCCCGCTCCCACGCGGTACTGGTAGCTCTACTGGTCACCGCTCCCTCCCGCCAGAAGTACAGGCTCCCCCCCGCCACAGATCTTCGCTCCCTCACGCTACTGGTCGCGCTACTGCTCCCTGCTCCCTCCGGCTTCTGGTCGCGGTACTGTTCTCCGCTCCCTCCCGCTTCTGGTGGCAGTTGTGGTCCCCACTCCCTCCCGCTACTGGTCCCCACTCGTACCCGCTTTTGGTCGCGCTACTGGTTCCCGCTTCTGGTTTCCCGCTCCCTCCCGCAAATGGTCCCACCTCTTGTCCCCGCTACTGGTCCACGCTCCCTCCCGCAAATGGTCCCACCTCTGGTCCCCGCTACTGGTCCACGCTCCCTCCCGCAAATGGTCCCCGCTTCTGGCTCCCGCTCTCTCTCCCTTCTGGTGGTGCTAACGATCCCCGCTCTCTCCCGCAACTGGTCCCTGCTCCCTCCCGGTATTGGTCCCGCTTCTGGTCTCCGCTCTCATCCGCATCTGTTCCCGCTTCCTCCCCCTGCTGATGTAGCTTCTGATCCCCGTCCCTCCCGTTCCTGGTCGCGTACTTGGCTCCCGCTCCCACCCGCTTCCATTCCCCGCTCTCTCCTGCTACTGGTCGAGCTACTGGTCACCGCTGACACCCGCTACTGGTCCTTCTTCTGGTCCCAGCTCCAACGCATCACTGGTCGCGTTACTGATCCCGGGTCCCTCCCGCTTCTGGTCGCGCATCTGTTCCCCGCTCACTCCCGTCAATGGTCCCGCTTCTTGTTCCCGCTCCCTTCCACTTCTGGTCCCGCTCCCTCCCGCTACTGGTGGCGCTTCTGATCCCCGCTCCCTCCTTCTTTTGGTCCCCGCTCTCTCCCGCATCTGGTCCCGCTCCCTCCTGCTAATTGTCCGCGCGCTCTCACGCATTTGGTCCCCGCTCCCTCCCGCTCCTGGAGGCGCTAACGATTCCCGCTCCCTCCCGCTACTGGTCGCATTACTGGTCCCTGCTCCCTCCCTCTACTGGTCGCGTTGCTGCTCTCTCCGGCTACTGTTCCCGCTTCTGCTCCACACTCCCTTCCACAACTGATCCCCGCTTCTGGTCGCCGCTACTGGTCGCGCGACTGGTCCCCGCTCCGTCTCGCTTCTGAACCCCGCTTCCTCCCGTTTCTGCTCCCACTTCTGGTCGCGCTGCTGGTGCCCGCTGCCTCCCGCTTCTGGTGGCGCCAATGGTCCCCGCTGCTGGATCCGCTTCTGGACCCGTTCCCCCCTCCCCCCCGCCCCCCCGCTCCTGGTCACGCAACGGGTCCCCGCTCTCACCCGCTTCCGGTCTCCGCTCGCTCCCGCCACTGCTTGTGTTACTGATCCCCGTTCCCTCCCGCTACTGGTCCTGCTTCTGGTCCCCGCCACGCGGTACTGGTCGCGTTACGGGTCCCGTTCCCTCCCGCTTCTGGTCGTGCATCCGTTCCCCGCTCACTCCCGTCAATGGTCGCGCTTCTGGTTCCCGCTCCCTCCCGCTTCTGGTGCCGCAAACGATCCCCGCACCCTCCCGCTCCTGGTGGCTCTGACGATCCCCGCACCCTCCCGCTCCTGGTGGCGCTGACGATCTCCGCATCCTCCCGCTCCTGGTGGCGCTGACGATCTCCGCATCCTCCCGCTCCTGGTGGCTCTGACGATCCCCGCACCCTCCCGCTCCTGGTGGCGCTGACGATCCCCGCACCCTCCCGCTCCTGGTGGCGCTGACGATCCCCGCACCCTCCCGCTCCTGGTGGCTCTGACGATCCCCGCACCCTCCCGCTCCTGGTGGCTCTGACGATCCCCGCACCCTCCCGCTCCTGGTGGCGCTGACGATCTCCGCACCCTCCCGCTCCTGGTGGCTCTGACGATCCCCGCACCCTCCCGCTCCTGGTCCTGCATCTGGTCCCCGCTGCCATACGGTACTGGTCGCGTTACTGTTCCCTGCTCCCTCCCGCGACTGGTCGCGTTGCTAGTCACTGCTCCCTCCGCTTCTGGTGGCGCTAATGGCCCCTCCCGCGACTGTTCCCATTTCTGGTCCCCGCTCCCTCCCGCGACTGGTCCCCGCTCCGCCCTCACCTGGTCCCGCTTCTGGACCCGGATCCCTCCCGCTTCTGGTGGCGCTACTGGTCCCTGCTCCCACCCATTTCCGGTTCGCGCTATTGGTCCTCGATCCCTTGCCGGCATTATTCCCACTGCTGCTCCCCGCTCCCTCCCGCTGCTGGTCACGCTACTGGTCCCGATTCCGGTCCCCGATCCCTACCTCTACGTCGCCCTACTGGTCCCCGCTCCCTCCCGCTTCTGGTCGCGCTAGTCGTACCCGCTCCCTGGCACATCTGGTCGCGCTACTGGGCCCCGCTCCCTGCCGCTACTGGTCCCGGTTCTGCTCCACACTCCCTCCCGCAACTGATCCCCGCTTCTGGTCGCCGCTACTGGTCGCGCTACTGGTCCCCGCTCCCTCTCGCTTCTGGTCCCGCTTCTGAACCCCGCTTCCTCCCGTTTCTGCTCCCACTTCTGGTCGCGCTGCTGGTCCCCGCTGCCTCCCGCTTCTGGTGGCGCCAATGTTCCCCCGCTGCTGGATCCGCTTCTGGACCCGTTCCCCGCCCGCTCCTGGTCACGCAACGGGTACCCGCTCCCACCCGCTTCCGGTCTCCGCTCGCTCCCGCCACTGCTTGTGTTACTGATCCCCGTTCCCTCCCGCTACTGGTCGCGCATCCGTTCCCCGCTCACTCCCGTCAATTGTCCCGCTTCTGGTTCCCGCTCCCTTCCACTTCTGAAGCCCGCTCCCTCCCGCTTATGGTCGCGCTTCTGGTCCAGCTGCTCCGTCCCGTATCGAGTCCCCGCTCTCTCTCCCTTCTGCTGCCGCAAACGATCCCCGCTCTCTGCCGGTACTGGTCCTGTTTCTGGTCCCCGCTCCCACGTGGTACTGGTAGCTCTACTGGTCATCGCTCCCTCCCGCCCGAAGTACAGGCACCCCCCCCCCCCCCGCCACAGATCTCCGCTCCCTCCCGCTACTGGTCGCGCTACTGCTCCCTGCTCCCTCCGGCTTCAGGTCGCGGTACTGTTCTCCGCTCCCTCCCGCTTCTGGTGGCAGTTGTGGTCCCCACTCCCTCCCGCTACTGGTCCCCACTCGTACCCGCTTTTGGTAGCGCTACTGGTTCCCGCTTCTGGTTTCCCGCTCCCTCCCGCAAATGGTCCCACCTCTGGTCCCCGCTACTGGTCCACGCTCCCTCCCGCAAATGGTCCACGCTTCTGGCTCCCGCTCTCTCTCCCTTCTGGTGGCGCTAACGATCCCCGCTCTCTCCCGCAACTGGTCCCTGCTCCCTCCCGGTATTGGTCCCGCTTCTGGTCTCCGCTCTCATCCGCATCTGTTCCCGCTTCCTCCCCCTGCTGATGGCGCTTCTGATCCCCGTCCCTCCCGCTACTGATCCCCGCTCCCTCCCGTTCCTGGTCGCGTTATTGGCTCCCGCTCCCACCCGCTTCCATTCCCCGCTCTCTCCTGCTACTGGTCGAGCTACTGGTCACCGCTGCCACCCGCTACTGGTCCTTCTTCTGGTCCCAGCTCCCACGCATCACTGGTCGCGTTACTGATCCCGGGTCCCTCCCGCTTCTGGTCGCGCATCTGTTCCCCGCTCACTCCCGTCAATGGTCCCGCTTCTGGTTCCCGCTCCCTTCCACTTCTGGTCCCGCTCCCTCCCGCTCCTGGAGGAGCTAACGATTCCCGCTCCCTCCCTCTACTGGTCGCGTTGCTGCTCTCTCCGGCTACTGTTCCCGCTTCTGCTCCACACTCCCTCCCACAACTGATCCCCGCTTCTGGTCGCCGCTACTGGTCGCGCTACTGGTCCCCGCTCCGTCTCGCTTCTGGTCCCGCTTCTGAACCCCGCTTTCTCCCGTTTCTGCTCCCACTTCTGGTCGCGCTGCTGGTGCCCGCTGCCTCCCGCTTCTGGTGGCGCCAATGGTCCCCGCTGCTGGATCCGCTTCTGGACCCGTTCCCCCCTCCCCCCCCACCCCGCTCCTGGTCACGCAACGGGTCCCCGCTCTCACCCGCTTCCGGTCTCAGCTTGCTCCCGCCACTGCTTGTGTTACTGATCCCCGTTTCCTCGCGCTACTGGTCCTGCTTCTGGTCCCCGCCACGCGGTACTGGTCGCGTTACGGGTCCCGTTCCCTCCCGCTTCTGGTCCCGCTCCCTCCCGCTACTGGTGGCGCTTCTGATCCCCGCTCCCTCCTTCTTTTGGTCCCCGCTCTCTCCCGCATCTGGTCCCGCTCCCTCCTGCTACTGGTCCGCGCGCTCTCACGCATTTGGTCCCCGCTCCCTCCCGCTCCTGGAGGCGCTAACGATTCCCGCTCCCTCCCGCTACTGGTCGCATTACTGGTCCCTGCTCCCTCCCTCTACTGGTCGCGTTGCTGGTCACTGCTCTCTCCGGCTTCTGGTGGCGCTAATGGTCCCTCCCGCTACTGGTCCCATTTCTGTTCCCCGCTCCCTCCCGCTAGTGGTCCCCGCTCCGCCCGCAACTGATCCCGCTTCTGGATCCCGTTCCCTCCCGCTCCTGGTGGCGCTACTGGTCCCATTTCTGTTCCCCGCTCCCTCCCGCTAGTGGTCCCCGCTCCGCTCCCAACTGATCCCGCTTCTGGGCCCCGCTCCCTCCCGCTACTGATCCCTGCTACTGGTCCACGCTCCCTGCCACTACTGGTCCCGCTCCTGCTCCCCGCTCCCTCCCGCAACTGGTCCCCGCTTCTGGTCGCGCAACTGGTTCGCGCTAATGGTCGCGCTACTAGTCCTCCCTCCCTCCCACTTTTGGTCGCTCTCCTGGACCCCGCACCTTCCCACTATTGGTGGCGCTAATGGTCCTCACTCCTTACCGCTTCGAAGCCCGCTCTCTGCAGTTCTGGATGCGCCAGTGGTCCATGCTCCCTCCCGCTACTGGTCCCCCATTTGGTCCCCGCATATGGTCCCCGCTCCCTCCCGCTACTGATCCCCGCTCCCTCCCGTTCTTGGTCGCGTTATTGGCCCCCGCTCCCTCCCGCTACTGGTTGCGCTACTGGTCACCGCTCCCACCCGCTACTGGTCCTTCTTCTGATCCCAGCTTCCATGCAGCACTGGTCGCGTTACTCGTCCCGGGTCCCTCCCGCTCACTCCCGTCAATGGTCCCGCTTCTTGTTCCCGCTCCCTTCCACTTCTGAACCTCGCTCCCTTCCCCTTCTGGTCACGCTTCTGGTCGTGCTGCTCCGTCCCGCTTCTGGTGCCGCTAACCATCCCCGCTCCCTGCCGGTACTGGTCCTGTTTCTGGTCCCCGCTCCCTGCCGGTACTGGTAGCTCTACTGGTCCCTGCTCCTATCCGCTACTGGTCACGTTACTGGTCACCGCTCCCTCCCGCCAGAAGTACAGGCTCCCCCCTCGCCCCCCACCCCCCCCCCCCCCCCGCCCGCCACAGATCTCCGCTCCCTCCCGCTACTGGTCGCGCTACTGTTCGCCGCTCCCTCCCGCTTCTGGTGACAGTAATGGTACCCGCTCCCTCCCAGTATTGGTCCCGCTTCTGGTTCTCGCTCTCTTCCGCTTCTGGTCTCCGCTCCCACCCGCATCTGGTCCCCGCTGTCTCCCGCTACTGGTGGCGCTTCTGATCCCCGGTCACTCCTGCTACTGGTCCCTCTTTTGGTCCCCGCTCCCTTCCGCTACTGGTGGCGCATCTGATCCCGCTCCCTCCCCGAAATGGTCCCCGCGCTCTCCCGCAACTGGTCCACGCTCCCTCCCGCTGCTGGTGGGCTAACGATCCCCGCACCCTCCCGCTCCTGGTGGCGCTGACGATCTCCACACCCTCCCGCTCCTGGTCCTGCATCTGGTCGAATTTCTGGTCCCCGCTCCCTCCCGCTACTGGTCCCCGCTCCGCCCTCACCTGGTCCCGCTTCTGGACCCGGATCCCTCCCGCTTCTGGTGGCGCTACTGGTCCCTGCTCCCACCCATTTCCGGTTCGCGCTCTTGGTCCTCGATGCATTGCCGGCATTATTCCCACTGCTGCTCCCCGCTCCCTCCCGCTGCTGGTCACGCTACTGGTCCCGATTCCGGTCCCCGATCCCTACCTCTACGTCGCCCTACTGGTCCCCGCTCCCTCCCGCTTCTGGTCGCGCTGGTAGTACCCGCTCCCTGGCATATCTGGTCGCGCTACTGGACCCCGCTCCCTGCCGCTACTGGTCCTGCTTCTGCTCCCCAATCCCTCCCGGCTACTGGTCGCGCTACTGATCCCCGCTCCCTCTCGCTTCTGGTCCCGCTTCTGAACCCCGCTTCCTCCCGTTTCTGCTCCCACTTCTGGTCGCGCTGCTGGTCGCCGCTGCCTCCCGCTTCTGGTGGCGCCAATGTTCCCCGCTGCTGGATCCGCTTCTGGACCCGTTCCCCGCCCGCTCCTGGTCACGCAACGGGTTCCCGCTCCCACCCGCTTCCGGTCTCCGCTCGCTCCCGCCACTGCTTGTGTTACTGATCCCCGTTCCCTCCCGCTACTGGTCCTGCTTCTGGTCCCAGCTCCCACGCATCACTGGTCGCGTTACTGGTCCCGGGTCCCTCCCGCTTCTGGTCGCGCATCTGTTCCCCGCTCACTCCCGTCAATGGTCCCGCTTCTGGTTCCCGCTCCCTTCCACTTCTGGTCCCGCTCCCTCCCGCTACTGGTGGCGCTTCTGATCCCCGCTCCCTCCTTCTTTTGGTCCCCGCTCTCTCCCGCATCTGGTCCCGCTCCCTCCTGCTGATGGTCCGCGCGCTCTCACGCATTTGGTCCCCGCTCCCTCCCGCTCCTGGTCCCCACTACTGATACCGCTCCTGCTCTCCGCTCCCTTCCGTAACTGGTCCCCTCCTCTGGTCGCGCAACTGATTCGCCATTTTGGTCGCGCTACGAGTACCCACTCCCTCCCGCTTCTGGCCGCTCCACTGAACCCCGCTCCCTCCCCCTATTGGTGGCGCTAATGGTCCTCGCTTCTTCCCGCTTCTGAACCCCGCTCCCTCCCAGTTCTGGACGCGCCAGTGGTCCCCGCTCCCTCACGCTACTAGTCCCTCCTTTGGTCCCCGCATATGCTCTTCGCTCCCTCCCGCAACTGGTCCCTGCTTCTGGTCGCGCTACTAGTCCCCGCTCCCCGCCGCTTTTGCTGGCGCTACTAGTCCCCCTCCCTCCCCCTTCTGAACCCCGGGACTGAATGTTTCCCAAAGGGTCACTGGGGAAATGTACTGATATGAAGGGCCCAGAGTGGGGCTCAGTCTGGGCTGCAGTGAGACACTGGTAAGTACACTCAATATCCCTGGGTTTGGGCACTACATTGTCTAGGACACAGCAAGGGAGAAGGTTTTAAAAAGAGTGCTGGAACGCCATGCACCCTCCCACGATCGCAGCCATTTTACCCCGCACGGGGAAAGAGGGAGAGAGTGGAAAGATAGACAGGATAGGGGAAGGAGGCTGTGGGTGGGGTGGGTGGGGGAGAGAGCAGGCGTGGCGGAAGAAGTGGCGAGGGCACGGATTCGTTTGTAATGTCCACACAATCCTGCACATGCAGCTATCCTGCAGCTCCGATCTAAACATAAAGCTCACTGAAGTGATACCATATCAAGTTCTTGCTTTGGCTCTTTTGACAACCCAGAAGCAGCTCACTGCCAGTGCTCATGCTGAATACGAACTCCCAGAATTTATCTGTTCCAGCTTCCAAAATGTGAGAAAACCCTTTTCAAAATGCCCACTGGATTAAAATTCGTGTTTGTGCACGGCGGGGGTGGGGGTGGGGGCGGTTGGCGGGAGTGGGGACCAGAAGTGGCCATTTTGCTTTCATTTGTTTTCGTTTTTGTGATATATTGAGCAGCGCCATCTTTGCTAATGGCAGCTGCCAAAACGTCGCAGTGATCGTCAAGTGCGCGAGGTGGTATTTGCGCATGTGCAAGTACTGCGCCACCCGGTGGTTGCGTGATGCGCAATCCCAGCCTTGAACAAGAGCGCGGAAACTGGGAGCAGAGCACATCGGGAGATAGGAGTTTAAAGAGCGCTGGAGCCCCTGACACAGACAGAGCATTCCCAGCTCCCTCCTGCATCCGGTCGCGCTACTGGGCCCCGCTCCCTCCCGTTACTGGACCCCGCTCCCTGCCGCTACTGGTCCCGCTTCTGCTCCCCGCTCCCTCCCGCGACTGATCCCTGCTTCTGGTCGCCGCTGCTGGTCGCGCTACTGGTCCCCGCTGCCTCCCGCTTCTGGTGGCGCCAATGGTCCCCGCTACTGGACCCGCTTCTGGACCCGTTCCCTCCCGCTCCTGGTCCTGCTCATGGTCCCCGCTGCCACTGGTCGCGTTACTGGTTCTCGCTCCCTCACGCCACTGATCCCCGTTCCCTCCCGTTCCTGGTCGCGTTATTGGCCCCCGCTCCCACCCGCTTCCATTCACTGCTCCCTCCCGCTACTGGTCCCAGCTACTTCCCGCTTCTGGTCGCGCTACTGGTCACCGCTCCCACCCGCTACTGGTCCTTCTTCTGGTCCCAGCTCCCACGCAGCACTGGTCGCGTTACTGGTCCCGGGTCCCTCCCGCTTCTGGTCGCGCATCCGTTCCCCGCTCACTCCGGTCAATGCTCCTGCTACTGGTTCCTGCTCCCTTCCACTTCTGAACCCCGCTCCCTTCCACTTCTGAACCCTGCTCCCTCCCGCTTCTGGTCGCGCTTCTGGTCCCCGCTCCCTTCCACTTCTGGTCGCGCTGCTCCGTCCCGATTCTGGTGGCGCTAATGGTCCCTCCCGCAACTGGTCCCCGCTCTCTCTCCCTTCTGGTGCCGCTAACGATCCCCGCTCCCTGCCGGTACTGGTCCTGTTTCTGGTCCCCGCTCCCACGCGATATTGGTAGCTCTACTGGTCCCCGCTCCTTCCCGCTACTGGTCACGTTACTAGTCAACGCTCCCTCCCGCCAGAAGTCCAGGCTCAACCCCCACCCCGCCCCCCACGCCACAGATCTCCTCTCCCTCCCGCTACTTTTCGCGCTACTGGTCCCTGCTCCCTCCGGCTTCTGGTCGCGGTAATGTTCTCCTCTCCCTCCCGCTACTCGTACCCGCTTTTCGTCGCGCTACTGGTTCCCGCTTCTGGTTTCCCGCTTATTCCCGCAAATGGTCCCACCTCTGGTCGCCGCTACTGGTCCCCGCTTCCTCCCGCAAATGGTCCCTGCTTCTGGCTCCCGCTCTCTCTCCCTTCTGGTGGCGCTAACAATCCCCGCTCCCACCCGGTACTGGTCCTGCTTCTGGTTCCCGCTCCCTCCCTGTATTGGTCCCGCTTCTGGTCTGCGCTCCCACCCGCTTCCATTGGCGCTTCTGGTCTCCGCTCCCTCTCGCTACTGGTCCCTGCGCTCTCCCGCATCTGGTCCCGTTCCCTCCCGCTACTGGTGGCGCTTCTGATACCCGTTCCCTCCCTCTTTTGGTCCCCGCTCCCTCCCGCTACTGGTCCCCGCGCTCTCCCGCATCTGGTCCCCGCTCCCTCCCTCTCCTGGTGGCGCTAACGATCCCCGCTCCCTCCCGCTACTGCTCCTGCTTCTGGTCCCCGTTGCCACGCGGTACTGGTCGCATTACTGGTCCCTGCTCCCTCCCACTACTGGTCGCGTTGCTGGTCACTGCTCCCTCTGGCTTCTGGTGGAGCTAATGGTCCCTCCTGCTACTGGTCCCATTTCTGGTCCCCGCTCCCTCCCGCTCCTGGTCCCCGCTCTGCCCCCAGTCGGTCCCGCTTCTGGATCCCGTTCCCACCCGCTACTGGTGGCGCTACTGGTCCCTGCTCCCTTCCATTTCCGGTCGCGCTATTGGTCCACGATCCGTCCAGGCACTGGTCCCACTGCTGTACCCCGCTCCGTCCCGCTGCTGGTCCCGATTCTGGTTCCCGATCCCTACCTCTAAGTCGCCCTACTGGTTTCCGATCCCTCCCGCTGCTGGTCGCGCTAGTCGTACACACTCCCTGGGTCTTCTGGTCGCGCTACTGGGCTCCGCTCCCTCCCGCTACTGATCCATGCTACTGGTCCACGCTCCCTCCCGCTTCTGGTCACGCAACTGGTTCGCGCTATTAGTCGCGCTACTAGTCCTCCCTCCATCCCACTTTTGGTCGTGCTACTGGTCCCCACTCCCTCCCGCTTTTGGTCGATCTACTGGAACCCGCTCCCTCCCACTATTGGTGACGCTAATGGTCCTCGCTCCTTCCCGCTTCGAAGCCCGCTCTCTCCCAGTTCTGGACGCGCCAGTGGTCCATGCTCTTCCCGCTACTGGTCCCCCATTTGGTCCCTGCACCTGCTCCCCGCTTCTGGTCGCGCTACTGGTCTTCGCCGCATTTGGTGACGCTAATGGTCCCCGCTCCCTCCCGCTTCTGAACCCCGCTCCCTCCCGTTTCTGGTCGCGCCAGTGGTCCCCGCTACTGGAGCCGTTCCCTCCCGCTTCTGGTCACGCAACAGGTCTCCACTCTCTCCCGCTTCTGGTCCCCGCTCGCTCCTGCTTTTCGTCGCGCCAGTGGTCCCCTGTACTGGGCCCGTTCCCTCCCGCTGCTCGTCACGCAACGGGTCCCCGCACTCTCCCGCTTCTGGTCCCCGCTCCCTCCTGCTTTTCGTCGCGCCGGTGGTCCCCTGTACTGGGCCCGTTCCCTCCCGCTTCTGGGCACGTAACAAGTCCCCGCTCTCTCCCGCAACTGGTCCCTGCTCCCTCCCGGTATTGGTCCCGCTTCTGGTTCTCGCTCTCTCCCGCTTCTTGTCTCCACACTCACCCGGATCTGGTCCCCGCTGCCTCCCGCTACTGGTGGCGCTTCTGATCCCGTCATTCCTGCTACTGGTCCCTCTTTTGGTCCCCGCTCCCTTCCGCTACTCGTGGCGCATCTGGTCCCCGCTCACTCTCGCTACTGGTCCACGCGCTCTCCCGCATTTGGTCCCAGCTCACTCCCGCTACTGGTGGCGCTAACGATCCCCGCTCCCTCCCGCAACTGATCCCCGCTCACTCTCGCTACTGGTCCACGCGCTCTCCCGCATCTGGTCCCGCACCCTCCCGCACCTGTCCTGCTTCTGGTCCCCGCTGCCACGGTACTGGTCCCGTTACTGGTCCTTGCTCCCTCCCGCTACTGGCCCCCGCTCCGCCCCCAACTGGTCCCGCTTCTGGATCCCGTTTCCTCCCGCTACTGCTGGCGCTACTGGTCCCTGCTCCCTCCCATTTCCGGTCGCTCTATTGGTCCACGATCCATCCAGGCACTGGTCCCACTGCTGCACCCCGCTCCGTCCCGCTGCTGTTCCCGATTCTGGTTCCTGATCCCTACCTCTAAGTCGCCCTACTAGTTTCCGCTTCCTCCCGCTGCTGGTCGCGCTAGTGCGCCCCGATCCCTCCCACGACTGATCCCCGCTACTGGTCCTGCTCCTTCTCCCCGCTCCCTCCCGCAGCTGGTCCCCACTTCTGGTCGCGCTACTGGCCCCCACTCCCTCCCGCTTTTGGTCGATATACTGGACCCCGCTCCCTCCCACTATTGGTGGCGCTAATGTTCCTCCCTCCTTCACGCTTTGAAGCCCTCTCTCTCCCAGTTCTGGACGCGCCAGTGGTCCCCGCTTCTGGTCGCGCGACTAGTCCTCGTCGCTTTTGGTGATGCTAATGTTCCCCGCTCCCTCCTGCGTCTGGTCGCGCCAGGGGTCCCCGGGACTGGGCCCGTTCCCTCCCGGTATTTGTCCCGCTTCTGGTCTCCGCTCTCACCTGCATCTGTTCCCGCTTCCTCCCCCTGCTGATGGCGCTTCTGATCCCCGTCCCTCCCGCTACTCGGCGCTTTAATGGTCCCGCTCCCTCACTCTACTGGTCGCGCTACTGGTCCCAGCTGCTTCCCGCTTCTGGTCGCGCTACTGGTCACCGCTCCCACCCGCTGCTGGTCCTTCTTCTGGTCCCAGCTCCCACGCAGCACTGGTCACGTTACTGGTCCTGGGTCCCGCCCGCTTCTGGTCGCGCATCCGTTCCCCGCTCACTCCGGTCAATGCTCCTGCTACTGGTTGCTGCTCCCTTCCACTTCTGAACCCCGCTCCCTTCCACCTCTGAACCCTGCTCCCTCCCGCTTCTGGTCGCGCTGCTCCGTCCCGATTCTGGTGGCGCTAATGGTCCCTCCCGCAACTGGTCCCCGCTCTCTCTCCCTTCTGGTGCCGCGAACGATCCCCGCTCCCTGCCGGTACTGGTCCTGTTTCTGGTCCCCGCTCCCACGCGATATTGGTAGCTCTACTGGTCCCCGCTCCTTCCCGCTACTGGTCACGTTACTGGTCAACGCTCCCTCCAGCCAGAAGTCCAGGCTCACCCCCCCGCCCCCCACGCCACAGATCTCCTCTCCCTCCCGCTACTTTTCGCGCTACTGGTCCCTGCTCCCTCCGGCTTCTGGTCGCGGTAATGTTCTCCTCTCCCTCCCGCTACTCGTACCCGCTTTTGGTCGCGCTACTGGTTCCCGCTTCTGGTTTCCCGCTTATTCCCGCAAATGGTCCCACCTCTGGTCGCCGCTACTGGTCCCCGTTTCCTCCCGCAAATGGTCCCTGCTTCTGGCTCCCGCTCTCTCTCCCTTCTGGTGGCGCTAACAATCCCCGCTCCCACCCGGTACTGGTCCTGCTTCTGGTTCCCGCTCCCTCCCTGTATTGGTCCCGCTTCTGGTCTGCGCTCCCACCCGCTTCCATTGGCGCTTCTGGTCTCCGCTCCCTCTCGCTACTGGTCCCTGCGCTATCCCGCATCTGGTCCCGTTCCCTCCCGCTACTGGTGGCGCTTCTGATACCCGTTCCCTCCCTCTTTTGGTCCCCGCTCCCTCCCGCTACTGGTCCCCGCGCTCTCCCGCATCTGGTCCCCGCTCCCTCCCCCTCCTGGTGGCGCTAACGATCCCCGCTCCCTCCCGCAACTGCTCCTGATTCTGGTCCCCGTTGCCACGCGGTACTGGTCGCATTACTGGTCCCTGCTCCCTCCCACTACTGGTCGCGTTGCTGGTCACTGCTCCCTCCGGCTTCTGGTGGAGCTAATGGTCCCTCCTGCTACTGGTCCCATTTCTGGTCCCCGCTCCCTCCCGCTCCTGGTCCCCGCTCTGCCCCCAATTGGTCCCGCTTCTGGATCCCGTTCCCTCCCGCTACTGGTGGCGCTACTGGTCCCTGCTCCCTTCCATTTCCGGTCGCGCTATTGGTCCACGATCCGTCCAGGCACTGGTCCCACTGCTGTACCCCGCTCCGTCCCGCTGCTGGTCCCGATTCTGGTTCCCGATCCCTACCTCTAAGTCGCCCTACTGGTTTCCGCTCCCTCCCGCTGCTGGTCGCGCTAGTCGTACACACTCCCTGGGTCTTCTGGTCGCGCTACTGGGCCCCGCTCCCTCCCGCTACTGATCCATGCTACTGGTCCACGCTCCCTCCCGCTTCTGGTCACGCAACTGGTTCGCGCTTCTAGTCTTCGCCGCATTTGGTGACGCTAATGGTCCCCGCTCCCTCCCGCTTCTGAACCCCGCTCCCTCCCGTTTCTGGTCGCGCCAGTGGTCCCCGCTACTGGAGCCGTTCCCTCCCGCTTCTGGTCACGCAACAGGTCTCCACTCTCTCCCGCTTCTGGTCCCCGCTCGCTCCTGCTTTTCGTCGCGCCAGTGGTCCCCTGTACTGGGCCCGTTCCCTCCCGCTGCTGGTCACGCAACGGGTCCCCGCTCTCTCCCGCTTCTGGTCCCCGCTTCCTCCTGCTTTTCGTCGCGCCAGTGGTCCCCTGTACTGGGCCCGTTCCCTCCCGCTTCTGGGCACGTAACAAGTCCCCGCTCTCTCCCGCAACTGGTCCCTGCTCCCTCCCGGTATTGGTCCCGCTTCTGGTTCTCGCTCTCTCCCGCTTCTTGTCTCCACACTCACCCGGATCTGGTCCCCGCTGCCTCCCGCTACTGGTGGCGCTTCTGATCCCGTCATTCCTGCTACTGGTCCCTCTTTTGGTCCCCGCTCCCTTCCGCTACTCGTGGCGCATCTGGTCCCCGCTCACTCTCGCTACTGGTCCACGCGCTCTCCCGCATTTGGTCCCAGCTCACTCCCGCTACTGGTGGCGCTAACGATCCCCGCTCCCTCCCGCAACTGATCCCCGCTCACTCTCGCTACTGGTCCACGCGCTCTCCCGCATCTGGTCCCGCACCCTCCCGCACCTGTCCTGCTTCTGGTCCCCGCTGCCACGGTACTGGTCCCGTTACTGGTCCCTGCTCCCTCCCGCTACTGGCCCCCGCTCCGCCCCCAACTGGTCCCGCTTCTGGATCCCGTTCCCTCCCGCTACTGGTGGCGCTACTGGTCCCTGCTCCCTCCCATTTCCGGTCGCTCTATTGGTCCACGATCCATCCAGGCACTGGTCCCACTGCTGCACCCCGCTCCGTCCCGCTGCTGTTCCCGATTCTCGTTCCTGATCCCTACCTCTAAGTCGCCCTACTGGTTTCCGCTTCCTCCCGCTGCTGGTCGCGCTAGTGCGCCCCGATCCCTCCCACGACTGATCCCCGCTACTGGTCCCGCTCCTTCTCCCCGCTCCCTCCCGCAGCTGGTCCCCACTTCTGGTCGCACTACTGGACCCCGCTCCCTCCCACTATTGGTGGCGCTAATGTTCCTCCCTCCTTCACGCTTCGAAGCCCGCTCTCTCCCAGTTCTGGACGCGCCAGTGGTCCCCGCTTCTGGTCGCGCGACTAGTCCTCGTCGCTTTTGGTGATGCTAATGTTCCCCGCTCCCTCCTGCGTCTGGTCGCGCCAGGGGTCCCCGGTACTGGGCCCGTTCCCTCCCACTACTGGTCACGCAACAGGTCCCCGCTCTCTCCCCCCAACCGGTCCCTGCTCCCTCCCGGTATTTGTCCCGCTTCTGGTCTCCGCTCTCACCTGCATCTGTTCCCGCTTCCTCCCACTGCTGATGGCGCTTCTGATCCCCGTCCCTCCCGCTACTCGGCGCTTTAATGGTCCCGCTCCCTCACTCTACTGGTCGCGCTACTGGTCCCAGCTGCTTCCCGCTTCTGGTCGCGCTACTGGTCACCGCTCCCACCCGCTGCTGGTCCTTCTTCTGGTCCCAGCTCCCACGCAGCACTGGTCACGTTACTGGTCCTGGGTCCCGCCCGCTTCTGGTCGCGCTTCTGGTCCCCGCTCCCTTCCACTTCTGGTCGCGCTGCTCCGACCCGATTCTGGTGGCGCTAATGGTCCCTCCCGCAACTGGTCCCCGCTCTCTCTCCCTTCTGGTGCCGCTAACGATCCCCGCTCCCTGCCGGTACTGGTCCTGTTTCTGGTCCCCGCTCCCACGCGATATTGGTAGCTCTACTGGTCCCCGCTCCTTCCCGCTACTGGTCACGTTACTGGTCAACACTCCCTCCAGCCAGAAGTCCAGGCTCACCCCCCCCCCCCCGCCCCCCACGCCACAGATCTCCTCTCCCTCCCGCTACTTTTCGCGCTACTGGTCCCTGCTCCCTCCGGCTTCTGGTCGCGGTAATGTTCTCCTCTCCCTCCCGCTACTCGTACCCGCTTTTGGTCGCGCTACTGGTTCCCGCTTCTGGTTTCCCGCTTATTCCCGCAAATGGTCCCACCTCTGGTCGCCGCTACTGGCCCCCGTTTCCTCCCGCAAATGGTCCCTGCTTCTGGCTCCCGCTCTCTCTCCCTTCTGGTGGCGCTAACAATCCCCGCTCCCACCCGGTACTGGTCCTGCTTCTGGTTCCCGCTCCCTCCCTGTATTGGTCCCGCTTCTGGTCTGCGCTCCCACCCGCTTCCATTGGCGCTTCTGGTCTCCGCTCCCTCTCGCTACTGGTCCCTGCGCTCTCCCGCATCTGGTCCCGTTCCCTCCCGCTACTGGTGGCGCTTCTGATACCCGTTCCCTCCCTCTTTTGGTCCCCGCTCCCTCCCGCTACTGGTCCCCGCGCTCTCCCGCATCTGGTCCCCGCTCCCTCCCCCTCCTGGTGGCGCTAACGATCCCCGCTCCCTCCCGCAACTGCTCCTGATTCTGGTCCCCGTTGCCACGCGGTACTGGTCGCATTACTGGTCCCTGCTCCCTCCCACTACTGGTCGCGTTGCTGGTCACTGCTCCCTCCGGCTTCTGGTGGAGCTAATGGTCCCTCCTGCTACTGGTCCCATTTCTGGTCCCCGCTCCCTCCCGCTCCTGGTCCCCGCTCTGCCCCCAATTGGTCCCGCTTCTGGATCCCGTTCCCTCCCGCTACTGGTGGCGCTACTGGTCCCTGCTCCCTTCCATTTCCGGTCGCGCTATTGGTCCACGATCCGTCCAGGCACTGGTCCCACTGCTGTACCCCGCTCCGTCCCGCTGCTGGTCCCGATTCTGGTTCCCGATCCCTACCTCTAAGTCGCCCTACTGGTTTCCGCTCCCTCCCGCTGCTGGTCGCGCTAGTCGTACACACCCCCTGGGTCTTCTGGTCGCGCTACTGGGCCCCGCTCCCTCCCGCTACTGATCCATGCTACTGGTCCACGCTCCCTCCCGCTTCTGGTCACGCAACTGGTTCGCGCTATTGGTCGCGCTACTAGTCCTCCCTCCATCCCACTTTTGGTCGTGCTACTGGTCCCCACTCCCTCCCGCTTTTGGTCGATCTACTGGAACCCGCTCCCTCCCACTATTGGTGACGCTAATGGTCCTCGCTCCTTCCCGCTTCGAAGCCCGCTCTCTCCCAGTTCTGGACGCGCCAGTGGTCCATGCTCTTCCCGCTACTGGTCCCCCATTTGGTCCCTGCAACTGCTCCCCGCTTCTGGTCGCGCTACTAGTCTTCGCCGCATTTGGTGACGCTAATGGTCCCCGCTCCCTCCCGCTTCTGAACCCCGCTCCCTCCCGTTTCTGGTCGCGCCAGTGGTCCCCGCTACTGGAGCCGTTCCCTCCCGCTTCTGGTCACGCAACAGGTCTCCACTCTCTCCCGCTTCTGGTCCCCGCTCGCTCCTGCTTTTCGTCGCGCCAGTGGTCCCCTGTACTGGGCCCGTTCCCTCCCGCTGCTGGTCACGCAACGGGTCCCCGCTCTCTCCCGCTTCTGGTCCCCGCTCCCTCCTGCTTTTCGTCGCGCCAGTGGTCCCCTGTACTGGGCCCGTTCCCTCCCGCTTCTGGGCACGTAACAAGTCCCCGCTCTCTCCCGCAACTGGTCCCTGCTCCCTCCCGGTATTGGTCCCGCTTCTGGTTCTCGCTCTCTCCCGCTTCTTGTCTCCACACTCACCCGGATCTGGTCCCCGCTGCCTCCCGCTACTGGTGGCGCTTCTGATCCCGTCATTCCTGCTACTGGTCCCTCTTTTGGTCCCCGCTCCCTTCCGCTACTCGTGGCGCATCTGGTCCCCGCTCACTCTCGCTACTGGTCCACGCGCTCTCCCGCATTTGGTCCCAGCTCACTCCCGCTACTGGTGGCGCTAACGATCCCCGCTCCCTCCCGCAACTGATCCCCGCTCACTCTCGCTACTGGTCCACGCGCTCTCCCGCATCTGGTCCCGCACCCTCCCGCACCTGTCCTGCTTCTGGTCCCCGCTGCCACGGTACTGGTCCCGTTACTGGTCCCTGCTCCCTCCCGCTACTGGCCCCCGCTCCGCCCCCAACTGGTCCCGCTTCTGGATCCCGTTTCCTCCCGCTTCTGGTCGCGCGACTAGTCCTCGTCGCTTTTGGTGATGCTAATGTTCCCCGCTCCCTCCTGCGTCTGGTCGCGCCAGGGGTCCCCGGTACTGGGCCCGTTCCCTCCCACTTCTGGTCACGCAACAGGTCCCCACTCTCTCCCCCCAACCGGTCCCTGCTCCCTCCCGGTATTTGTCCCGCTTCTGGTCTCCGCTCTCACCTGCATCTGTTCCCGCTTCCTCCCCCTGCTGATGGCGCTTCTGATCCCCGTCCCTCCCGCTACTCGGCGCTTTAATGGTCCCGCTCCCTCACTCTACTGGTCGCGATACTGGTCCCAGCTGCTTCCCGCTTCTGGTCGCGCTACTGGTCACCGCTCCCACCCGCTGCTGGTCCTTCTTCTGGTCCCAGCTCCCACGCAGCACTGGTCACGTTACTGGTCCCGGGTCCCTCCCGCTTCTGGTCGCGCTGCTCCGTCCCGCTTCTGGTGGCGCTAATGGTCCCTCCCGCAACTGGTCCCCGCTCTCTCTCCCTTCTGGTGCCGCTAACGATCCCCGCTCCCTGCCGGAACTGGTCCTGTTTCTGGTCCCCGCTCCCACGCGGTACTGGCAGCTCTATTGGTCCCCGCTCCTTCCCGCTACTTGTCACGTTACTGGTCACCGCTCCCTCCCGCCAGAAGTACAGGCTTCCCGCACCCCCCACCCCCGCCACAGATCTGCGCTCCCTCCCGCTACTGGTCGCGCTACTGCTCCCTGCTCCCTCCGGCTTCTGGTCACGGTACTGTTCTCCGCTTCCGCCCGCTACTGGTGGCAGTAATGGTCCCCACTTCCTCCCGCTACTGGTCCCCACTCATACCCTCTTTTAGTCGCGCTACTGGTTCCCGCTTCTGGTTTCCCGCTCCCTCCCGCAAATGGTCCTACCTCTGGTCCCCGCTACTGGTCCACGCTTCCTCCCGCAAATGGTCCCCGCTTCTGTCTCCCGCTCCCTCTCCCTTCTGGTGGTGCTAACGATCCCCGCTCCCTCCTGGTACCCATCTGCATTCCTGTGCAGACTCTTTGTGCCTCCTCACAATTTGCTTCGTACCTATCCTTGTATCGTCAGAAAATCTGGTGACAATACACTCAGTCCCTTCATCCAAATCATGAATATAGATTGTAAATAATTCAGGCCCAGTACTGATACCTTAGGCATCCCACTAGTTCTAGTTTGTGCCAACCTGAAAAGGGCCCATTTTTCCTGACTCTTTGTTTCCTGTTAGTAGGCCAATCCTTTATCCATGCTAATATATTACCGCTACAGCATGAGCTCTTCGATTGTGCAGGAACCTTTCATGCAGCACCTCATGGAACGATTTTATAAATCCAAACACACTACATCTACTGGTTTCTCTTTGTCCATCTACTTGTTACATGCTGAAAGAAATATAATACATTTGTCCGGCACGACTTTTCTTTCATAAAAACATGTTGACTCTGTTTGATTGCAGTTTGATTTTCCCAAAGTCCTGCGACTATTCCCTTCATAATAGATTCGCAGAATTTCCTAATTATGGCGTTAGGCTGTGTTGAACAGGCAGACATAGATTTTGGTGCAGATAGCTTCTGTTTTAAAAATGCAACATTTCCTCAAACATGTATCTTAATTTATTTCTGACCTTACAAATCCAACCATCCAACAATCAGATGTAGAAATAGAGTTGAATAAACGTTACAGTACAAAGAAACAGGCAAGTTGGTCGAACGCGCCATTGATGGCGTTTAATCTACTAGCAAGAAAATTACCAAAAATCTTTTTTTTGAGTGAAAGGACCTCGTTCAAAAACCTGTATCTAAATGCATTATATTACTAATTGTGAGTTGTTCACCTCATGCTTAGAACTTATGAATAATTGTTAGCACAGAAAAGCCTCATTAGTGCACATGGGAATTTTATGTAATTGTTGGATTATGTTTAAGATGAGCGGCACTGAAAGTTTCACACTTAAGACATACGAAACCCATGACCATACTGTAATATTTACGCAGCAAAACCTATCTAATTTCTATATATTTTCAATGTGGAGCAACGGTGTAAAACGGTGCAAAGGATGTTCCATAATTGGGACACCGGAATAATTTGTAACGTCTCTGCAAATTTCGAGTCTAAATTGAATTAGAGAGTAAGGGAATAGAGAAATTCAGGAACTATTCAATTAGAAATAGAGGATGTGATAATTTAGAGAAACTAACGGTAAATGGTTAGTTTGAAATAGAGAGTAGCGAAATGTGGAGACACACAGGAATTCTTTATTTAGAAATCGAGAACAGAGGAACAGAGGAACTTTGGGGCAAACGAACAGAAGTATAAAGCAAAGGAATTTACGCAAACTACATCCATCCTATGTTAGTACGGGACTCAGCTGAATGCCATAAACATTTATTTAGAAATAGCAGACAGGGCAAGCCAGTGACTGTGCAGCTGTAAACCGAGGAATGCAAGGGAATGTTCAGTTAGAAATCGGAGGCAAAGAATTACAATCATATGGGATTGAATTTGTCAGGGTAATACAATAGTTAATTTGCTTTGCCGTATAACTTACCTATCAATGTTGAATTATGTGATTGATTTAGCATTTTCTTTATTAGTTTGAAGCTGGGTGAAGCTGCATCGCTGACTCGTGGAATTCTGCTTGGCTCGTCCTTTAAATAATCGTGTTTGGCTGAATCAGGTTAAATGAGAATATTTCTTTGAGCGAGAACTTCCCGGAACTCATCACCACTTCCCCAGCAGCTGGATGCCAGCAGGCTTAGCAGGGCCTGGGCTCCAGGAGACCGGAGACCACGTGAATTTGGGCTTCTTTGACAGCGGCCGGATTACATTAAATTGTAAAGGAGTGACTGTAAAAAGGTACACCGAATCACTCTGAATAAGTGAACCTTATTGATATTGAATGACTAGGGCTATTGCTAGTGTAAGGTTTTAAAAAGCTTCTTGAATATTGGAGTCGGCTATCATAACTTGATTGTGCATACAGTTTATGCAATAATTTGAATAAAAAACCTTAAAGGTATTAATTGCAAGTACACATAATGATAGTTGGTTGAAGAGTTATATGTGTTACATATCTGAGCTCAGTATCTTCGGCGTTTGTGAATCAGAATACACATTATAGTATTGCAGTTTTTATATGTTTCCTTCACTCTTTGCAGGAAGCAATCTACATAATACTGTATGTTACATAACTGCATGACATTTTAAAAAAAACTTCATATAAGGAGCCTTGATCAGTGACGATCGTCTTCCTTTGTTAACGAGCACTCTGTCTGTTGGGCCAACAAGCATAATTCCCTCAGACAGATATTTCCCTTTTTTAGCAAGCAAAGGCTTATAGTTAATATTATGAGAAAATAAAGAGGACACGATACAATAGGACATTCGCAGAATTCAGGACAGTCTGATGAATATTTCCCCATAGCGCTGTCTACTGGTGTTACAATATTTAAAGCCAAGACTAAATAATATATAAGCCAAAGCAAAAAGGCTGCATGCTGATGCTGGGAAATCTGAAATAAAAGAAAAAAAAACAGTAAGTGCATGGAAATCCTCAACAGGTCTGCCAAGAAACAGAGTTAATGTTTCAGGTGGACGTCTTTTTATTGGTTCCGAAATGTCATCGACTTGAAACACTAACTTTGTTTCTCAATCCCTAGATGTGGACAGACCTGCTGAATGATTCCAGCATGTTCTGTCTTTATAATAAACAATATTTCATTCGCATCATATAGCTGTCTCCATCTCTTGTCTTGTGCAGATCTGCAGAACCATATTAAACATTTCGTGTAATAGTTTTGTCCATGGCTTGGACCTGTTCTTCAGCGCATGCTCATCATGCATATTGCATGCTGGTTGCTTCATGTATATCACATCGCTTCTGCACATTCAGTGGTATCCCAATGTTAACCAACGCAAGACATCCGATGCATGTACTTACTACCCTTTCTGACCATGTATCAATTATCGCGGGGTGTGGGGGTATTTGATTAGAACCACCTCGGTATGGTCCCCTTTGTCTCGGGCAGTGGCCAAGCTGTCAAATACATTATTTACTTTGATTGTTCAATATAAACCGGACGCCATTATTGCAAAGAGAAAGCTGTCAATTAACTATCCGAACTATGCTTTCCTGACTCTGAATCGACAACAAGATAGCAGACGGATTTTTTGGGTGTGGCGTGCTCAGGTGACTTAGACTGAGAATGTTAAGGATAGGAAAGCTGCTTCCGTTGATTGGGGGATTTCGAATGAAAGGCCATAGATAGAGGAGGGCCCCTAGCAGCAATGTCATTATAGAACTACCATCAGTAAAGTCAGAGTAGATTCACTAACAGTAATGTTGATATGCATTCACCACCATTTAAGTTAGTATACAGCTGCAACCAGCAATTGTGTCTCAGAATCACCATTGGTAATGTTAGTGTCGAGCCACCACAGTCAACGTTTGTGTAGGATCACCAGCAGTATTACAAATGTAGCGTCACTACTGGTAATGTCGGACTTGGCTCACTACAGCAAATTTTACCGCAAGATCAACACCAGTAATGACAGAGTACACATGCCACCAGATATGTTGGATAAAAGTTAAAGAAGGGCTACCATCAGTATTACTATAGTAAGGTTTCTAATATTGTTTTACTGTTGCGTCACCAGTTGTATATTCAGCACAATTTCCCCTAGTTATATTAGCATAATTAATCTTCAGTGAAATTAGGCTAATACCACCACCAGCTGTATTAGTGTTGCATTGCCAGCAGTAATTTTACAGCACTATTAACACCAACAATGGTTATCATGTTACTGTACTGTCACCAGAAACAATGTTAAAATAGGATTGTCAGTAATGTTAGCGTGGGGTCATCTCCAGTCATGTCAGAAATGTGCTATCTGTATTAATGATACAGTATGGACACCGCAATTTAAATTATATTAGGGTCAACAGCATTTATGTCATTTCAGGGTTAAACCAATGATGTTAGAGCAGGCTTATCATTACTAACATTGGAGTAGGATTATCCCGAGTAATGTTACCGTCGGGTGACCAGCAATAATTTGATACATGTTGAACTTCAGTAATATTAGAGTTTGGTGATCACCAATAATGTCAGAGTAGGGTAATCGCCAGCAATGCTAGTATTGTGTCAGCACTAGTAATTTTAGGATAGGAACAATCGCTGTGAAGTTATAGCAGATCATTACTAGCAATGTTAGAGCTGTTTCGTCACCCATGATTTTGTAAAGGTGCCGTTATCAGCAATATTATAGCACATTCATCACTAGTAACGTTAGCTTATCATCATCACCAGGCATGAATACAGTACAAAACACAGTTTAATTATTTAATGGTCAAGTGAGGGTTACATCAATTTAATATGTGGACCAAAGGGTCTAACATTCTGTCTAGGAGGAATGTTCCCCTCAAGGAGCACAAGACTTGCCTAAAGCACATTCCCTCAGGAATTACTCTCCATTCGTTAATTTAATCAACACAATTTCATGGATTGAGCTGGACAATTTTCCAATTGGCGTCCTGGACGCATTGAAATGGTAAATCTAGTCTTGTTTGTTAAGTGAATGTAAGTAACACCAATTATGGTATGACCCGTTTTTCTCATGCGGGCGTCGGTTGTTTTATAAAAGGGGCAGCATTTACAGAGTCAGGTACACTCCTTGTGGAACTTTAAAGCCGGACAAAATTCACTCATTCTTCAAACAAATGTTACGTCCAACAATTCTAGAGATAAAAGAGATTTACTACCCAATTCTCGCAATTTTTGGTGTTCCTGGTAGGTCAACGTACCATTTTGTTTTGTACCTGTTTACTACCTGACTGTTAATGACTAACATAAAAGACAATATCCTCATTGCAGAAACCTGTATCCACCGATATTAGCGAGATTTCTTCAAGCCTGCAAGGCCAGTGAGTCAGGGACAAAAACAAGAAATGCTGGAATCACTCAGCAGGTCTGGCAGCATCTGTGGAAAGAGAAGCAGAGTTAATGTTTCGGGTCAGTGACCCTTCTTCAGAAGGGTACTGGTTGGTAGGTCGTGGATAGCAGGCCTGCAACTTTCATCCCTCGGCCACTACAACAGTAAATAGATCATTTACGAATGTGTTGTTTCATGCCTCATGCCCACTCTCTGCCCACTTTTCTTTGGTAGTTGCTCGGACTGCAACTACTTTAGATGAACTTGGAAGATATTTGGAGAAATAATTGTCGCTCAGAAGCTGTTGCCCTCCCTTTGACTGAAAGAAGCCTTGCGATTCTACCAGACCCCTCTCTGATACATAGCCATAGGGAAATTATAAATAGACAAAAACGCTGGTTATCGATTAAGTTGACTGTTAATCGTAGATGAATATTTTATTTGACCTCATATCTTTGAGTGTTGAATGAAATTGACAATGTCTGACTGAAAATATACTGGAAGGAAGGATGATTCTCAATGTCTCTGCATAGAGCGTACCTTACTTTAAGAAAAGGTTTACTTTGCTTCACTATAATATAAAAGAAAAGTGGCTCTGTCTCGCCCTAAGTAGCAACATATCCGCACATTGCTCACAGAATGCTATGAGATTTATCTATGTGTCCCGTACTCACCTCTTCTCTCTCTTTCCTACATGACAACAGGGAGAATCCATTTCGAAGATTGGACTTCATTGTCTGCAAAGTACTTGGACAATGTTGGTACTTGTGACAAGCTCTACATAAATGCAAGAGTTTCTTTCTCCTTTCTTTCTTCTTTTTCTTTCTTTCAGCGAACATTATGACAATTGTGATTCCGTCCAGACGAAATTGCGGTCTGTCCAAATGTATCTCTGTCTACATGGTGGCCATGGCAACAGCAGATCTACTGGTCATGATCTTCAATATAATAACTTACCACATTTTCAATTATTATTTTCCACAATCATTCTTGTCCTACACTGCCGTCTGTAAGTCAATTGTCTACGTGAATTGTACCACTGTGGATATGTCAGTCTGGTTTACAGTGTCATTTACATTTGACCGATTTGTCGCTATATGTTGTCAGAATTTTAAAACAACGTATTGCACAGTGAGAACAGCTGCTGTGGTTATTATAATAGTCTCAGCCCTAATCTACTTAGAGAATATCCCCTTTCTGTTTGCCTTTGAACAGAAGCGAATAATTAATAATGTTCACTGGGGTTGCCTTGCCAGTGTGAAATTTTTTGCTTCTCCTGCTGGCAAAGCGCACTTCTTGTTACAAAGTATTTTAGTTCCATGGATTCCATTTGCTTTCATATTACTGTTTAACTGTTTGACTATCAGATGTATTTTAGTAGCCAGTAGCGCCCGCAGAGGTCTTTGGGGACAAAACAGTGAGAATCAGAGAGACCCAGAAGTGGAGAATCGAAGAAAATCCATCATTTTACTGTTCACTGTATCAGGCAGTTTTATACTGTTGTGGCTGACAGCGGCCGTGAGCTTTTTAACTACCAGACTAACAAACACCGTGCATTACGGAGGCGATCATGGAAAACCTGCCTATATCGCCACTGAAAGTGGGTACTTGCTTATGCATTTCAGCTCCTGTACAAACGCGTGTATTTATGCAGCTACACAAACTAAGTTCAGGGAAGACTTAAAGAAGGTTGTGAAATTACCTTTCAGATTTATACTGCATTGGATAAAAAAAATGAACAATCAAACCAAAGCTTCCTTTGCTAACTAGAGCTCAATAACAGCCCGTGTTTTACTTTAGAAAAGCCATTTTCCTGTTAGGACCAAAATGTGCTGTTGCTATTAAAATACCAACGACCACAGAATTACAGAATCACAGAATTGTTACAGTGCAGAAAGAAGCCATTCGGCCCATCATGTACTCACTGGCTCTCTGAAAGTGCAATTCTCTCAGTTCCATTCCCCTGTCTTCTCCCCATAAACCCACACATTCTTCCTTTTCATATTACTGTCTAATTACTTTCTGAATGCTTCAATTGAAGTTGCCTCCATCACGTTCTCAGGCAGTATATTCCAGACCTTAATCACTCACTGTGTGAAAGTGTTTACCCTCATGCCACTTTTGCTTCTCTTAGCAAATACTTTAAATCTGCACTCTCGTCCTCGACCCTTTCTCTATCTACTCTGTCCTGTCTCCTCAAGAATTTGAATACCTCTTGCAAATCACCTCTCATCCTTCACCTCCAAGGAAAACAGTCCTAACTTCTCCAATCTATCGTCATAACTGAAATTCGTCATCCCTGCAACCATTCCTGTGTATCTCTTCTGTATTCTCTCCAATGCCCTCACCTCTTTCCCCCAGTTCAGCGTCCAGAATTGGACGTATTACTCCAGCTGAGGACGAACCAGTGTCTTATACAAGTTCGACATAATTTCCTTGCTCTATGCCCCTATTAATTAAGTCCAGTATACTATATACTTTATTAACTGCTCTCTCAACCTGTCCTGCCAACTTCAATTACTTATTCACATATACAGCTAGGCACCTCTGCTCCTGCACACCCTTTAGAATTTTTCCCTTCATTTTATATTGTATCTCCTTGTTCTTCCTACCAAAATGAATCACCTCACATTTCACTGAATGGACTTTCATCTGCCACCTGTCTTTCCATTTCACCAACTTGTCTATGTCCTTTAGAAGTTCTACACTATCCTGCTCACAGTTCACAATGCTTCCAAGCTTCATATCGTCTGCAAACTAAATTGTGCCCTGTACACCAAGGGCCAGGTCATTAATATATGTCAGGAAAAGCAAGAGTCCCAACACTGATCCCTGGTGAAGTCCACCACAAACCTTCCGCCAGGCCAAAAAACATACATTAAACACTACCCTTCGTTTCCTGTCACTCGGCCAATTTCGTATCCATGAGTATCAAATGCCTTTTGAAAGTCCATGTACACCACGTCAACACCATTGCCCTCATCAACCCTCTCTGTCACCTCCTCAGAAACTCCAGTAAGTTAGTTAAACATGATTTTTCCTTAAGAAATCCACGCTGGCTTTCCTTAATTAGCTCGCATGTGAATATTGATTTAGTCCCGGATTATATTTTCTGGATGTTTTCGCACCAAAAAAATCTATTGCACTTTGTGCCATGTGTCTGCAGACTGACATTCGTCATTTCTGGTTTAGGATTGAAAGAGAACGATTATGATTGAGCTTCAGCAGTGGAGTGAAACATGTGAGTGCCTGCGTTAAGTGCCTTACTTCGCTGGTACTGGAATGAGTTATGTCTGTTCAATTAATAATAAAGATTGTTTTATTGCAGAAGCAATGTGTGACACTCGTAGTTATTTCCAATTGTTTTTCTAATGTTAATGTGAATGTTGCAGGCACTGGTCTCCCCATCAGATTCCGCTCTATTGTTTCCTGGACCAAAAGGATGGAGCCCCACCTCCTAATCTGTATCTAATGATAATGACAGGAACTTGCCTCCTCGATGTGATATTACGTATTTTTGTTTACAAATATTTACTGAATATCTCAACTGGGCATAAAAATATTGGAATAACAGAAGAAAAGACTGTTGGATCTAACTAATCCTCAGTGGCATTTACTCTCCATCGAGCAAATGGATTCATTAACTCAACGACTCAACGTTCTTGCAATCATTTTTGTCAACATTGTTTCTATTTAATCTTGAATAATGTTGTAAATGTTGCGTCCATTAATGCGATTACCACATAACTCTCCAGGCAAAGAGCTATCAGTTCTGCATTGCATATCGTAAATAAGTTAACCATCACATTATTGTGTCAAATTCAATCCGCCCCATACAGTTGTGATTCGCTATCCCCTTATACAATTTAAGAGTGGTTTAAGTGATCCAGGACAAACACAGCTACAGAAAGTGTAAGCAGCTAGAGGAATTTCGGATCAGGATGATTGATCTGAAAGCTGAACTGCAAACACTACCCAACATAAGGCAGGGCGATAAATACCTGGACGCTTTCTTTCGGAGGACAGTCACACCAATTAGAACAGGGTCATCTGTTTTGGACTGCAGCGAGGGACAGGAGGAGGTGATCATAAAGGAGGCAGGTAAAGGGACTGAGCAGACAATAGTGGAGGAGCCTCAGACTTTGCAATTGTCAAACAGGTTTGAGGTGCTCTCAAGCTGTGTAGATGACATCGACTTCTCCAAGGTGGATGAGCATACTGGCCATGGCACTGTGGTACAGGAAACTATTCAAATGGGGGAGAACAAAGGAATGTAATGGTAGTAGGGGATAGTATAGTGAGAGTGATTGACACTGTTCTGTGCAGCCAAGAGCGTGATTCCAGAGACTGTGTTGCCTACCCTGTGCCGCAGTTCGGGACATCTGCTCAGGGCTCTACAGGAACTTGGAGTGGGAGGGGGAGAAGCCAGTTGTCATGGTCCATGTAGGTACCAACGACATAGGTAGGACTAGGAAAGAGGTTCTGTTCAGACAGTATGAAGAGTTCAGCACCAAATCGAAGAGCAGAATCTCAAGGATAATAATCTATAGATTATTATCTCAGCCACGTGCCATTTGGCAGCAGGCACATTAGATCAGTGAAATGAATACGTGACTCAAAGACTGGTGTGAGAGAAGTGGACTTCAGTTCGTGGGGCACTGGCACCAATACTGGGAAAAGTGGGGGCTGTACCGTTGGGACAGTCTGCACCTGAACTGTGCTGGGTCAGTGTTCTAGAAAACCGTATAACTAGGGAAGTAGAGACGGCTGTAAGCTAAACACTGGGGGAGAGGGATCAATCTAAGGTAGATGTAGCAAATCAAGGGTAGAGTCAAGGCAGAAAAGCAGAATAGTAATATGGAAAATGAAGGTCAGAGAGTGGCAGGAAGCCACACAGAGAAATACCCAAGAATATACCAACTGTCCAGACTAGATTTTAGAAATATAACAAAAATACAAATCTAAAGGCTCTGTATCTGAAAACTAGACAAAGGATAATGCATATTGAAGTAAATTAATACGATCTGATAGCCATTATGGAGATGTGGCTGCAAGATGACAAGGACTGGGTCCTCAATATTGAGTTGTATGTAACATTCAAGAAGAATAAGAAGCTATGTGGAGGGGTAGCTCTGTTAATCAAGGATGGCACTGGTGCAATAGTTAGAGATGACCTTGGTTCAGGAGATCAGGATGCAGAATCGGTTTGGGTGAAGATACGTAATAGTAGGGTAAAGAAGAACACTAGTGGGAGTGGTCGACAGGCACCCGAACAGTAACCCACAATGTAGAAGGAAGTTTACAAGAAGAAATATTAGGTGCTTGCGATGAAGGGACGGCAATAATCATGGGTGATTTCAATCTACATAAAAACTGGAATAATTAGATTGGCAATAGTCGGCTGGATGAGGAGAAATTAGAATGCTTTAGTTTCTTTGAGCAGCACGCTCTAGAACCAAGCAGAGAGCAGGTTATATTTGCTTTGGTATTGAGTAATAGAACATAGAACATAGAACATTACAGTGCAGTACAGGCCCTTCGGCCCTCGCTGTTGCGCCGATCTCTGAAACCATCTGACCGAAACTATTCCATTTTCATCCATATGTCTATCCAATGACCACTTAAATGCCCTTAAAGTTGGCGAGTCTACTACGGTTGCAGGCAGGGCGTTCCACGCCCCTACTACTCTCTGAGTAAAGAAACTACCTCTGACATCTGTCTTATATCTATCACCCCTCAACTTAAAGCTATGTCCCCTCGTGTTTGCCATCACCATCCGAGGAAAAAGACTCTCACTATCCACCCTATCTAACCCTCTGATTATCTTATATGTCTTTATTAAGTCACCTCTCCTCCTCCTTCACTCGAACAAAAACAACCTCAAGTCCCTCAGCCTTTCCTCGTAAGACCTTCCCTCCATACCAGGCAACATCCTAGTAAATCTCCTCTGCACCCTTTCCAAAGCTTCCACATCCTTCCTATAATGCGGTGACCAGAACTGCACGCAATACTCCAGGTGCGGCCGCACCAGAGTTTTGTACAGCTGCAGCATGACCTCGTGGCTCTGAAACTCGATCCCCCTACTAATAAAAGCTAACACACCATATGCCTTCTTAAATAGCCCTATTAACCTGGGTGGCAACTTTCAGGGAATTATGTACCTGGACACCAAGATCTCTCTGCTCATCTACACTACCAAGAATCTTCCCATTAGCCCAGTACTCTGCATTCTTGTTACTCCTTCCAAAGTGAATCACCTCACACTTTTCCGCATTAAACTCCATTTGCCATCTCTCAGCCTAGCTCTGCAGCCTATCTATGTCACTCTGTAACCTACAACATCCTTCGGCACCATCCACAACTCCACCGACCTTCGTGTCATCTGCAAATTTACTAACCCACCCTTCTACACCCTCATCCAGGTCATTTATAAAAATGACAAACAGCAGTGGCCCCAAAACAGATCCTTGCGGTACACCACTAGTAACTAAACGCCAGGATGAACATTTGCCATCAACCACCACCCTCTGTCTTCTTTCAGCTAGCCAATTTCTGATCCAAAGCTCTAAATCACCTTCAATCCCATAATTCCGTATTTTCTGCAAAAGCCTACCGTGGGGAACCTTATCAAACGCCTTACTGAAATCCATATACACCACATCCACGGCTTTACCCTCATCCACCTGTTTGGTCACCTTCTCGAAAAACTCAATAAGGTTTGTGAGGCACGACCCACCCTTCACAAAACCGTGCTGACTATCTCTAATGAACTTATTCTTTTCAAGATGATTATAAATCCTATCTCTTATAACCTTTTCCAACATTTTACCCACAACCGAAGTAAGGCTCACAGGTCTATAATTACCAGGGCTGCCTCCACTCCCCTTCTTGAACAAGGGGACAACATTTGCTATCCTCCAGTCTTCCGGCACTATTCCTGTCGTCAATGACGACATAAAGATCAAGGACAAAGGCTCTGCAATCTCCTCCCTGGCTTCCCAGAGAATCCTAGGATAAATCCCATCTGGCCCAGGGGACTTATCTATTTTCACACTTTCCAAAATTGCTAACACCTCCTCCTTGTGAACCTCAATCCCATCCAGCCTAGTAGTCTGTATCTCAGTATTCTCCTCGACAACATTTTCTTTCTCTACTGTAAATACTGACGAAAAATATTCATTTAACGCTTCCCCTATCTCCTCTGATTCCACACACAACTTCCCACTACTATCCTTGATTGGCCCTAATCTAACTATAGTCATTCATTTATTCCTGATATACCTATAGAAAGCCTTAGGGTTTTCCTTGATCCTATCCGCCAATGACTTCTCGTGTCCTCTCCTCGCTCTACTAAGCTCTCCCTTTAGATCCTTCCTGGCTAGCTTGTAACTCTCAAGCGCCCTAACTGAGCCTTCACGTCTCATCCTAACATAAGCCTTCTTCTTCCTCTTGACAAGCGCTTCAACTTCTTTGGTAAACCATGGCTCCCTCGCTCGACAACTTCCTCCCTGCCTGACAGGTACATACTTATCAAGGACACGCAGTAGCTGCTCCTTGAATAAGTTCCACATTTCGATTGTGCCCATCCCCTGCAGTTTCCTTCCCCATCCCACGCATCCTAAATCTTGCCTAATCGCATCATAATTTCCTTTCCCCCGGCTATAATTCTTGCCCTGCGGTATATACCTGTCCCTGCCCGTCGCTAAGGTAAACCTAACCGAATTGTGATCACTATCACCAAAGTGCTCACCTACATCTAAATCTAACACCTGGCCGGGTTCATTACCCAGTACCAAATGTGGCATCGCCCCTGGTTGGCCTGTCTACATACTGTCAGAAAACCCTCCTGCACACACTGGACAATAACAGACCCATCTAAAGTACTCGAACTATAGTATTTCCAGTCAATATTTGGAAAGTTAAAGTCCCCCATAACAACCACCCTGTTACTCTCGCTCCTGTCGAGAATCATCTTCGCTATCCTTTCCTCTACATCTCTGGAACTATTCAGAGGTTTATAGAAAACTCCCAACAGGGTGACCTCTCCTCTCCTATTTCTAACCTCAGCCCATACTACCTCAGTAGACGAGTCCTCAAACGTCCTTTCTGACGCTGTAATACTCTCCTTGATTAAGAATGCCACACCCCCCCCCCTTCTACCATCTTCTCTGTTCTTACTGAAACATCTCAATCCCAGAATCCATTCCTGTCCCTGCTCTACCCATGTCTCCGAAATGGCCACAACATCGAGATCCCAGGTACCAACCCATGCTGCAAGCTCACCCACCTTATTCCGGATGCTCCTGGCGTTGAAGTCGACACACTTTAAACCAAGTTCTTGCTTGCCAGTGCCCTCTTGCGTCCTTGTAACCTTATCCCTGACCTCACTACTCTCAACATCCTGTACACTGGAACTACAATTTAGGTTCCCATACCCCTGCTGAATTAGTTTAAACCCCCCCGAAGAGCACTAGCAAATCTCCCCCCCCCCCCCCCAGGATACTGGTACCCCTCTGGTTCAGGTGAATACCATCCTGTTTGTCGAGGTCCCACCTACCCCAGAAAGAGCCCCAATTATCCAGGAAACCAAAACCCTCCCTCCTACACCATCCCTGCAGCCACGTGTTCAACTCCTCTCTCTCCCTCTTCCTCGCTTCGCTAGCACGTGGCACGGGCAACAACCCAGAGATAACAACTCTGTTTGTTCTCTCTCTAAGCTTCCACCCTAGCTCCCTGAATTTCTGCCTTAAATCCCCATCTCTCTTCCTACCTATGTCGTTGGTGCCTATGTGGACCACGACTTGGGGCTGCTCCCCCTCCCCCTCCCCCTTAAGGATCCCCAAAACACTATCCGAGACATCATGAACCCTGGCACCTGGGAGGCAACACACCAACAGTGAGCCTCTCTCGTTCCCACAGAACCTCCTATCTGTTCCCCTAACTATGGAGTCCCCAATGACTAATGCTCTGCTCCTCTTCCCCCTTCCCTTCTGAGCAACAGGGACAGACTCTGCACCAGAGACCTGTACCCCATTGCTTACCCCTGGTAAGTCGTCCCCCCAACAGTATCCAAAACGGTATACCTGTTGTTGAGGGAAACGGTCACAGGGGATCCCTGCACTGCCTGCTGGTTCCCTCTCCTCCCCCTGACGGTAACCCATCGACCTACTTCTTTTACCTGAGGTGTGACTACCTCCCTATAACTCCTCTCAATAACCCCCTCCGCCTCCCGAATGATCCGAAGTTCATCCAGCTCCAGCTCCAGTTCTCTAACGCGGTTCTCGATGCAGTCAGCAGGGACACTCTTGGCGACACTTACCTCCCACATTCTGCAGGAGGAACATTCAACTGCCTTTACCTCCATTCCCACTAATCAAAATTCCCAACAAATCTACTGAAAACCAAAAAAAGAAGTCAAATGTGATAGGAATAAGTTAGTAGTGACCACGATATGATTGAAATTTACATCCAGTTTGAAAGAGAGAGGAGTGACTCTAAGACTAGTATATTGACTTTAAATAAAGGCAACAATTTGGGCATGAAAGCTCACATAGCTGAAGTGAACTGTGTTACTCGGCTAGGAGATATATCAATACAGAAGCAGCGGCAAATATTTAAGGGCATATTTCAGAGTACTCAGGATAAGTATATTCTTACTATAAAGAAAAATTCTAAGGGAAGTACCCAACATCATAGAAAAACATAGAAAATAGGAGCAAGAGTCGGCCCTTTGGGCCGGCTCTGCCATTCAAAAAAGATCATGGCTGATCGTCTAATTCAGTACCCCGTTCTCGCCTTTTCCTCATATCCCTTGATCCCTTTGGCATTAAGAAATAGATCTATTTCCTTCATGAATATGTTTAATGATTTGGCCTCCACTGTCTTCTGTGGTAGAAAATTCCAAAGGTTCACTACCCTCTGAGTGAAGACAACTCTCCTCATATCGGTTCTAAATGGCATACCCCGTATCCTGTGACTGTGACCCCTGGTTCTGGACTCCCCTGTCATCGGGGACATCTTCCCCGCATCTGCTCTGTCTAGTCTTATTAGAATTTTATAGATTTCTATGAGATCCTCTCTTATTCTTCTAAACTCTCGTGAATATAAGCCTGGTTGGCCCAATCGCTCCTCACAGGTCAATCCTGCCATCCCAGGAATCAGCCTATTAAATCTTCTTTGCACTACCTCCATGGCAAGAACATCCTTCCTCAGATAAGGAGACCAAAACTGCTCACAGTACTCCAGATGTGATCTCACCAAGGCCCTGTATAACTGCAGTAAGACATCCTTGCGCCTGTACTCAAATCTTCTTGCAATGAAGGCCAACATACCATTCGCCTTCCTAACTGCTCGCTACTCCTGAATGCTTGCTTTCAGCGACTGGTGTACAAGGACACCCAGGTCTCGTTGCACCTTCCCCTTTCCCAATCTGTCACCATTCAGATGATGATCTGCCTTTCTGTTTTTACAACCAAAGTGGATAACCTCACATTTATTCACGTTATACTGCATTTGCCATGCATTTGCCCACTAACCCAGCTTGTCTTAATCCCATTGGAGCGTCTTTGCATCCTCCTCATAGCTCACGTTCCACCCCAGCTTTGTCTGCAAACCTTGAAATGTTACATTTAGTTCCCTCACCCAAGTTATTAATATATATTGTGAATAGCTGGGACCCAAGCACTGATCCCTGCAGTACACCAGTCGTCACTTCCTGCTACCTGGTAAAAGACCCATTTATTCCTACTCTCTGTTTCCTGTCTGTCAACCAATTTTCATTCGATGCCAGTATATTACCCCCAATCCCACGTGATTTAATTTTGCACACTAACCTCTTGTGTGGGACATTGTCAAAAGCTTTCTGGAAATCCAAATACACTACACCCACTGTTTCTCTCTTATCTATTCCACTAATTACATCTTCAAAAAAGCAGATTTGTTAAGTATTATTGACCTTTTTTAAACCCATGCTGACTTTGCCCAATCCTGTTTATGCTTTCCAGATGTTCTGTTATCACATCCTTTACAATAGGCTCTAGCATTTTCCCCACTACTGATGTAAAGCCCACTGGTCTGTTGTTCCCTGTTTTTTCTCTCCCTCTTTTTTTAAATAGTGAGGTTACAGTTGCCACCCTCCAATCTGTAGGGCCTGCTCCAGAGCCTATAGAAATTTGGAAGATCACCATCAATTCATCCACTGTTTCGAGCACCACATCGTTTCGTGCTCTGGGATGTAGATTATCAGGTCCTGGGAATTCGCCAGTCTTTAACCCCATTAATTTTCCTAGCATTATTTTTTTACTAATACTAATTTCCTTCAGTTCCCCTCTCTCATTAGACCCTTGGTTCCCTAACAATTCTGGGAGGATATTTGTGTCCTCCTTTGTGAAGACAGAACCAAAGTATGTGTTTAATTGTTCTACCATTTATCTGTTCTCCATTATAATTTCCACGTTTCTTACAGTAAGGGACCTACATTTGTCTTCACTATTCTTTTTCTCTTCTCTTATTTCTAGAAGTTTTTACAGTCAGTTTTTATATTCCCCGCAAGTTTACTCTCCTACCCTATTTTCCCCTGCTTAATCAACCACTTTGTTCTCCTTTGCTGAATTCTAAAATGCTCCCAATCCTCAGATTTGCTGCCTTTTCTGGCAATTTTCGATGCCTCATCTTTGGATCTAATACTAGCCCTAATTACTTTTGTAAGCCACGGTTGAGCCACCTTTCTGTTTTATTTTTGGACCAGACAGGAATGAATAATTTTTGTAATTCATGTACACATTTTTAAAATTTTATCCATTGCTGATTCATTGTCAACTCTTTTAGTAAGGTTCCCCAATCGACTTTAGCTAACTCGAGCCTCATACCTTAATAGTTTCCTTTATTTAGATTCAGGAGCCTAGTTTCGGATTCAACTACTTCATGTTCCACCTTAATGAAGAATTCTATCATGTTATGGTCGCTCCTCCCCAAGGGATCCTGTACAACAAAACTGTTAACTAACCCTTTCTCATTGCACAGTATCCAATCTGTTCTCTAGTTAGTTCCTCAACATATTGGTCTAAAAACCGTCACGTACACATTCCAGGAATTCCTCCTCCACAGTATTATTCCCAGCATTATTATTGCAGTATTATTGATGAGTGGCAGGTCAGATGATTTGTTATCATATCAAGAACGGCAGAGAATGACTAAAAGGTCAAGCAGGAGAAAGAAATTAGTGTGTGACCGGAAGCCAGCTACAAATTTAAAAACAAATAGCAAGAGTTTCTACAGGTATTTATAAAGTAAAAGACTCAGTAAATTGAGTGTTGGTTCTCTTGAGAGTGAGAATGGGGAGTTACTGAGATAATGAGGAAATGGTGGGTGAAATGAACAAACATTTTGCTTCTGTCTTCAATACAGAGGAGACTAAAAACATTCCAGGAAAAGATATAGATCAGGAGGTGAAAGGAAGAGAAGAACTTGGTGAAATTACAATCCCCAGGGAAGCAGTACTGAGAAAACTCATGGAGCTGTGGGCGGGTAGGTCCCCAGTCATGATGGGCTTTATCCCATGGTCTTAAAAGAGGTGGCTACTGAGGTAGTAGATGCGTTGGTGTTAATTTTTCAAAATTCACTAGATTCTGTGAAGGGCCCTCCAGACTGTAAAGTAGTAACTATAAAGCCTCTATTCAAGAAGGGATTGGGGTTGGGGTGGGAGGCACAAACAGGTCAGCTAGCTTGACGTCTGCTATGGGGAAGGTGAGAGAATCGATCATTAAGGAGGCTATACCTGTGCACTTAGAAAAGCTCATGGTAATCGGAAATAATTGGCAGGGTTGTGTGAAAGGGAAATCACGTTTCATAAATTTATTGGAGGTCTATGATGGTGTGCTATGTGCTGTGGATAAAGGGGAGTCTGTTGACGTACTCTACATGGATTTCCAGAAGGAGCTTGATAAGGTGCCATGTAAGAGCTTATTGTGTAAAGTAGGAGCTCGTGGTGTAGGGTGTAACATATTAGCATGGATTGGTTGGCTGGCAGGAAACAGAGAGTATGCATAAATGGGCCCTTTTCTGATTGGCAGGATGTGACGAGTGAAGCCCTGCAGGAAAACATCAACTTTTACAATTTATATCAATGACTTAGATGGGGGGAGCGATGGCATGATAGCTATCGACTGCAGAATTCCGAGGTGCAGAGGGATCTAGGTGTTCTAGTGCATGAGTCACAAAAAGTTAATATGCAGGTACAGAAAATAATAAAAAGGCTAATGGAATGCTATTCATTATAATGGAAGGAATTGAAAATAAAAGTGAGGATGTTATGCTTCAGTTATACAGGGCATCTCGAATACTGTGCACAGTTTTGGTCTCCTTGTTTAATGAAGGATGGAAAAACTTGAAGGACTCGGGCTCTTATTGGAAGCAGTTCAGACGAGGATCACTAGATTGATACCTGGAACTAGCGGGTTGTCTTTTCAGGGTATCTTATACAGACTGGGCTTGTTTTCACTGGAGTTTAGAAGAATGAGAAGAGACTTGTTTGAAGTATATAAGATCTTGAACTGTCTTGATAAGGTAGATGTGAGAAAAGGATTCTTCCTCTTGTCGGTGAGTCAGTTCTGGGGGCACTGTTTCAAAATTAAGCGTCACCTTTTCGACAGAGATGAGGAGGATTTTTTTTTCTCTCAGAGCGCTGTGCAACTTTGGAACTCTCTGCCTGAGAAGGTGGTGGAGGCGGGGTCATTGAATATTAGTAAGGCGGAGGCAGACAGATTCTTGTTAGGCAAGGGAATCAAAGGTTAGCGAGGGTAGATGGGAGTGTGGAAGTCAAGACAGAAACAGATGATCTTATTGAATGGTGGAGCAGGATCTAGGGGCCGAATGGCCTACTTCTGCTCCTAATTTGTATGGTCATCTGGTCATCCTTTTAATAATCATGGTTCTCTGAATCAAGTTAAATGAGAATAGCCTCTTACCATGTACCTCCTGGAACTCATCATCACTTCCCCAGCAGTTGGATGCTCGCAGGCTTGTCAGAATCTGTGCTCCAGGGGACCGGAGGCCAGATGATTTGGGCTTTTTCGAGCGCGCCAGGATTAAATGGAATTGGAAATGAGTGACTGGTAAAAAGGACACGGAATCACAGTTAATAAGTGAACCTCATTGATAATCGAAGGACTCGGGCGATTCAGAGCGTAAAGTTTTAAGAAGGTTCTTGAATATCAGAGTGAGACATCCTAACTTGTTTGAGCACACAGGTCATGCAGTAATTGCAAACACAACTAATGATAATTGGCTAATGATTTAAATGCGTTATAGATCTGAAAAATACATCTTGGCCTTTGTGAGTCAGAATATTTATTACAATATTGCAACTTTTATACATTTCCCTCACTCTCTGCAGGAAGCAACCTACATCATACTGCATGTTATATAACTGCATTAAATTGTTATGAACAAGTAGTTAATTAATTTATTACAATATTGCAGGTTTTATACGTTTCCCTCACCAGCAACCTACATCATACTTCATGTTATATAAATGCATTAAATTGTTATGAACAAGTAGTTAATTATTTTGAAATAGATTTCTCTATCTCCCACAACCTGTCCATAAACAGATTATGATTGATTTAATCAATTAGGAAGTTATTCAGGGAACTCAGCTGAGCACTTTCTCCCCTTCAGACAGGTCCTAGAAGAAAGTTTCAGCTAACCAGGCCTGCGGCTCAGGATCACTCTTACGAAGACCTATTACACCCGCTGGCTTTTCTTTTCACCACCAGCATTTAAGCCTGGAGTGACCCACTTTGTTGCAGTGGGAGCACTCTTGTCCCTGGGATTTCTTCTGGTAGACTTGGGGTGGACTCCATTCACCCTCGTTGTCCTTCCCTTTCCAGCTGTGGCTTCCATTTTAACCCATTCTTATTCCTTGTCCTCCCACTGCTTTTTTGGCTGGCTTTGGAAGGATCTGCCTGAGTTGCCAAAATTATGCCTGAGGTCATAGCTATCGGGAGAGACTGCAGCCTCTCCAGCTGTGCGGTCTCTCTGCTCCTCTAAGTGAATTCTCAGATTTGGAGGTCGCCAATTTTTGAATTTCTACAGCAATATTAGCTCGTGTATTTCATCATAGGTGTGCTAACAAAGAACAAAGAAAATTACAGCACAGGAACAGGCCCTTCGGCCCTCCAAGCCTACGCCGATACAAATCCTCTATCTAAACCTGTCGCCTATTTTCTAAGGGTCTGTATCTCTTTACTTCCTGCCCATTCATGTATCTGTCTAGATACATCTTAAAAGACGCTATCATGCCCGCGTCTACCACCTCTGCTGGCAATGCATTCCATGCACCCACCACCCTCTGCATAAAGAACTTTCCACGCATATCCCCCCTAAACTTTTCCCCTTTCACTTTGAACTCGTGTCCCCTTGTAATTGAATCCCCCACTCTGGGAAAAAGCTTCTTGCTATCCACCCTGTCTATACCTCTCATAATTTTGTACACCTCAATCAGGTCCCCCCTCAACCTCCGTCTTTCCAATGAAAATAATCCTAATCTACTCAACCTCTCTTCATAGCTAGCGCCCTCCATACCAGGCAACATCCTGGTGAACCTCCTCTGCACCCTCTCCAAAGCATCCACATCCTTTTGGTAATGTGGCGACCAGAACTGCACGCAGTATTCCAAATGTGGCCGAACCAAAGTCTTATACAACTGTAACATGACCTGCCAACTCTTGTACTCAATACCCCGTCCGATGAAGGAAAGCATGCCGTATGCCTTCTTGACCACTCTATTGACCTGCGTTGCCACCTTCAGGGAACAATGGACCTGACCACCCAAATCTCTCTGCACATCAATTTTCCCCAGGACTTTTCCATTTACTGTATAGTTCACTCTTGAATTGGATCTTCCAAAATGCATCACCTCGCATTTGCCCTGATTGAACTCCATCTGCCATTTCTCTGCCCAACTCTCCAATCTATCTATAGTCTGCTGTATTCTCTGACAGTCCCCTTCACTATCTGCGACTCCACCAATCTTAGTGTCGTCTGCAAACTTGCTAATCAGACCACCTATACTTTCCTCCAAATCATTTATGCATATCACAAACAACAGTGGTCCCAGCACGGATCCCTGTGGAACACCACTGGTCACACGTCTCCATTTTGAGAAACTCCCTTCCACTGCTACTCTCTGTCTCCTGTTGCCCAGCCAGTTCTTTATCCATCTAGCTAGTACACCTTGGACCCCATGCGCCTTCACTTTCTCCAGCAGCCTGCCATGGGGAACCTTATCAAACGCCTTACTGAAGTCCATGTATATGACATCTACAGCCCTTCCCTCATCAATCAACTTTGTCACTTCCTCAAAGAATTCTATTAAGTTGGTAAGACATGACCTTCCCTGTACAAAACCATGTTGCCTATCACTGATAAGCCCATTTTCTTCCAGATGGGAATAGATCCTATCCCTCAGTATCTTCTCCAGCAGCTTCCCTACCACTGACGTCAGGCTCACCGGTCTATAATTACCTGGATTTTCCCAGCTACCCTTCTTAAGCAAGGGGACAACATTAGCAATTCTCCAGTCCTCCAGGACCTCACCCGTGTTTAAGGATGTTGCAAAGATATCTGTTAAGGCCCCAACTATTTCCTCTCTCGCTTCCCACAGTAACCTGGGTTAGATCCCATCCGGACCTGGGGACTTGTCCACCTTAATGCCTTTTAGAATACCCAACACTTCCTCCCTCCTTATGCTGACTTGACCTAGAGTAATCAAACATCTGTCCCTAACCTCAACATCCATCATGTCCCTCTCCTCGGTGAATACCGATGCAAAGTACTCGTTTAGAATCTCACCCATTTTCTCTGACTCCACGCATAACTTTCCTCCTTTGTCCTTTAGTGGGCCAATCCTTTCTCTAGTTACCCTCTTTCTCCTTATATATGAGTAAAAGGCTTTGGGATTTTCCTTAACCCTGTTTGCTAAAGATATTTCATGACCCCTTTTAGCCCTCTTAATTCCTCGTTTCAAATTGCGCCTACAATCCCGATATTCTTTCAAAGCTTCGTCTTTCTTCAGCCGCCTAGACCTTATGTGTGCTTCCATTTTCCTCTCAGCTCGTCTCACAATTTCACCTGTCATCCATGGTTCCCTAATCTTGCCATTTCTACCCCTCATTTTCACAGGAACATGTCTCTCCTGCACGCTAATCAACCTCTCTTTGAAAGCCACCCACATATCAAAAGTGGATTTACCTTCAAACAGGTATATTTTTACAGGTCAGATCTACTAATCTAAAGTGATTTACCTTCGCCTTTCGCATTCCAGACAACTCTGCACAGGGTTCTATTGCAAATTCCTGAATTGCTGGCGATATGTCTCTGGGACCAATTCATATGCACTAAGGATGGCAGCTTTGGTCTGCTCGTAATTAGTAGAACTTTCAGGGGTCTGCATAGAATCGATCTTTTGAGGCTTCCCTGCTTACTGACCCCGAATTATGAGGGTCCACATTTCTTGTGGCTATCGTAGCTGTCCAATACCTTCTAAAAAGTGGCAAAAAAGGATTAGACCTTACCCTTTTGAAATTTTGGTATGAACGCAGCATTTTCAAGAGGCCCAAAGCCTGATTCCGGATTAGAGAGATTTGGGTGGTTACCAGGTGAAGAGAGACTTTCCCTAGCAGCCTCCAACTGTCTCACATCACTCTCTGCTTGAGCCTTCAGCTCTAGTTCCAATTTATTTATGGCTGCAAAACTCTTCTTCTCTCCGTTTTTTATCCCGCCCCCCCCCCAACTCTCTCTCCCTTTCCTTCCTTCATTCCTCTCGCTCTTTCCTTCTCCTGAAGCTCCAGTTGGATCCTAAATTTTGACAGTTCGATTCTGGCCATGGGAGATATGTAAGTTACAAGTGTTAATTCCTCATCAACCTGTTCCGGAATGGGACACTGCCCAAGGTGCTCAGACAGCACTTGAAGGTCTTCAGTTCGTTTTTCTTTGCTGGGCCGCTGCACTTGTATATCTCTAGCTAGAGCTTTTAACTGGTTTTACAACGTTTCAGCAGTGATATCACTTTGCGCTCCAAAAACATCTTTGAACCAAAATGAGACAGTTTCCAATGGTAGCGTAAGAGAATTTTGCTGTGGTTTTTTATTTGTCTTAACAATCTTTTCGGCTGCCAGCTTATCCCCTTCCAATCAATTGGTTTTAATTTCTGATACGTCCCTTTTCTTATATTTTGTCTGTTGCATCGGTTTATCATGGTCCTAGGCTCCCAATTTCTTGTTATGAACAGGTAGTTAATCATTAAAAACAAACTTCTCTGAATTTGCTGCAACCTGTCCCTAAACAGAGTATGATTGATTGTTTCCCTCCCTTGAACCCTGAGTAGTAAAGGTCCACAACAACAATACAGTGGTTAAAGTTAAAACAAAGACGTAGGGTTTATGAACACACTCTTAAACTCTTGAAGGGGATTAACTTCACAACACACTCTCACAAGAATACAAGGAAAGGTTCAAGGCATAAAACAGGCAAGGAAATATAGTAAATAGACAATTAGCTTAACTAGAAACTACCGTGAGTTTCAGTTGAAACTAAAGTCTGCTTTAATTAACAAAAGTCCAAAAACTGGAGATCACTGACTGGAAATGCCGACTGTTGTTGGAGTCGCTCAAAATACCTCTTTATTTACATTTGCTTCTTCTTGCACTCGTGGAGGTAAATGGATGAAGCTTAATTGCTGAAGTCACGTTTTTGATGGAGAGAAAACAGGCAGAAGCTGGTTTTCTTGCCGTTTTGCAGACTGTGCCTTCTTTTTGATTTTCATGCTGTTTTACAGACTGTGTCTTCCTTTTGAAATTCTTATTTGTACACTGCCTTCTTTTCCTCTGCTTCTTGCAGGAAGGCCTCGGAGAGAAGTCAATCAATGCAGCTTGGAGGCTGCAGTGGTGTCGAACAAGCTGTTCCCTCAACTGCTCGAGTTTCAAATTCAGGCAGGCTGAAAAGGGTGGCGTCTGGGTCCTGTGACTGGACCCCTTCAATCTCTGCCCCACCTCATTTCCTTCTTCCATTTTAAAATGTGGGATACCGAGGTAAAAACTTATCATGGCAGTTGACAATAACAGACAAGTGCACAAAACACAACTTACACTGGAATCTCACCTGTTCATAACAATGTTTAGTTGAATATGCCTCTGACCAGAAACTTCCCGGAACTCATCAGCACTTTCCCAGCAGCTGCAATGCCAGCAGGTTTAGCAGAGTCCTGGCTCCAGGGGACTGGAGGCCAGGTGGATTGGGCTTTTATCAGAGCATGAGGATCAAGTGGAATTGGAAAGGTGTGACTGATAAAAGGGACACGGAATCACAGTTCATAAGTGAACCTCATTAATAATTTAAGGACCCAGTCTATTGTTAGTGTAAGGTTTTAAATAAGGTCTTGAATATCGGTGTTAGGCATCCTAACATGATTGAGCTCACAGATCATGCAATAGCTTTTAAACATACACTTAAAAGGCAATAATTGCAAGCACACCTGATGATAGTTGGTTGAAGATTCACGTTACAGATCTGAGCTCAGTATCTTCGGCCTTTGTGAATCAATACTCATTACAATATTGCAGTTTTTGTGCATTTCCCTCACTCTTTGCAGGAAGCAATCTGCATAATACTGGATGTTACATGACTGCATGGAATTTAAAAATGCAACTTCATATCAGGAGTATTGAACTAAGTGATCCTTGATCAGTGACGATCGCTTTCTTCTGTTAACAAGCACTTTGTTTGTTGGACTAACAAGCTTAATGCCCTCAGACCTATGTTTTCCTGTTTGGCAAGCAAAGGATAATTGCTAATATTATTAGAATATAACGAGAAACCGATACAGTAGGACACTAGCAGACTTCAAGACAGTCTGATGATTCATTCCCAATAGTGCCCCAGTCTGTTGGTGCTGGAGTATTTAAAGTCAAGAATAAATAATACCTAAGCCAAAAGCAAAATGCTGCAGATGCGGAAATTTGAAATAAAGCACTAACTTCTGGGAATACCCAGCAGGTCTGGCAGCATCTATGGAGAGAGAAACAGAGTTAATGTTTCTGGTCGATGATCTTTCATTAGTTCTGATGTCTCGGGCAGTGGCTCAGCTGTCAAATACATTCGTTTCTTTCATTGTTCAATATAAACAAGGCACAATTGTTGCGTTGAGAAAGCTGTCAATTAACTACCCAAACTCCAATTTCCTGATGCTGAATGGTAATAAAATAGCAGATTGATTTTTGTGTGCGTTGTGGTCAGGTGATGTTCAGTGAGAATGAAAAGGGTTCACGTGGACAATCGTGGGTCTGTGGAATTAATGAAATCATACCAATATTGGTAATTCAATTTTATAGATCTATCAATACAAATAGATTGAAGTGATGTTGCGACCGGGCTGTTAAAGGGATTGGAACGAATAGCTGAGGTTTGTGTGTGTGTGTTGGGAGGGGCAGGGAGTGGGGATGGAATATGACGACAATACGTGGGAGGTCAAATAGTCCATTTCCCGTTATAACGTTCCAACTTTCACAGCAAAATCAATGCAGAATTGCCAATGACCACGATTGCAACACAATTCATTCTTTCTGTCATAAGAAAAACTTTATTTCCGATTTTGCAGCAGAATGGTGATAATTTATTGAGTGTAAATAGGACAGCAACATCCAGCACCCACATTTGCACATCTAAACACATACACACACACAATGCTCTCCGAGCGACCATGCTGAATTTTCTTTTCACGATGTGACACATATTACTTGCTGGCATCAAAATGTTACTTTTAAAAGTGTGGGGTATCATTGTGTCAGCGTTTAATTGTTGTTGGAGATTTAACAGTGTTTTTAATGTAGCTTTTATTCCCTCTCTTTTACTTCCCTCTCTTTATCCCATCTATCTTTCCAGCTCTTCGTATCTCATTTATACCTAATTTGGCAAATGATTAAATATTCTAATGTTTAGACGTCAGTTGTCTGAATCCGGATTCTTCAACCTGATTTGTTAATGAGACACACCATTACTTTCCTTGTGCACACAGATCCTCTGTAGAGGTTGCAGCACGCTTTCCACGCTCATTACTACATTTCGCAGTGCAAAAGTCTAAAAATGTCTGTGGGCACGAGAAAGTGTAGTGTACAACTGGGGACATTCATTCCCTGCTGGTCGCAAATGTAGGAGTTGGGTCAATATCAGTAATGTTAGAGTAGGTTCACCACCTGTAATTTTAGGATTAGCTCCAGCAATGACTGGCTACCAGCAGTAAAGTTAGAATGCAGTCATCACGTAGCATAACTAGAATGACGTCAAAACCAGTAATGCTAGTCCAGTTTCATAGACATAAACGTTGGTGTAGGTCAGCATTAGTATTGTTGCAGCAGATTTTCCAGAAATAATGAACACAACCACCATCAGTAATATCAGAGTAGGTTCACAAGCCGTAATGTTAGCATGGCCACCAGCAGAGCGTTTGTCATTCATTCACCTGCAGTCGTAGTCATAGAATCAGAATCTTGACATCAGTGTAGTACAGAAGGAGACCATTCAGCACATAGATTCCATGCTGGCTCTCTATAGTACAATCCAGAGAACTCTATTCACCTGCTGTACCCGTAGCCCAGCCAGCATATTTCCTTTACGTGCCCCTTTAATTTCATTGAAATCATTGATCGTCTCCACTTCCACCATGCTCGAGGGCAAGGAGTTCCAGGTCAGTACCACTGACTGCGTAAAAGGTCTTCCTCCTATCGTTTTGCATCTCTTTCCCAAAATTTTAAACATGCCCGCTATTCCTTGTATCATCAGCTAATGGAAACAACTTTTATTTTCTACCTGATCTAACATGTCATATTCTTTTACACCTCTATAAAATCTGTTTCCAATCACCTTTGTTCCAACAAGAACAAACCTAGCTTCTCCAACGTAACATTTTAGCTGAAATTCCTCAACCCTGGAACTTTCCTGGTAAATTGTCTGTACATCCACTCAAGGACACTCTCCTCCTTCCTAAAATGTAGTGACCAAAACTGCATGTAGTAATCCAGGCAATTAACCAGGCTTTTGCAGGTTCAGCATAACTTCCCTGCTTTTGTTCTCAAAGCCTCTGTTTATGAAGCGCAAGATCTCATATGATTTGCGAACCACTCTCTCAATATCGCCTATAACATTGAAACATCTATGTACATAGACTCTCAGTTCTCTCTGTTCCTGCATACTCTTTAGCACCGTGCCGTTACGTCCATAATGATCATCCTAGCCTCTCTGCCGAAAGGCATCGCTTCACACTTCTCTCTATTAAATTCCAATCTATCACTTGTCTGCTTATTCTGCTCGCATACCCATGTCATTTTGCAGTAGATTTGTATCATCCACTCTGCGTGCCTCTCCTCTACATATCAAAGAAACAGTTATCTCAGCACTGAACCTTAGAGAACACAAATATCTACCATTCTCCAGTCTGAAAAATTAACCATTAACCAAGCTCGCTGTTTCCTTAAGCAATTTTGCAAAAGTCAAGGCTGTTGCTGACCATCCTGTTCCATGATTATCCATGTATTTAACCTGCTTTTTAAGTGATGCTTTGTCAATCACTTCATTGAAATCCAAATCAGCAACATTCATTGCATTTCTATCATCAACCATCTCTGTTGCTTCATCCAAAAATGCATTTAGAATTCAAGTATGATCTGCTTTTTTACAAATCCGTGCTGCCTATCCTTAATTAATTCAAACTTCACCAAGTGCCAGGACATTTTCCCCTGAGGTTGTCACATTTTCAACTCTCCTATTTGTTGGCACCTCCGTCACATCTGAGGAATATTGGAAGATCATGGCAATGCCTTTATCTATCTTCACTCCATGTTCCTTTAGCAACATGGGATGCAAGCCATCAGAACCATGTTACCTATCCACTCTTACAATTGCCAGTCTTTCCAGTGCGTCACATGACTCAGTTTTAACCCCGTCCATTATCTTTAGCATCTCCACTTCGACCGATATTTTGTTAGATTCCTCTTCCTTCCGAAACACAGATACAAAGTAATTTTGAGAATTCAAGCCTTTGCCTATAAGCATATATCACGCTCTTTGGCCCTAATATGACCCCTTCCACCTCTTTCTACCCACTTAACCTGACGGTGGGAGATTTTTCGGTTCCCTTTTATGTTGACTGCCATTCTTTTCTCATATCTTCTCTTTGCCATTTTTGCCAACCTCTTCAATACCACTTTCAACCAATTGTATTTCACCTAGTTCTCGCTTGAATAATTCACCTGACATGCATCATACACCCTTTTTTGCGTTATCATAATCCCTATCTCCCTCGGCATCCAAGGATTACGGGCTTTGATTCCTATACATTTCACCCTTGCTGCCAGGTGCCCAGTCTGGACTTGATGCATCTACTCCTTAAAGATCACCCAATGCTAAGTTCCACATTTTTCCGACATTCTTTGGATCCATCTGAAGCTGGCTAGATCCTGATTCATTCCATTGCAGTTAACCCTCTTCAAATTTATACATTCCCCGTTAACCTGTCCTTGCTGTTCGACGTTACATTAGTTTAGTACAAGCAGCAGGGATATTAGGGGATGGTGTTGGCATAGAACCATACGCAATAGTGGTTAGGTTAGATTCACCAGTAGGAATGTAAGAGCAGGGCCCCCACCAGTAATGTCAGTATAGAACTACCAGCGGTAAAGTCAGAATTGGTTCACCAACAGTAATGTTACTATGCTTTTACCAACAGTTATGATAGTGTACGGCCACAACCAGCAATCCTGCATTCGATTCACCAGTGGTAATGTTAGGTAAAGTCACCACATTCAGCCTTTACGCAGGATCTTCATCTTCTTTGGCCTCCTGTCTTGAGAGACAATGGAGGTGGTCAGTGATTTGTGAAGCAGCGCCTGGAGTGGCTATAAAGGCCAATTCTAGAGTGACAGACTCTTCCACAGGTGCTGCAGATAAAATTGGTTGTCGGGGCTGTTACACAGTTGGCTCTCCCCTTGCGCCTCTGTCTTTTTTCCTGCCAACTGCTAAGTCTATTCGACTCGCCACACTTTAGCCCCGCCTTTATGGCTGCCCGCCAGCTCTGGCGATGGCTGGCAACTGTCTCCCACGACTTGTGATCAATGTCACAGGACTTCATGTCGCGTTTACAGACGTCTTTAAAGTGGAGACATGGACGGCCGGTGGGTCTGATACCAGTGACGAGATCACTTTACAATGTGTCCTTGGGGATCCTGCCACCTTCCATGCGGCTCACATGACCAAGCCATCTCAAGCGCCGCTGGCTCAGTAGCGTGTATATGCTGGAGATGTTGGCTGCCTCGAGGACTTCTGTGTTGGAGATACGGTCCTGCCACCTGATGCCAAGTATTCTCCGGAGGCAGCGAAGATGAAATGAATTGAGACATCGCTCTTGGCTGACATATATTGTTCAGGCTTCGCTGCCATCGAGCAAGGTACTGAGGATACAGGCTTGATACACTTGGACTTTTGTGTTCCGTGACAGTGCACCATTTTCCCACACTCTCTTGGCCAGTCTGGACATAGCAGTGGAAGCCTTTCCCATGCATTTATTGATTTCTGCATCGAGAGACAGGTTACTGGTGATAGTTGAGCCTAGGTAGGTGAACTCTTGAACCACTTCCAGACCGTGGTCGCCGATATTGATGGATGGAGGATTTCTGATGTCCTACCCCATGATGTTCATTTTCTTGAGGCTGATGGTTAGGCCAAATTCATTGCAGGCAGCCACAATCCTGTCGATACGTCTCTGCAGACACTCTTCAGTGTGAGATGTTAATGCAGCATCGTCAGCAAAGAGGAGTTCCCTGATGAGTACTTTCTGTACTTTGGTCTTCACTCTTAGATGGGCAAGATTGAACAACCTGCCACCTGACCTTGTGTGGAGGAAACTTCCTTCTTCTGAAGACTTGAATGCATGTGAGAGCAGCAGGGAGAAGAAGATCCCAAACAGTGTAGGTGCGAGAACACAGCCCTGTTTCACGTCACTCAGGATAGGAAAGGGGTCTGATGAGGCACCACTAAGCTGAATTGTGCCTTTCATGTTGCCATTGAATGAGGTGATGATACTTAGTAGCTTAGGTGAACATCCGATCTTTGCTGGTAGTCTGGAAAGACCACATCTGCTGACGAGGTCAAAGTCTTTGGTGAGATCAATGAAAGCAACATCGAGGGCCATCTGGAGAACATAGAGAACCCCGACATGGTCATCAAACCTGCAGACAAGGGTGGTGCTGTTGTTGTATGGCGTACCGACCTCTACCTTGCAGAAGCTCAACGCCAACGCAAGGACACTTCTTCCTACCTCCCTCTGGACCATGACCCCACCACCGAACATCAAGCCACCGTCCAAAGGACTGTCACTGACCTCATCTCCTCTGGAGATCTTCCCTCTATGGCTTCCAACCTCATAGTCCCACAAACCCGGACAGCCCGCTTCTACCTCCTTCCCAAAATCCACAAATGGGACTGTCCCGGCAGACCCATTGTGTCAGCCTGCTCCTGCCCCACTGAACTTATTTCTTCCTATCTGGACTCTATTTTTTCTCCGCTGGTCCAGTCTCTTCCCACCTACATCCGTGACTCTTCTGACGCCCTACGTCATTTTGACAATTTCCAGTTTCCTGGTCCCAACCGCCTCCTCTTCACTATGGACGTCCAATCGCTCTACACCTCCATCCCCCACCAGGATGGTTTGAGGGCTCTCCGCTTCTTCCTGGAACAGAGGCCCAACCAGTCCCCATCCACCACCACCCTCCTCCGCCTGGCTGAACTTGTTCTCACATTGAACAACTTCTCCTTCAACTCCATGCACTTCCTTCAAGTAAAAGGTGTCGCTATGGGTACCCGCATGGGTCCAAGTTATGCCTCTCTTTTTGTGGGATATGTCGAGCATTCTTTGTTCCAGTCCTACTCAGGCCCCCTCCCCCAACTCTTTTTCCGGTATATTGATGACTGTATCGGTGCCGTTTCCTGCTCCCGCCCCGAAATAGAAAACTTTATCAACATTGCTTCCAATTTCCACCCTTCTCTCACCTTTACATGGTCCATCTCTGACACTTCCCTTCCCTTCCTCGACTTCTCTGTCTCCATCTCTGGGGATAGGTTGTCTACCAATATCCATTATAAGCCCACTGACTCCCACAGCTACCTCGACTACACTTCTTCACACCCTACCTGCTGTAAGGACTCCATTCCATTCTCCCAGTTTCTCCGTCTCCGACGCATCTGCTCTGATGATGGTACCTTCCATGACGGTGCTTCTGATATGACCTCCTTTTTCCTCAACCGAGGATTTCCCCCCACTGTGGTTGACAGGGCCCTCAACCGTGTCCGACCCATTCCCCGCACCTCTACCCTCACCCCTTCCCCTCCCTCCCAGAACCATGACAGGGTTCCCCTTGTCCTCACTTTCTACCCCACCAGCCTCCATATCCAAAGGATCATCCTCCGCCATTTTCGCCACCTCCAGCATGATGCCACTACCAGTCGCATCTTCCCCTCCCTTCCCCTGTCAGCATTCCGAAGGGATCATTCCCTCCGCGACACCGTGGTCCACTCCTCCATTACCCCCACAACCTCGTCCCCGTCCCAGGGCACCTTCCCCTGCAATCGCAGGAGGTGTAATACCTGCCCATTTACCTCCTCTCTCCTCACTATCCCAGGCCCCAAACACTCCTTTCAGGTGAAGCAGCGATTTACTTGTACTTCTTTCAATGTAGTATACTGTATTCGCTGCTCACAGTGTGGTCTCCTCTACATTGAGGAGACCAAACGCAGACTGGGTGACCGCTTTGCAGAACATCTCCGCTCAGTCCGCAAGCAGGACCCTGAGCTTCCAGTTGCTTGCCATTTCAACACTCCCCCCTGCTCTCATGCTCACATCTCTGTCCTGGGATTGCTGCAGTGTTCCAGTGAACATCAACGCAAGCTCGAGGAACAGCATCTCATCTACCGATTAGGCACACTACAGCCTGCCGGACTGGACATTGAGTTCAATAATTTCAGAGCATGACAGCCCCCCATTTTACTTTCATTTTTAGTTATTTTTTCTTCCTTTTTTTTACATACCTTTTTACATTTTTTACAATCTTTTTTTGCATTTATTTCATTTCATCTTAGTTTGTTCAGTTTGCTTACCCACTGTTTTTTTCAGGTTGTTTTTCTTCAGGTTTGCACTTGCTGCTGTTCAATATTCAGTGTATTCACACCTAATCTGTACTAATGCTTTGTCTTTAAACACACCAATAACATATTGTTTGCCTTTTCTCCGTGACTTTTTGGTCAGCTATGTGGCCTGGTCCAATCTGCACCTTCTCCTTTGTTATCTCTTGCCCCACCCCCACCTCACTTGTTTATAATCTGTGACTTTTCTAATATTTGTCAGTTCTGAAGAAGGGTCACTGACCCGAAATGTTAACTCTGCTTCTCTTTCCACAGATGCTGCCAGACCTGCTGAGTGATTCCAGCATTTCTTGTTTTTGTTTCAGATTTCCAGCATCCGCAGTATTTTGCTTTTATTATAGAGGGCAATCTGTTGTTCATGACATTTCTCCTGTAGCTGGCGAAGGGAGAACAGCATGTCAATGGTGGATCTCTCTGTTGGAAAGCCACACTGTGCCACAGGGTAGACATGCTGGAGCCTGTTTGAAACGACTCGAGAAAAGACTTTGCCCACTATGCTGAACAGAGCGATTCCACGGTAGTTGTTGCAGTCACCACTGTCACCCTTGTTCTTATAGAGGGTGATGATATCGTCATCATGCATTTCCTGTGGTACTGCTCCCAGGCAAAGCAGTTCGTAGAGTGCTGAAAGTATAGCAGGCTTGGCACTCTTGATTATTTCAGGGGCTTTCCCGCTGGCTAGAGAATCAATGGCATCACTGAGTTCCGATTTTGTTGGCTGTACGTGCAGCTCGTCCATGACTGGCAGAGACTGGGCTGCATTGAGGGCGGTCTCAGTGACAACATTTTCCCTGGAATACAGTTCTAGGTAGTGCTCCACCCAACGGTCCATTAGCTTGCGTAGGATCACCAGCAGTATTACTAATGTACCATCACGACTGGTAAAGTCTGAGTTTGCTCCCGAGAGAAGTGGCACCACCAGTATAATTCTAGTAAGGTCTCCACTACTTTTGTTACTGTTGCATCGCCAGCAGTACAGGGAGAGCAATTTCCCCTAGAGTAATATTATCATAAGTAAACTTCAGTTAAGTTAGGCTAAGACCACCAGCAGTCGCATATTGCTTTGCAGTCAGTAATTTACAACACTATTAACACCAATAATTTTTATAATATTACTGTACTGTCACCAGAAACAACGTTAAAATAGGATTGTCTATAATGTTAGCGACAGTTATGTCAGAAAAGTGTTATCAATGGTAATGAGAGAGCACGGACACCACAATTAAAATTATATTAGGGTCAACAGGATTGATGCCAGCGCCGTATTAAACCAGTAATGTTAGAGTAGGCTCATCATCAGTGTTATTGTTTAGGATCATCCCGAATAATGTTACTGTCGGTTGACAAGCAATAATTTGATGCAAGTTCACCTTCATAAACATTGAAGTATGGTGATCACCAATAATGTCAGAGTAGGGTGACCGCTAGCAATGCTAGTATAGTGTCACCATTAGTCATGTTTGGATAAGATCAATCGCAGTAAACGTATAGTGGATCATTACCAGTTAGGTTAGAGCCATTTCATCACCCGTTATTTTGCATGGGTCGCGTTATCAGTAATTTTATAGCACAGTCATCACCAATAACCTTGGCTTATCTTCATCACCAGGCATTATCACAGTACGAAACACGAATTTATTATTTAATGGTTAAGTGATGGTTCCATCAAGTTAATATCCGACCCAAAGACCCTAAAATTCTGTCCAGGAGGAATATACTCTCAAGGAGCACAAGGTGTACGTACAGCATACCCCTCAGGAATTACTCTACACTCATTAATTTAATCAAGAAAAGTTTATGCCCTGAGTTGGACAATTTTCCTCCTGGCGTCCCAGACGCATTGAAGTGGCACTTGTTTGTTAATTGACTGTAAGTAACACCATATGTATGACCTTTGTTCTTACCGGAGTGCTGGTTTTTCTATATTCTATAAAAAGGGCAATATTTACAGATCTCAGGTACACTCCCGTTGGAACGCTACAGCCAGACATAATTCACGCATTCTTCTAAAAAATGGTGCGCCCAACAATTCTACAGATAAAGGAGATTTACTACCCCATTCTCGCAATCTTTGGTGTTCCTGGTAGGTCAACATGCCATTTTGTTTTACAGCTGTTTACTATCTGACTGCTAATGACGAATATAAAAGATTCTGAGAATATTCTCATCGCAGAATCATGTATCCACCGAGAAATCAGCGAGAATCCTCCAAGTCTGCAAGGCCAGTGAGTCAGGTTTCAGGTTGGTAGGTCGTGGGCAGCGGGTGCTCAACATTATCCTCGACCACCAGGATAGTAAAGATATCATGAAATAATGCATTGTTTCGTGCCTCATTGGTACTATTGCTCACTGCCCATGTTACTTTGATAGTTGCTCAGATTGCAGCTCCCTTTAATAGAAGATATTTGGAAAAATAATTGTCACTCAGATGTTGTTGCCTTCCCTTCAACTACCAAGAACTTTTGCAGTTCTGCAAGAACCCACTCTGATACAGAGCCACGGGTAATTATAAACAGAAAAAAGCACTAGTTATCGACTTAAATTGACTGTGTTAATCTCAGATTAATAGTTTATTTGAATTCATATCTTTCAGAGATTTCCATGAAATTGTTTTTAACACTTGACAGTGTTTGACTGAAAGTATATTTGAAGGAAGGATGATTCGCAGTCTCTCTACATTGCGTGTCTTTTTTCATTTCGAACAAAAATGGTTTCATCATTTAGTAATAATATAAAGGAAAAATCTATCAGCCTCACCCTACATAGTGACATATCCGTACATCGCACACAAATGCTCTGAGATTTATCTGTGTGTCCTCATACTTACCTCTTGTCACTTTTTTTCTGCAGGACAACAGGGAGTCCATTTCAAAAATTGCACTTTATTGGTTGTAAAGTGCTTGAAGACGTTTAGTTGTTGAGACAGGTTATACATAAATGCAAAAGTTTCTTTCATCTTTCTTTTTTTTTCTTTTTTCTTACAGCGAACCTAATGACAATTGTGATTCTCTCCAGAGGAAATTGTGGTCTGTCCAAATGCATCTCTATCTACATGGTGGCCATGGCATCAGCTGATCTGCTGGTCATGATCTTCAATATCATAACTTACCACATTTTCAGTTACTATTTTCCACAATCATTCTTGTCTTACACTGCCGTTTGCAAGTCAATTGTCTACGTGAATTGTACCACCCTGGATATGTCAGTCTGGTTCACAGTGTCTTTCACTTTTGACCGATTTTTAGCTATATGTTGTCAGAACTTTAAAACGAAGTATTGCACAGTGAGAACATCTACCGTGGTTATCACAAGTATTACTGCTCTGATCTACTTAGAGAATATCCCTTTTTGGTTTGCCTTTGAACATAAGCGAATAATTAACAATGTTCACTGGGGTTGCCTTTCCAGTGTGGAATTCTTCGTTTCTTCTGCTGGCACAGCGTACTCCTGGTTACAAAGCATTTTAGTTACATTGATTCCCTTTGCTTTAATATTACTGTTTAATTGTTTGACGGTCAGGCGTATTTTAGCAGCCAGTAGTGCCCGCAGAGTTCTCCGAGGGAACAACAGTGAGAATCAGAGCGACCCAGAAGTGGAGAATCGAAGGAAATCCATCATTTTACTGTTCACTGTCTCAAGCAGTTTTATACTGTTGTGGCTGACAGCAGCCGTGAGCTTTTTAACTACAAGACTGACAAACACCGTGCATTACGGAGGTGATCATGGTAAACCGGCCTATATCGCCACTGAAAGCGGGTATCTGCTTATGCATTTCAGCTCTTGTACAAACGCGTGCATTTATGCAGCTACACAAACGAAGTTCAGGGAAGAGTTAAAGAAGCTGGTGAAATTACCTCACAGATTTATACTGTATTGGATAATAAAAATGAAGAATCAAACCAGACCGTCCTTTGATAACTCGAGCTCAATTACAGCCCGTGTTCCATTTTAGAAAAGCCGGTTTCCTGTTGGGAACAAAATGTCGTGTTGCTATTAAAATTAACAGCTATCAAAAATATCTATTGCACTTTGTGCCGTGTGTTTGCGGACTGAGATTAATAATTTCCTGCTCAAGATTGAAAGATAAACATTGTGATTGAGCTTCAGTGTTAACTGCCTTGCTGAGCAGGCACTGAATTGAGATTTAAAAGCAAAATACGGCGGATGCTGGAAATCTGAAACAAAAACAAGAAATGCTGGATTCACTCAGCAGGTCTGGCAGCATCTATGGAAAGAGAAGCAGAGTTAACGTTTCGGGTCAGTGACCCTTCTTCGGAACTGACAAATATTAGAAAAGTCACAGATTATAAACAAGTGAGGTGGGGGTTGGGCAAGAGATAACAAAGGAGAAGGTGCAGATTGGACCAGGCCACATAGCTGACCAAAAGGTCACGGAGCAAAGGCAAACAATATGTTAATGGTGTGTTGAAAGACAAAGCATTCGTACAGATTAGGTGTGAATATACTGAATATTGAACATCAGCAAGTGCAAACCTGAAGAAAAACAACCTGAAAAAAACAGTGGGTAAGCAAACTGAACAAACTAAGATGAACTGAAATAAATGCAAAAAAAGATTGTAAAAAATGTAAAAAGGAATGCAAAAAAAAAAGGAAGAAAAAATAACTAAAAATGACGAAAAATGAAAGTAAAGTGGGGGGCTGTCATGCTCTGAAATTATTGAACTCAATGTCCAGTCCGGCAGGCTGTATTGTGCCTAATCGGTAGATGAGATGCTGTTCCTCGAGCTTGCGTTGATGTTCACTGGAACACTGCAGCAATCCCAGGACAGAGATGTGAGCATGAGAGCAGGGGGGAGTGTTGAAATGGCAAGCAACCGGAAGCTCAGGGTCCTGCTTGCGGACTGAGCGGAGATGTTCCGCAAAGCGGTCACCCAGTCTGCGCTTGGTCTCCCCAATGTAGAGGAGACCACACTGTGAGCAGCGAATACAGTATACTGCATTGAAAGAAGTACAAGTAAATCGCTGCTTCACCTGAAAGGAGTGTTTGGGGCCTGGGATAGTGAGGAGAGAGGAGGTAAAGGGGCAGGTATTACACCTCCTGCGATTGCAAGGGAAGGTGCCCTGGGACGGGGACGAGGTGGTGGGGATAATGGAGGAGTGGACCAGGGTGTCGCGGAGGGAATGATCCCTTTGGAATGCTGACAGGGGAAGGGAGGGGAAGATGCGACTGGTAGTGGCATCACGCTGGAGGTGGCGAAAATGGCGGAGGATGATCCTTTGGATATGGAGGCTGGTGGGATGAAAAGTGAGGACAAGGGGAACCCTGTCATGGTTCTGGGAGGGAGGGGAAGGGGTGAGGGTAGAGGTGCGGGGAATGGGTCGGACACGGTTGAGGGCCCTGTCAACCACAGTGGGGGGAAATCCTCGGTTGAGGAAAAAGGAGGTCATATCAGAAGCACCATCATGGAAGGTAGCATCATCAGAGCAGATGCGTCGGAGATGGAGAAACTGGGAGAATGGAATGGAGTCCTTACAGGAGGTAGGGTGTGAAGAAGTGTAGTCGAGGTAGCTGTGGGAGTCAGTGGGCTTATAATGGATATTGGTAGACGACCTATCCCCAGAGATGGAGACAGAGAAGTCGAGGAAGGGAAGGGAAGTGTCAGAGATGGACCATGTAAAGGTGAGAGAAGGGTGGAAATTGGAAGCAAAGTTGATAAAATTTTCTAGTTCGGGGCAGGAGCAGGAAATGGCACCGATACAGTCATCAATGTACCGGAAAAAGAGTTGGGCGAGGGGGCCTGAGTCGGACTGGAATTGAGATTTGTCTGGCTAATTAGCAATAAAGGCTGTTTTATTGTAGAAGCAATGCAGCACAATCATAGTTGTTTTCAATTCATTTTCTAATCGTGCCATTAATGTTGAAAACACTGGTCTTCCCATCAGTTTCTGCACCATTTTCTCCTGGACCAAGATAGCATTCTTTAATCTATGGCTGTTGTTTCTGGATTCCTCAACTAACGGAAGCAGTCTGTTTCTATCATTCCTTTCCGAGCCCTGCTTAACTTAAAACACATAGGTAGGATACGCCAAAATATATTAAACTTGTATCGACGCACAACCTATTAATGTTCAGGAAAGTGCAGTATAGGTCGATACATAGAGTTTTCTATTGGAAACGGTTGTGCCCTTGCTGGTATTGAGCAATAAGAATAATCTATTTGATAGCTTGGTCACCACGTGAAACATAGGGATATCCAGGGGAGTTTCAAATGAAACACCTTCAGACCCCTCGCCCCCCACCCAACCATTGATCGATAGCTAGAAAGGGCAAGAATGGTTTCTTTGATCTTGGGACATTTCTGTGTCTGCAGTAGTGATCTGTTATCCAGGAACGGAATCGCATGTTATCTGCATTAGCAGGCACAATTCACAACTTCCAGAGTTACACAGACTGACATATGATGTGACCGCATCTTTGTGTTTGAAGCAGAAGTTTCCTGAAGGGATTTTTAAAATACAAAGTTCACATCTCAAACTTGTAAATATGCTTGGTAGGAGTGTTTGGTTCTTTCAAGCTAAAGGGTGTCGAGAGCTCTTGAGGATCAACATTGACAAAACCATTCTAGGTAAGTTAATCAGAAAGCAACCCCCATTCTTCTGGCTAGACTGGATAATCACCACTGTCTCCAGTCAGACTTTGGCTTTTCATGTGCAAATGCATATGTGGCCATCTTAACCTGTTCTGTTTTTTTAAAAGTTATTTGTAATAATGTCTAGTAAACGTCACAGGCAAATTTCCATTGGACCAAGTTAGTATTTCCATGTTGCAAGTGGGGTTTCAGTTACGACTAGCTGAATGGAAAATTTGCAGAAAGTATTGTGAACACATAGCGTACAACTGGTAAGAAGACCCTCATACACACATTTCTTTATCTGTTTGAACCTCAGAATAATGAACTTACTTGGGTACAATAATGGCTGTGGAAACACATATTTAATAGATTCCAACTGACCTCAATTGACTGTGCAGTCCTGTCTCTTGTTATTGAACTCTGTGAAACAATAAAATTGCCTCAATCTTGGATACTTCTTCATTCAGCGTGGAGCCCCCACTGGCTTGACTCATCATGGCGCAAATGCTGGGTGCATAGGTTGCTTTTCATTTCTCTCTAACCGTTGGGTGAATGTAGAACAGTCACGGTTTGTTTTGTTGTTTTGTCATGAAGCGAAACAAACATTGCCATTAAAGTAGAAGTGGAACTTATGAATAATTGGAGATTATATTGTCTTTATCGGCTGAGTAAATTGATCCTATATTCTCTGAAATTTAGAAAAATGAGAGGTGATCTCACTGAAAGGTATAAGGTTTTGAATGGGGCTTGACAGGGTGTATACTGAGAGGCTGTTTCTGCTGGATGGGGAATCTGGGGGCAGAATCTCAGGAAAAGTGGCCAATCATTTAGGACTGAAATATGGAGAAATTTCTTTACACAAAGGATTGTGAATCTTTGGAATTCTCTACCTTAGATGGTAGAGGTTGCTCCAACGTTGAATGTATTTGGGAGTGGAATGGACAAATGTTTGTGCCTCTTAGACAATCCAAGGGATATGGACACAAGACGGGAAAGTGGAGTTGACACCCAAGACCAGCTATTTTCATATTGAATAGTGGGGCAGTTTCGACGGGCCGTGTGGACTACTTCTCCTCCTTTATCTTACGTCCTTATCTTCTTAAAACAACTAGAGGAAGCGGCCAGCGCCTGATAATTAATTCCATTAAATAATGCTTCATAAGACTGGACAGCGGAGGACAAATAGAAAATTATTTTGGTTTATTTTTCGCATTCACTATTTTGACTCGAAGCGAGTTTTAAGAACTGACAGTTATTTAAGCTAGTTCTGTGCAGGGTTTGTCTGTCACATGAGAGGTTTCCTGGACAGGGAATGTAGAGGAGACGGCAATTCTTTCAGGTATGAATGCTTAGCATTATTAATATCCTGAACATTAAGTGAATCATGTGATTTTAACATCGAATTCTGATGTTTAAAATGTTTCCTATTAATGTGCTGCTGGTTGTTTGCTCCAGACTACATTCATACACAGGCTAGCATTGAGGCCTCGCACACTGCGGGCAAAGCTGCAGAACTTCCAATAAAACACCCGTTGTAACTGAGGCCCCACTCAAGGGGTGGGGACTTGCAAAAATTCCTCAAAAACTTTCGGGCCAGTTACACCTGTGCTGATTTTCACCCGATCCACTACCACCATTTTTCCATAGAGAATGAAATTGGAAATTTCCCCTGGAAAGCATGAGCCAAATTCCAGGGAACAGATGGAGTGTGGGAACCTGTGGAGCTGGGATCCGGCCAAAGGAAAAGTAACCAGCTGATGAGGTTCTGATGAGAAGGCAAGCAGAGAAAGAGAGAACACAAGATAATAAATATAAAAAAAGCTCAAATAGAAATTGGTTCACTATTGTGCATTTATACATCGCTTAGGGGGAAAAAAACAAAGTGAGAGAGGATATCATGGTTAAAGAAAGACACAGGCTCAAGTTACAAAGGGAATTTTAAAAAAAAGTTTAAAGACTGTTGTTCAACCTCAACCCCTCTTCCTCACAAACACACACACTCTTTCTCGCCCTCAAATACACTCTCTCTCATGGACACTATCCCTCTCATAATGTCCATTGCCCAATCATATCTCTCTCTCACGTACACTGTCTCTCACACATACACATAATATCACTGACGCTATCTAGCATCTTTACAGACATCTCTTCTCACAGACATACAATTATTTTCTCTCTCACATACGCACAGACTGTCTCCATCACACTAACTCTCCCACAAAGATCAGTCCCTGATGCCCTCTATAAACCCCCTCTCATTATCCACTCAGACTCTGATATCCTCCAAAAACCCCTTCTCATTATTCACTCAGTCCCTGATACCCTCTATAAACCCCCTCTCATTATCCACTTTGACCCTGATATCCTCTATGCTCATGGTCTCTCTCTCTAACACAGGAAGTCTCCCTACTGCCAGCTCTCTCAAACAAACAATTTTTGTCTGTCACACTGTCTATCACGCCTAAGGACAATTTCTCACACACTCTTACTGTCTCTTTTACAATGTCTATCACTCGCACACACACCACTCTCTCACACATGCACTGCCTCCTGCACACGCCTTTATTTCTCTAACTGTATATCACTTAGACACTCACTCGTATATATAAACCATCCTCCAGTTCAAAAAATAAACTATTGTTCACATTACTGTTTGTTTCCTTTCACTCAGCCATCATTTTATCCATCCCAACACTTCCCCTTTAATTCAATTGGCTTCAACGTTGCTGGAATGTCTATTATATGACACTTTATCAACGCCTTTTGTTCGCCCATATACATATCAGCCACATTAGCCTCATCAAAACGCTATGTTACCTCATCAAACAGTCAATCACGTGCGTTTGCATGAACTAGGAAATGGGCAGAAGAAATTTAGATAATCTAAAGTTTATGTAGGGTGTAAAGTGGGAGTCCGGTCAGTAGTGCTGTTAGAAGTCTAGACATAACAATGGCATGCACAAGGGTTTCAGCAGCAGACGAGGTAAGGCAGCGGCAGCATCGGGCAATGTTACATAAGATGAAATATTCAACTTTGTGATGATGCAGATTTGTGGTTATTCATTCCTTTTGTAGTCAAATGGGATATCAAGTTTGCTAACAATTTAGTTCAGCCTCGGACAGTTTTAATTGTCTCTTGCTCTATCTAATAGGTGCCTTTCATTTTTCTCACAACAAACATTCCCTCTCTCTCACTGTCTCTTTCTCACACCCTTTCCATAATGCTGCCTCCTTCTCTCACGCCTTGTTCACGTTCTCTCACACACACACACACACACACACACACACACTCTTTCCCTCTTTCATATACACACATCCCCTGTCATACACTCTCTGGGTCTCTGGGCCTTTCTCTCACTCATAAGGAGTACCTTGCTCACGCACTTTCTATTTCACAAACTGCCTCTCTCATACAGTTCCTCTCTCTTGCCCTGATAGACTCTCTCACTCGCACACTGCCTCTTTCACACACACAGAGTACCTTGCTCACCTGTGGTCTCTATCACAAAATGTAGAAGACATTAAAAGCATTCCAACAATTGGAGAAAATCAGGAGACAAAAGCAAGGGAGGAAACGAAAACATGTGTTATCACTAGATAAAATGTACCAGAAATACTAATGGGAAGTTAAGGCTGAGAAGCCTCCTCGATCTGATGGGCTGTACCTGCGGGTTTTAAAGAAGTGGCTGCAGAGACAGTAGATGCATTGGTTGTAATCATCCCAAAATTCCCTGGATTCTGCAAAGAAAGCCGCAAATTTAGTCCATCTATTTAAGAAAGGAGGGATACTGAAAACAGGAATAAATAGGGAAGTTAGCCTAACATCTGTCAGTGCGAAAATGCTGGAATCCATTTTTAAGGAAGTCGAGCAGGACATATAGAATACACATAGCACAGTTAAGCAGAGTCAGCATGATTTTATGAAGGGAAATCGTTTTTGCCAAATTTAAAAAGAAAGTTTAAGGATGCAAGGAGCAGGTTGGTAAAAATGGAACCAGTAGATCTAGTGTACTTGGATTTCGAAAAAAACATCTATAAGTGTATTGCACAAAAGAAGTCCTAATTGTGTTGGGGTAATATATTATCATGTAAAGAGGATTGGCTAACTAACAGGGAACAGAGTCAAAATATATGGGTTACTTTCAGGTTATCAAACTGTCACTAGTGGTTTGTCACAGGAATCAGTGCTGAGTCCTCAACTGTTTGGTGATTGAAAGATGATGGACACGCAGCGAACAATCTATTTAGGTGACGTGTCTTCTCTTGGTGCACCATTGTTGATGGCTGTGAAGGCCAAGCCTTGAGAGGCAGGTTCTGCCAACAAGTCCTGCACGTGAAACTGCCAAGTGACGCTGTGAGTTGTTGTTTTTGACGTTGGTGCCTGTTGCCAAGTTGCTGTAGCAACTGGCCACCGTGGTAATGCACACCAGTCCACAGATCTGCAATCTATATCAATGACTAGGATGAAGTGACTGAACTTCGTGTAGCCAAATTTGCTAAGGATACAAATATAGGCAGAAAAGCGACTTGTCAGGTTGAGACAGAGTCCCTCGACCACCGATGCACAGTGGCAGCAGTGTGTGCAATCTACAAAATGCACTGAAACAACTCTCCAAGTCTCCTTCGAAAGCACCTTCCAAACTCGCGACCTCTTCCACCTATAAGGACAGGAGCATCAGATACATGGAAACACCACCATCTGCATGCCCCTCTCCAGGCCATACAGCATCTTGACTTGGAACTTATTGCCGTTCCTTCTCTGTCGGTGTGTCAAAATCCGAGAATTGCTTTCCTAACAACAATGTGGGTATACCTACACCACATGGACTGCAGCAGTTGAAGAAGGCAGCTCACCACCACCCTCTCAAGTGCAGGTAGGGATGGGCAGTAAATGGTGGCCTAACCAGCAACATCCACATCCCCAAAGAATAATTAAGAAAAGAGTAAATGATGAGAGGAAGTTGCCTCTGTGGAGGAGTTTAGAATTGGGGGTTGGGGGGGGGGGGGCGGGGGGGTGCATAGATTCAGAATAAACTGTCGTCCATTTAAGACAGCGATGAGGAGGAATCTTTTCTCTCATGGGGCCATGAACCTTTGGAATTATATACCTCTGAGAATAGTGGAGGGTCTGTCGTTGAATATATTCACTGCTGAGGAAGGCAGATTTATGATCTATGGCAGTGTCAGGAATTATTGGGAACAGGCAGGAGGCTAAGATCAGATCAGCCATGAACTTACTGAATGGCAGAGCAGGCTCGAGAGACTGTATGGTCTAATCCTACTCCTATCTCTTATTTCTCTTTCACACACTGTCACATTCTCCCCCCCCCCCCCCCCCCCCCCCCCCATAGACTGTCTCTTGCTCTCACACACACATACACACACGCACTGTGTTTCACAAAGACACCATACTTCTCACTAACACACTGATCTGAATGTAACCATTCAGCCATTTAACCATGCCACCACACCCCCGCACTCCCCCACCCCACCCCCCCCCCACCCCCCCCCCGCCCACGGAGATGGGCTAGGAGGCGAGGGGGCATAGAATTCTGACGTTAGGCTGGGGCAGAGGGCCCACCACCTTCCTGTTACACTGGAACTTAGTATGTGGTGGGATCGATCGAAAACGGCCCGAGGCCAATTCAGGCCCTGAAGAGACCTACTATCAGCCATTTAAGAGCCATTTCGCTGTTTCGCAGACCTCTGGTCCTGGACTCCAGCTCTGGACCTTGTTCCAACACCCCTGTAGTATCAGCAATCACCACCACTCTCGGTGGCACTGCAGATACTACTGAGCTGCCGGCCGTCTGATTGGCTAGCAACTCTGGGAGGCGGGAAACCCATCTAGAAGAAACCGGGATCCGGGCGCTGGGTGGTTTAGATGGGCGCCAGGAGCCCCACCGGTTCCATTAAATCCTACTCTTTTTTACTGACAGTCTGCTATTCTTTATTAAATACCCACTCTTATCCATTCTGTCTCTCTTTCACACACTGTTGCTCACCCTGGCGCTATTCACCAATGCTCAGACAATTAACTTCCTGGCGGTATGGTCTCATTCAATTAAGGAAGGGATCCCGTCTCCAAGAGTTGCCGGCCAATCAGAGGGCTGACAGCACAGTATAATTGGCATCTCCACTGGGAGTTACGGCCAACGCCAGTACTGCACCAGATCTCGGACCAGGCCCACCACTGGAGCCCTAGATCCTAGGCAAGTGAAGAGTGATCACGAGGTCAGTCAGGCAGGTCCCACCGAGGGGGTACTCCACAAAGCCACAGGGAGCTATCTTGTTTTCCTGGACGAGCTCCTTGCATGGTATAGCCTTCACATTCACAACCACAACCCCCACCACCACCAAGGCTGGCTTAATTACAGCGACAGAGGGAATAGTCACTTAAGTGGCTATTGATTAGCGACTGGAGGGCCTCAGTTGGCCTTTGGGTGGCCCACAGCTTAGTTACAGGCTCACGGTAAGGTGAAGGACCCTCTGCTGCCGCATTCTATCGTGATCCTATTAGCTTTTTAAGTTCTGCCATCTGTTTCACACTCTATAACACGCACCCATGGTCCCACCACCTGTCTAGCACCCTATGATTTTCATCCTCTGTCCTGCACTCTTTGTCCTGCATCCTCCTTCCTGCACCCACTGTCTGCACACTCTGACTCGCACATTCAGTCCCACGCCCTCTCTACTCCATTCTATGTCCCGCATATAGTATCTCATACCCTCTGTCTCGCATTCTGTCTCCATTCCACTGACGAGCAGCCTCAGTCTTGTATGCTCGGCCTCTCTGCCTCTCTGCCTCTGTTCAGATCCTCTGTCTCACACTCTCAGTCTCACCGGCTCTCTCTCACACACTGGGTCTGTCATTTTCTTTTTTGCAGCATCGGTCTCTCACATGCCTCATCAGACATTCTCTTTCGCACTTGCAGTCTTTCACATTCTGTCTCTCACATTCTGTTTTGCACAATCTTACTTGACCCTTTATCTTGCATCCTTTTTCTCTCACGTTCTGTCTTCATTGCTGTGACTAGTGTTCTCTGTTTTGTGCCCTTTGCCTCGCACTCTCTGCCTCTCACATTCTGTGTCATGCACTCACTTCTGCATCCTCTGTCTCTCACATTCAATCTCACAAATTGTTTTACAGCCTCTGTCTCACGGGCAATCGTGCTAAGGTGGCAGGACAGGTAGATAAAGTGGTGACAAAGGCATATGGAATGCTTTCCCCTATTGGTCGATGTATAGAATTCTAAAGCAGCGATGTAATGCTGGAACTGTATAAAACGCTGGTTCGGCCACAGTTGTAGTATTGTGTACAGTTCTGGTCACTACATTACAGAAGGGAGATACTTGCTCTGGAGAGAATACAGAGGAGATTTACAAGAATGTTGCCAGGGCTCCGAAGTTGCAGCTAGGAGGAAAGATTGGATAGGCTTGGGTTGTTTTCCTTCAAACAGAGGAGGCAGAGGCGTGACTTAATTGAAGTGTAAAAAATTATGAGGGGCCTAGGTAGAGTAGACAGGAAGTACCTGTTTCCCCTAGCGGAGAGGTCAATTACCAGGCAGCACAGATTTAAGGTGACTGGTAGAAGGATTAGAGGGGAAATGAGGAAAAACGTTTTCAGTCTGAGGGTGGTGGGTGTCTGGAATTCACTGCCAGGAACGGTGGTGGAGGCAGAAATCCTCAATTCTTTTAAAAAGTACCTGGAGATGCACATGAAATGCTGCAACCGGCAAGGCCATGGACAGGTGCTGGGAGGTGAGATTAGATTGGGTGGCTAGTTTTTTCAGCTGGCATGGACACGACGGGCTGAATGGCCTCCTTCCGTGCCGCAATTATTCTGTGGTTCTATGGTTTAATGATATCAGACAAGACATCCAGAGGTGCAGGCTATTGATCCAGAGACATGAGTTCACCACGGTAGCAGGGGAACTTTCCATTCAATAATTGATAAATCTGGAATAAACTGCTTGCCTCATTAATCAAATTCATTAAAATACTGAATTGTCATAAAAACCACCTTGTTCATGAATACCCTTAAGGGAAGAAAATCTACCATCCTTATCCCATCTGACTCCAGAGCAACAGCAATGCTGTTGGCACTTAACTTCCCTATAAACAGGCCTTTCAAGACACTGTTCAAGGGCACTTAGGGATGGACACTAAATCCTGGCTTTGCCTCCAATGCTCACATTCCAAGAACGGGTAAATGATACCTGCTGTCTCCCACCCTATGTCCATTTCCCTCTGTCTCGCCTCCACAAGGCTTTGTCTCCCACAGCATCTCTGTACTTCCATCACATGCTGTCACTGTCCTCAGATGTTATCCTCATTTCCCCACTTGCTATCTCTCTCTCTCAACTGCCGTTATATCTCTCCCTCAGACGTTATCTCGTGCTCTGTCCATCACACCCTGTCTGTCCCTCTGTCTCTCTATCGCTCTCTCTATCTCCATCAATCCCCATATCACTCTCTCTCTCACATCACATACACTGTCTCTCTATCTCCTACCTGCAACTTCTGCTGCTTAGACAGTCCTTTGGGATTGAGGATAACTTGCTTTTACTATGGTTCGATGACTTATGAGATGGCTGCTAAGTCCAATGTGTTATCTGAAGATTCTGCCACATGAGGGGCATGTGGTGCCTGAAGTGTCGATGGGGATGCTTGATCGCTTTAGGAATGCTTTACGGACATCCTTAAAGCGTTACCCCTGTCCTCCTAGGGTTCTCATGCCGCGACCACGTTGTGAGTAGAACAGCTGATTTGATAGTCTGGTGTCAGACAGGTGAACGACATGTCCCACTCAGCGGAACAGGTCTTGGGTGATTGGAACCCCGATGCTGAGAAGGTTGGCACGGAAGAGGACACTAATTTTAGACCACCTTTCTGACCACCGGATTTAGAGTATCTTGCTTCTCTTTTGAATGCCATGTTTCTTTCTCACACAGGCACACTGTTGCTCTCTCATACTCTGCCTTTCTCACATCTACTCTATACCATGATATGCTCTCTCTCTTTCTCCCTCACATTTTTTCTCCACACACGGTGTCACGCCTCCCTCGCATATGCTCTCTCTCCCTCTCGTGCACAGTCTCTCTTTTCATAGTGTCCCTCGCTCACAGAAATAGCTCTTTTTTTACTGGCGAACAATTATAATTGTTCCCAAGCAAACAATTCTGTGCCTCACACACTGTCTCCATTGTACCTTCTTTTAACATTTGTCTCTCACACACATTGACATTGTCTCTCACTCACGCTCACAGACACACTTTTTCTCTCTCACGCTATCTCGCTCACAACTGGCACTCTCTCCCTCGCACAATTGCGCATTAATACATTGCCTCCCTCACATGTATAGATTATTTGTCACTCTCTCACACTTGCCCCTCACCCACTGTATCTCACACATTCACGGACACACTCCCTCTTTTCACATTGTCTCTCTCTCTCTTACAACACAGTTACTCTCACACTCTATCTCTAGCTATCACGCACACGCGTGCACATTCTCTCAAATGCACATGATCTGTCTCTCTCACGAACGCACTATATCACACACAAACTGGCTATATCAGCCTTACTGTGTTGCACATTCAAATCTACACTGTTTTTCATTTACTTACTCTCCCCCTCACAAAAATATCCAATCACACTCATTCCTTATCATTGTCTCCCGTCTCTCTCACAAGCGTTCACTCTCACACACATTGTCTCTGTCAGATCCAATATTTCAATAACAAACTTTCATTTGCAAATACTCTCAATCACAATATATTGCCTTACACTGTCTCTCAGGCACTATTTTTGTCTCTCCGTATATCAATCCCTCTCTCTCATTCACATTATATCTCACACAGTCTCTCACTCTCTCCAGCATACCATCCCTCGCCACATATATACACAGTGTCCCATACACTCATTATCTCTCACTATTTACCTGCCTTAATCACTTTTGCCGCAATCCTGTTTTATTTTCTCCTCAGGATGTATTGTAGTGTGCCTTTAAGGCTGTAAGACATCAATACTTCTTTAAGACAGCAAGCTCCAGAGACTGTAAACCAAAGTGCAGTCTGGTTGCCATGCAACAACCATACAGAGAGGGAGAACAGGGCTTCAATGCATCTATTTTGACTTTGGAACTGGATATCAGAGACATACAGTTGACAGACTGATTTAGCACGTGAAGGAAATAGGGAAGCTCTCTTTTTAAGTCACTTTAGGTGCTGGGTAGTTTTTCTCTCAAAATTCTAAAAAAAAGTTTCACGCCAAATTAATTCCTTAAAGAAATAACAAATTATCTGCTGTGTTCATCGCTGAAAAGAAGTGTAATAGCACAACTGCTGAACTGAACTTTGACACCCCATCTCTGGAAGGAACCTATTCTCATTGGACCTTGAAAGAGTCCAAGTGAACTCGGATTGCGTTGAATTCTAAGACAGTTCATCAGAAGCGTAATATGCAAAGATTTTATTGTTTTTTTATCATTTTTTTAATAGGCAGCTAATTAAAAACAAACTACTGTTATTTTGACTTTATGTATGCAAATGCAGGATTTTTAAATAAGAAGTTATAAGATCTTTAGATATTGGCTTATCTAAGTAGCGTTTAAGGTTTTTAAATTTTTTTTTAAATAAACAGCTAATTTGTCAATATTTAAAGATACCTTGTTTGGTTTGCGTCATTCAGGGGTTACGAGAATGTTTCATTTCGGCTGCTGATTTCTTCGATTTGGGAATCTGAAAGAAATATAATGCGACCTGTGGAGCAACGGAACTGAACTGACAGTTCATTGCTCCCACCCTAATCAGAATCATCACATATTTTGATTGGGGGCTTTTTCCTGAGCAGTCGCAATACTATCTGCCTCCCTTTACTTCACATGCAGTCAATTGCTATATCTCAAACACAGCTACGCTCTCTTTCACACTCATTCTTTACAAATCTTGCTCTTACACCTTTTCATTCTCTCGTGCGCTCTCCCTCTCTGAAAGCGTCTTTCACTCTTGCATATTCAGTCTCACTCCGACACGGTGCCTGTTGTAGGGTATTCCCAAGCGCAGAGGCACCTGCAGTAAATATCATATTGTTTAAATGTTCTTTGAATAATTAGTAACATATAATCTTAGTGAGCAATGAAGAGGTTGCAAGGCATCATGGGGCTTAGCCAACTTGACCACATTCCACACAGGAGCTGAGTAGCCTAAACCCAAACAAAGACTCATGCATATGTCCTTGTGGAATGCTGACAAAGGTACCAGCCTGTAACGAGGTCGAGATAAGATGCTATGCGTACATGAGAACCAAGGATAATGGATAAGGCGCAATGGAAAACATCATGAGTAATCCCCTAAATGTCTATGGGCCGATCGTACAGTCCCTCCATGCCTGGCAACCACTTCTATTGGCTCTAATAATCAATGTATATGATCTATAATCATTGCGATTGGACCATGTCCAGCCGGGATGGGCTGAGTAACTGTTTGAAAATGTATAAGTATTGATGATTTTTCTTTGTTCGGCGGAGAGGCATCTGGACAGCCCAGTGACCTGCTCCCCGCCGGCGTAATAAACTGTTTGACATTGGAGCAGACCTGAGTGTCCAGTGATTCTTCCAGATTCATTCCCGCTAACAGTGCCTCCCTCTCACACATGCTGCCTCACTCATGTAATTTGTCTTGTTGTCATGCATCTTGCCTCACCCTCACGGAACTGCTTCCATCTCCTACATGCCTTGCTTTCACACAGTTTGCTCTTACAGACTCTAACTCGGTCTTGCACACACTGCCTCATCATCGCATGCTCTACCTTCCTTCCACACAGCCTGCCTCTCGCTAGACACCCAGTCTCACTCGCCCACTCCCTGTCTCACTCTCGCACACCAGGCTTCACTGTCGCATATCATACCTCTATAACTGACACCCTAACTGGCTCTCACACTCCACCTCCTCGTTGTGCACCCTGCCTCGCACACGAGCTTTGCTTTCAAGCACACACTGCCTGACGCTCACGCACTCACAACCCTGACCTCAAACATGCACCAATCTGCCTCGTTCTCGCATTTTGCCTCACTGTCGCACACTCCGCCTTGTTCGTGCCATTCGCTAGCCTGTCTTGCTCTCACACAGTCTGCCTCAGTGTCACAGACTTACCTGGCGATAGTACTGCCAACCTTTCTCATCCTTTGCCTCATTCCAGAACAGCCTGCCTCGCTCGTCACATTTTTAAAAATTATTTCATTGGATGTGGGTGTTGCTGGCAACACCAGCATTTGTTGCGCATCCCTAATTGTCCTTGACAACGCAATAATTCGCCACACCATTTCAGAGGGCAGTTACGATACAACCACATTGCTGTGGGTCTGGAGACCAGGCCAAGTAAGTACAGCAGATTTCCTTCCCTAAGGGACATAAGTGAGCGAGCTGGGTTTTTACAACATTCGATGATAATTTCATTACCAGCTGCTCTGGTGGTATTCGAACCTGAGATCAGCAGGGTGTAAATTTGCACGTTAGGATTACTAATTAAGTGGCATTACCACTACGCCAATATCAGAATGCTACAGCAGGCTAGCAATATGTCCACCAACAGATTACTCATATTTCTGGAGGTGCCACCAGAGGGGATTGGCTACAGCATCACAAGCACAAACCTAACGTCCTCTCTCAAGAAGACGGCATTCGTCCTCCCACAGCTGTCACTCTTCCAGTGCCCTTGCTGTTGACTGTCATCCAGCCAGCCCAGGCTGCTGCTGTCCATGCCTAAATGATGCAACCCTAAAATGATCGAGATCATCCACCAAAGCCATCTTCAGTCACCCCAACTAAAAGTCAGCATCATTTCACCAACCATTCTGCAGTCTCAGGGGAAGCCCTGCACAGGAACACAAGGACATCAAAGGCAGACAGAAGACAGGCACTAAGATAATTCATAAGGGTGATTAGCTGACCTTTATATAGTATATGGAATGATTTACTTTATGAACTTGAAGTGGAATGGTTATTATGTAGTGGGTTTTCTTTTTGATTAGTGGTCATTGGGACTCTGTTATGATCAGTAAGAGAGGGAATGTGGGTGAATCTGACGAGTTTTTTTGTGGACAACCTGGCCAGAAAAGGGCTGTCTCTGTTGTCTCTTCTTTTCATCTTCATCCTGATGTTCTCCTGCTCCTTCTCCTCCTCCTGCTCCTGCTTCTGCGCCTGAACTGCTGTTCATATAGTACATGGTAAGGGCTGAGCCTCAGAATAGCGAACGTGTGTTGCGCACAAAAAGCCGTGCTGAACCCTTAAAATGGTCCTGCCGTGTAATGCAGGGCGCCTCCCGAGCACTCCAGACAACAAACGCGATGTTTCTGCACAGCAATGTTCTGCTGTACCACATTTGTTATGGCAATATGGCTTTCATGTATGCATGGTGCACACGTTTGCATAGGTTGTGCAGAAGATCCATGAGCCATGTTGTCAGCGGATAACCGTTGGCTTGCCGTGGAGGGACAAATGCAGCTAGCATGGCAAACTGCCATGGGGTGGAAGCAATATCACTGCACCCAGAAAACCTGAATTGACATGCATGATTCTCTACCTATCTTCATCAGCTAGATGTTGAGGTAATGAAATCTATTTCAGCTGCAGCATATGGAAGAGTCGGCACGCAGAACCCTCAATGCAATTTTCACGCAGTCAATGGCACATTGGGGAGCCTGCAATCCCAGGGAGGCCGCATGCTCGAGCTTCCTACTTCCCTCGGGCAATACATACTGAAATATTATTAGGTCTCTGTGAATAGAGTGGCAATCACCTTCCTCGCGCTACAGAAGATGTGAAACTGTGAGATCTTGCAAATATCTCCAGTTGCAGATTGGAAGGAGCCATGTACATAAATGGTCATTCCCACTGTCACTTTCACATCCACTGTCAATACGCTGAATTTGCAGCTCTGGATGCAGCAGGTGGCAGCCTTCATTGAGGGTGGCCTTACCAAAACACAGACGTCACACACATTGTTCCTCAGAGAACTTAGGGTCGGAGAATTGCTCTCTGAACACCATGGTTATATGTGAATTCCTGCTGATATCCATCCTCTCCTTCCTCCTCCTCCCTATGCTTTCAATTTTCCCTGCTCTGAGTGGGCTCTGCATTTTCCAACGCATGCTTATTTTAAGCAGAATGGCTGAAAGTGCATCCATGTCTGGGATCAACTCTGTACAGAAGCATTGAAGTCATCAAAAGCTCTTTACCCACCTGTTGCACCTCTGCATTTCAGCTTTTGCAACTTGAGACAACTAGAGAAGACACCAAAAGCTTGGAGTCACAGAGCTTTACAGCACAAAAACAGGCTCTACGGCCCATCGTGTCTGTGCTGGCCATCAAGCACCTAACAATTCTCATCCCATTTTCCAGCACTTGGTGCGTAGACTTGCATGCTATGATTTTCAAGTGCTCATCTAAATACTTCTTAAATGTTGTGAGGGTTCCTGCCTCTACCAGCTCTTCAGGCAGTGCATTCCAGGTACCAACCACCCTCTGGGTGAAAATTTGTTCTTCAAATCCCCTCTCAACCTCCTGTACCTTACCTTGGTTATTGACCCCTCCTCTAAGGGAAAAAGATTTCTTCCTATCTAACCTATCAATGCCCGTTATAATTTTGTATGCCTCACTCATATTTCCCCTCAGCCTTCTCTGCTCTAAGGAAAACAACCCTAGCCTATCCAGTCTCTCTTCATAGCTGAAATGCTCCAGCCCAGGCAACATCCTGGTGAATCTCCTCTGTACCCTCTCCAGTGCAATCACATCCTTCCTATAGTGTGGTGACCAGAACTGTACACAGTACTCCAGCTGTGACCTTACTAATGTTTTATACAGCTCCATCATAACCTCCCTGCTCTTATATTCTATGCTTTGGCTAATAAAGGCAAATATCCCATATGCCTTCCTAACCACCTTATCTACCTGTGCTGCTGCCTTCAATGATCTATGGACAAGTACACCAAGGTCCCTCTGACCATCTGTACTTCCGAGGGTCCAACCATCCATTGTATATTCCCTTGTCTTGTTAGTCCTCCCAAAATCATCACCTTACACTTCTCAGGATTAAATTCCATTTGCCACAGCTCTGCCCATCTTACCAGCCGATCTATATCGCCCTGTAATCTAAGGTTTTTCTCCTCACTATTTATGACACCACAAATTTTCGTGTCATCTGTGAACTTACTGATCATACCTCCTGTATTCAATTCTAAGTCATTGATACACCTACATTGTCCTTCGCCATAGTGAACACCAATGAAAAGTAATCATTTAAAACCTCACCTATGTCCTCTGGCTGCACACACAGATTGCCACTTTGGTCCCTAATGGGCCCGACTCTTTCCATGGTTATCCTCTTGTCCTGAATATACTTATAAAACGCGTTTGGATTTTTCTTTATCTTGCCCACCAGTGTTTTTTCATGTCCTCTATTCGCTCTCCTAATTAATTTTTCATGTACCCCCTACACTTTCTATACTCCTCTAGTGCCTCCACTGTATTCAGCACTCTGAATCTGCCACAAGCCTCCTTTTTTTACTGATCCAATCCACTATATCCCTTGACTTCTTGGTCCTACCCTTCACCTTAATGGGTACACGTTGGCTCTGAACTCACACTATTTCATCTTTGAATGACTCCCACTGATCTGATGTCGACTTTCCAACAAGCAGCTGCTCCCAGTCCACTTGTTCAGGTCCTGTTTTATCAAATTAAAATCGGCGTTCCCCCAATTCTGTACCTTTATTTCAGCCCATTTTTGTCCTTTTCCATAACTACCTTAAATCCTACAGCGTTACGGTCGCTATCGCCGAAATGTTCCCCCACGGACACTTCTACCACTTGTCCGGCTTCATTCCCTAGGATTAGGTTCAGTACCACCCCTTCTCTTGTCGGACTATCTACGTACTGGCTCAAAAAGCTCTCCTGTATACATTTTGAGAATTACGCCCCCTTTAAGCCTTTTACACTAAGACTTTTCCAGTTGATATTGGGGCAGTTGAAATCCACTAATATTATTGCCCTATTACTTTTACACGTCTCCGAGATTTGCCTAGATATCTGGTCCTCTATGTCTCCCTGACTCTTTGGATGCCTGTAGTACACTCCCAGCCAAGTGATTGCCCCCTTTTTGCTTTTAGGTTCTACCCATAAGGCTTCATTTGAGGACACTTCTAAGATATCATCCCTTCTTCCTGCAGTAATTGACTCCTTGATCAACAATGCAATGCCACCTTCTCTTTTACCCGCTCCCCTGTCATGCCTGAAGATTCTATACCCTGGAATATTGAACTGCCAGTCTTGGCCCTCCCTCAACCATGGCTCTGTGAGAGCAATATTATCAAAATACCATGTGCTAATAATGCCCCCAATTCATCTTTCTTACTCGTAAGACTCCTTGTATTAAAATAGATGCAATTCAGAATTGCATTTTTCACTTGTGCCTTAGCAGGTCTATATTTGCTCTGCCTTCCATACTGACTCAGTTTCTCTTCTATATTTGACTGTGCCTCACCCCCTACTGTAACTCCACTCTGTGTCCTATCCTACTATCAAATTAGTTTGACTCCCACCCCCCAACAGCATTAGCAAACCTCCCAGCAAGGATGTTGGTCCCATTCTAGTTCAGGTACAACCCGTCCACCTTGTACAGGTCCCATCTTTGCCAGAAACAGGCCCCGTGATCCAGGAAACTAAAGCCTTCCCTTCCTCACGAATTCCTCAGCCACGCATTCATCTGTTCTATCCTCCTATTCCTATACTCACTAGCACGTGGCACTGGGAGTAATCCAGAGATTAGAACCTTTGAGGTCCTGCTTTTTAATCTGCTACCTAGCTCCCTAAGTTCTTGTTGCACGACCTCATCCCACTTTCTATCTATGTCGTTGACACCAATGTGTACCATGACCTCTGACTGTTTACCCTCTACCTTCAGTATGTCCTGCAGCCGCTCCGAGACATCCTTGACCCAAGCACCAGGGAGGCAATGTACCATCCTGGAGTCTCGTTCACGGCCACAGAAACGCCTATCTGTTCCCCTTACAAGTAAATCCCCTATCAGTATGTATTTCCCACTCTTTTTCACCCCCTCGTGTGCTGGAGAGCCATCCAAGGTGCTACAAATCTTTTTTATTTTTTTTATTCATTCACGGGATGTGGGCGTCGCTGGCCAGGCCAGCATTTATTGCCCATCCCTAATTGCCCTTGAGAAGGTGGTGGTGAGCTGCCTTCTTGAACCGCTGCAGTCCATGTGGGGTAGGTACACCCACAGTGCTGTTAGGAAGGGAGTTCCAGGATTTTGACCCTGTGACAGTGAAGGAATGACGATATAGTTCCAAGTCAGGATGGTGTGTGACTTGGAGGGTGGTGTTCCCATGTATTTGCTACCCTTGTCCTTCTAGTTGGTAGAGGTCGCGGGTTTGGAAGGTGCTGTCTAAGGAGCCTTGGTGCATTGCTGCAGTGCATCTTGTAGATGGTACACACTGCTGCCACTGTGCGTCGGTGGTGGAGGGAGTGAATGTTTATAGATGGGGTGCCAATCAAGCGGGCTGCTTTGTCCTGGATGGTGTCGAGATTCTTGAGTGTTGTTGGAGCTGCACCCATCCAGGCAATTGGAGAGAATTCCATCACACTCCTGACTTATGCCTTGTAGATTGTGGACAGGCTTTGGGAGTCAGGAGGTGAGTTACTCACCTCAAGATTCCTAGCCTCTGACTGCTACTGCTTTCCCCTGGGAGACCATCCCCCAACAGTATCCAAAGCGGTATATCTGTTTGAGAGAGGGATGGCCACAGGGGACCCCTGCACTACCTGCTTGTGCGTACTACTCCCCTGGTGGTCAGCCATCCCTTTTCTGCCTCTGCAGCCATTACCTGCAGTGTGACCACCTCGCTCAACGTGCTATCCACGATGTCCTCAGCATCGCAGATGCTCCACAGTGACTCCATCCGCAGCTCCAGCCACGCAATGCGGTCAGCTAGTAGCTGCAGCTGGACACACTTCCTGTATGCATGGTCGCCTGGAAGTGTCCCTGATTTATTTCCCACATAGCGCAGGAGGAGCATGCCATGGGGATAAACTCTCCTGCCATGACATAGCCTTAGATTAAGCTCTTTCATTACTCCCTTTAATTTTGAGTGCTAATTACGATAAGGACCTTATTCTACTCCAAACACTACCTACTACAATCTAAATTCCCTACCTTTACCCTCCTTCGGCTATTGAAAGGAGTAAAAAAGGGTAGAAATACTCACCTGTTCCTACTTACCAATCAGCTGCCTCCCCTTGCACTGCGTCACCTTCTGAACTGCTACGTCAGTCCTGAAACTCTCTCGCTGTCCCTGTGAGAGTGTGAAAGCTGTTGGAACTCCCACTCGCCTGTCTCCTCGCATGTCCGCCTTGGTCTTGCCTGCTTGGAGAATCAAAATCACTCTCGCAGCCAGAGGCAAAGATGATCAGTCTGCAAGTATACCCCTGGTTGTGGATCGCTGCATACATACTAAGGCCCTTGCCAATATGGCATTTGATGCAACTCACCTCATATGCGTACATGCGTCGCGGTCACCATTTTAGACACCAAATGGCAGCCGTTGCACATAAACATTGGGCGCTACCTATCCTAAATTTGTAACAACTGTCCCTCTGTCTGTATCGCACACATACACGCTGTCTATGAGAAATTAGTCTTAGAGGATGGCGCCAAATGTGTGGTTTCGGATCGGCAGCACATTATATGAACTGCCTGATGCTTAATTGTATTGCAGTCAATCGGATCGAATATCCTGGCAATGTATCACTCTAGAGTTATTTCAGAGAAATTGCCGACTCCACGAAGGGGGAGGTCGCTTCAAACGGAAAATGCTTGAAACTCTTTTTAGAACAGTGAAAATATACTATGTCATCCTCGCAATAATTGGTGTTCCTGGAGAGTGAGAACAATCATTGAAGATGGGTGAATCTGAGTGTGAGCTGCTCTCTGGTTTTGCACTGCGACTGGTGATGTCAAATCCTGATCTATTGGGCAGGCCCCCGATCACCTGTGGACTCCAAGTGTTAAATTACGAGAGTTTCCGCAAACAAGGAGGATTGTGTTCTGTGCGACTTTGAAAGTTAAGGCGTGATGTGATTGATGTTTGCAAAGTAATAAGCGGAACAGATAGGGTAGAACGAGAGAAATCATTTCCTCTGGATTAGGAATCTAGGACTCAGGCCGTAGTATATCCTACGCCAGCCTTTACATGAGGGAAATTAAGAAACATTTCCCAAACAGGAAGGGTAGTAATTTTGGCCTCTCTTCCAATAATGACAATCGAATCTATATCAATTGTGATTGATAGATTTTTATTAACCAAAGTTATGAAGGCTAATGGGGCAAAGACGAGTAGATGGAATTAGGTCACCGACTAGCCATGATCTCACTGAATGGCGGATCAGGTTCGGAGGAGTAAATGGTCTACTACTCCTGCTATGTTTCTAAGTTCCTATGCAATATCATTTCGTTATGTCAAAAGTCCTCAACTACCTCCAGGGATGTAATCCGTTTTGTTAACTAAATGTAAGCCTCTCCTGTAACTTACATGTTCGCTGTTTAATTAATTGCCTTCAATGGAATATAGTGTACATTTAATGAGACCTCTTTGCAGCCAACGCTCTGAGGGATGTTATTATTGGGATAACCTGTCACTGCAGAATTGTACTGCATGTGGGCCAGTGTTCAAAGTGGAGCGCTTGACCCCAGTGGCTTTGCATTACTGGGACAATCACTGCACAACTATAATTAGTGTCATTCACTAACTGGAGTGGCACACCTGCAACCAATACCATGTATTGCTGTCACTGTAGAATTGTTCTTCATGTATATCACTAACCGGGTTGAACAAATCAGTATTGCTTTGAAATCATAACTTTAGGCAACTGATCGCTGTATTTCGTGGAGCTGAATTCTTGTTTCCGAATGTAATCATGGAAAAGGGGAAGATATTTGCCGTTGTTCGATCTGTTGGACCAAATGCGTATAATGCAAAATGCATTTATATTGTTCTTTTTCCCATTGAACTACACCAGTACAAAAAGATGTTAACCATTTACTGCATGTTAAGCACAGAACAATACTGTTACCTTATTTAAATCCTTTCTATAATAACTTAGTCTAAGTATGGTTGTTGTGCACAATTTAGTGCATTGATTATGATGACTAATTCTGTTCCCTAACACGGTCCTGAGAATCTGTTGTCATGAGTGCAGATTTGTTTCATATAATATAATGTTATGAACGATGAATATTGGGCTGTTGAAACATCCATTGTTGTAACTGATTAAGGTTTGAAACACCGGCTCTTGCTCATGCTCAGCATCTTAATACATGCAGCAGGCACTGATCTCTACCCTTAGCAACAAAAGGTGTATAACTGTGAGGAGCCCAAATCAGTTCAAACTTTCTGCATAGTTGCAATCTTCCATTTTTGGTGTCATTGTCGTGAAATATTATACCTTCTCCAGTGCATTAAAAGTATTTTTGTAATATAGATACAAGGACTCTACTGACTACACTAAGTGTGATATAAATAAGGTTCTCTGCAGCTTTAAGATAACTACTTAGTTTATCAACAATATCAATCTTTAAATGAACCCGAGTTCTATGTTTGCATTTTCATGACCTAGTTAATCTTTGTTGCTACTGTAAATGATTTCTGAAACTGTAGCCCTGTATAATTACAACCTCTACCCCAATCAAATGTTAATTTCCCTTCAAATGAAAATGGAGAGTCTGACTATATGTATAAGTACACACAACTACTTGTTCATGGGATCAGTGCATTGCTCACAAGGCAAAGTTTGAGGGGATGAGTAGTTTGAAGTGCTGTTTTAGTTATTATATCAGTTTGTGGTGCTGTGATATTTTGAGATGCCGTATTAGATTGAGGGACCATGTTAGATGCAAATATATAGGTTTGAGGGGCTGTATTCGATCGGGATGCTGTATTAACTTAAGAGGTTGTATTAGTTTAGGTGCTGTGGTAGTTTTGCGTTGTTCAGTGAAGGGCTGCGCTGGTTTGAAATGTGTGCAGTAGTTTAAGATCCTGAAATAGTTCGATGTGCGAATTTAGATAGAGCTGCCCTATTGCTTAGAGTTGCAGTATGGGTTTGAGGTGCTTTATTTGTTTGAACAGCTGCTTCAGTACGTAATGGTGCCTACTTGCTCGATGGTGTGTTAGTGTGAGGTGCTGCTTCACTTTGTGGTGCTGTAACAGTATGGCATACTGTATTTGTTAGAGAGGCTATATCAGTTTCAGGCGCTGCATTCGTTTGAGGTGCTGTATTATTCTGAGCGGTTTTATGAGTTTGAGGAACTTTTTTTCGTTTGAGTTGCTGCATTAACTTAAAGTGCTCCATTAGTTTGGGGCGTTGGGAAGGCTCTAAAGGTCTGCACCAGTTTAGGTTCTTTGTTAATTTGATTGACTGTACAAGCATGGTGGCTTTACTAGTTTGAGGGTCGGCGTTAGCTAAAGTAGTGTGAGGCCTATAAATGTTAGAGGGACATCATGTTTAACCAGTTTATTGGGGTTCTTTGAAGAAGTAACGTGCTGTGTATAAAAGGGACACTGGTGGATGTACATTCCTTAGATTTCCAGAAGGCATTTGGTAAGGTGCCACATCAAAGCTTATTGCGGAAGATAAAAGCTCTTGGTTTAGGAAGTACCATATTGACATGGATAGAAGATTGGCCAGCTAACATGAAACAGAGAGTAGGCATAACTGGGTCATTTTCTGCTTGGAAAGATGTAACAAGTGGCGTGGCGCAGGGACCAGTGCTGGGGCATCAACGTTTTACCATTTATATAAATAACCTGGATGAACGGACCGAAGGTAGGTTGTTAAATTTGATACTAATGCAGAGATAGGTAGGAAAGTAAGTTGTGCAGAGGAAATAAGGAGGCTACAAAGAGATATAGATAGGTTAAGTGAGTGGACAAAGATCTGACAAATGGAGTTTAATGTGGAAAAATATGAGATTGTCCATTTTAGCAGTAAGAATAAAACATGAAGTATATTATCTAAATGGTGAGAGATTACAGAGCGCTGAGATGGAGAAGAATCTGGGTGTCCTAGTACATGAATTGCAAAAGGGAAGTATGCAGGTTCAGCAAGAAATTATGAAAGCTAATAGAATCTTATTATTTAGGCCAAATCTGAATTACTGTATACAGTATTGTTCTCCCAATTTAAGGAAGGACATGCAATGGAAGCAGTTGTGAGAAAGTTTACTCGACTAATCCTGGAATGGGCGGGTTCCCTTATGAGGAAAGGTTAGAATCATACATTCGTACAGTAGAGAGGGTGGACATAAGCAAGTTCCAGGTCATTTATTTATAATACGAAAATTAATGGTTCCAGTACTGAGGCCTGTGGGACGCCCTGAAATTCTTCTCTCCAGTTAGCGACATATCACTTTACCTCCTATTACTTATTCAATTCCGTACCCAAGTTAACACCATCCCTTACATCCTGCTTGTTTCTATTTTGCAAACTGTTTCTTCTGTGGTACGTCATTACATGCCCCGTTGAATGTCCAATATGGGTATATTTGAGTAGTTAGACCTGAGTTTGACTTGACCCTTCTTGTTCTACTTTAACTGCAATAGGTAACAAGGTCAGAAAGCCATTTTAGATTGGATTAGATTAGATTAGAGATACAGCACTGAAACAGGCCCTTCGGCCCACCGAGTCTGTGCCGAACATCAACCACCCATTTATACTAATCCTACACTAATCCCATATTCCTACCAAACATCCCCACCTGTCCCTATATTTCCCTACCACCTACCTATACTAGTGACAATTTATAATGGCCAATTTACCTATCAACCTGCAAGTCTTTTTGGCTTGTGGGAGGAAATTTTCAAATTAACATGTGACTAAAGAAGCCAGTTTGTGCTTTGCATAAATTAATTTACGGCATTAAGCAGTAACAGGTAATAACACATGATTGTAAATTAACTGAAACTTGATTGAGTCATAGTAAATGAATTAATACTTAATAGGAAGAGTGAGTTGTCATTTTAAGTTCAGTTTACCTTCTGTAACGTTGTTCTAAGTTTTAAAATATAATTAAAGTTCAGTTAAGTCTGCTCGAACAACGAACCTTTCAGGGACCCATGATAAAGCCCATTGGATGGTACATGGTGGCCTTCGAGCGCCTGGCTTTAATGCCTCGGGAAGTCATTTAATATCACATTGAGACACATTATGAAACCAATCCATTGCATTCATGTCAGACATTCTGAGGCCAGGTAATCGTTAGGGCAAAATGGTCTTAACTATTTAAATTCACTTATCAACAGCTAGAGCAATTATTAACTTTATAAGACACTGATGCTGAGGTGGTGTGTTGGTCAGTAAAGGGTTAAATGCAGGAATGTTGTATGATTTCGTTGTGCAGAAACATTGAAGATCTTGAAGGCCAAACAAAGTTCTCTACCTGCCAGAAAGACAAAGTACCGCATGACTCTGTGACCAAGCTCGACCAGCAAGTGCATCTGCTAGAGTTCTCTAGTTACATTCCCAAATCTTCAGTGTGTAGGGATGGGGAGGTGGTGGTGGTGGCGTAGTGATAATGGCCATAAACTAACCACGTAAAAAGCAGACTCATGCTCGGGGGATTCCAGTTCGAATCTCACCACAGTGCGTGGTAAAAATTGAGTTTAATAAATCTGGAATGCTGGTCGGTAAATGGCCATAAAACCATTATTGACTGCTTTATAAATCACATCTGGTTCCCTTAAGTCCTTTAGAAAAGGAAAGCTGTCGTCCTTGTCTGGCCTACAAGTGACTCTAGACCGACAGAAATGTGGTTATCTCTGAACTGTGGCCTAACAAACCACTTAGTTCACGGGTAGTTAGGGATGGGTAGCAAATGCTATCCTTGTCATCAACGCCCATGCTCCACAAACTAATAATTAAAAACAAATGCTAAGCAACATTTTACTCTTAAATCACAGAAAACAAATATGGCACAGAGGAGGCTAGTCAGCCCATTGTGCCTGTGCTGGCTGCAAAAACTAACCGCCCAATCTAATCCCACCTTCCAGCAACTGGTCCGTAACCTTGCAGGTTGCAACACTTCAGGTGCAGGTTCAGGTACCTTTTAAATGAGTTGAGGGTTTCTGCCTCCACCACCGATCCACCATCCTCTGGGTGAATAACATTTTCCTCCTGTTAATAGACATAATCAACTTATTTTGTTGCCTTAATTTGTTAAGGCTTGCCTGATTGGTTTAGAGGTCTGCAATTGACGTGCACCATGTATACACCATTTATTGAAATACCTTTATCAATCCTCGTGCTAATTAATTAAATAATACAATTGTGATATTCAGGCAGGATTTGTCGTTAACAGATCCGTGTTGGCTGTTCCTTATTAACGCATGATTCTAGAAATAACAATTTCAGTGTCCTTCCGAGCCACTCACACAGAGTGAAACTAACTGTGTGAATACTTGGCACGCTATTGGACACTGAGTTCTGTGTTAAACCCGATATCCTAACCATCACTGGCACCATCATTTTCCACCTCTGCAAAATTGCCACTTCTCTGCCACTGAAACCCTTCTGCATTCTTTGGCACTTCGAGTCTCTTTTGGTCCAATGATTTCCCATCCTCCAAGAAGTCGCACTTTTTGAAACACAGAAATCAGCATCATGTTCTGAACGAAGTCCCATTCGCCCATTCATGACTTACACTGCTCCTTGCAGCACACATATTTAATTTGAACTACCAATTCTTATGAAATCACTTTATGGCCTTGCTGCATCCTATCACTGCAACATCCTTCAAGTCTTATGTTAACATGCGAGACACCCTTAAGTCCTCTGATTTTCTTTTGTTGATACAACTCTCTCCCGTTACATCAACAGTTGTGGAACCATTGCTGACATTGGCTCCAATGTGCCCTGAACCGATTCTGCATGTCCATCAGTCTCTGCTTTTTAAACATCTTCTCAAAAGTGAACTGTTAGGCCGGGCTTTGGTCATTCCCTGCTGATCTCTTCCCCCATGGATCTCATATCTTCCTATGCCAATTTATGGGAGTTCAAGGTGCTACATAAATGCACGCTTTTGTTTGAATTTGCTATTCAATTTATTGTGTTGTATGGGCACACAAATCCACTGGACGTATTTTGTTTTTACTCAGAACCATGCACCTTTAATTTTCGAACAAACATACACAGATTATATAAAATGTAAATTATATATTTAGCTATTCGAGTGTTCAATTATGCTTCTATATTCTGATTCTGTGATACCGAGTTACTATTTTATGCTATGCAAAACCTTTAAATATGTTACGTTATTCGGTGAAGTTTTTTTGAAATAGAGTTTCCCACCCTGCAACAGATGGAACCAAGAACCATCCAGCCTCACGTACTCTGTCTAACATCTTTGCACCAGTCAGCAGCAAAGGGATCACGGAGAAACTGGACTATCAAAGGGTGCAAAGACTCAAGATGGGGCACAAGAACTGCTCTTCCTTCCCAGGAGGCGCTAGCCCAGAGACCGGAGCTCATGACGGCGTTTGAAGCAGTTCACTCCTTCTTCTTCCAGATTCCACGAGTTCCTTTCCAGCCGGGAGTTTGCAGTTTAAGCTGGTCAGTGGATTGTCTTCACAGGCCAGGTAAGTGTGAATGATGGTCTCCTTCCCTCAGACGGTGAATTGTTTCATTTCACACTGCTGTCTCCAAGTCGTTTGGAAGAGGATGATTGCTCCGTGGAGGCCACCATCCCGCACTAGGTAGTTGAGCGAGGGAGCTCTGCGATCCCAGGCATCCAAATGGCACAGCAACCTGTTCCCCTAAGACAAACCCGCCAGTCAATCCCTGGCCGGTTGCACGTCCATGCATTTGGGCGAACAGTGAAACACGCAGAACAAATATACACTGGCAAGCATTCAAACATTTTCGGCATACATGCAATGCCAAAATAATGAAATCAAAAATAAAGAAATATGCATAAATGTTTGCAGTAGACCTTAAAACTATCATTAGACATTTTCTCCCAGGCATTCCTCAGAGATGTCGCACCTACAACCATGGGTACCCACACCACTCATGTAGATTCACATTGCTCCATCCTCACACTAACTGTGAGCCCCGTTTTAAAAATGGTGTGATGGAACTTTAAACACAAGTGTCACATCATCTAGCTCTAGTGCAGATTCACACTGGGTCCTCCTCACGTTAAATGTGAACTCTGTTTTATAAATTGTGTGAGGATACTTTAAACACAATGGTTGTCACTACATCCAACTCCTCTGTGGGTTCACACTGCCTCTTCTTCGCAGTGCCAGTGTGCTATAAAATGTATTACTGAATTTTCAACACAACAAATGTCATTACATCCATCTTTGTGTAGATTCGCAATGCTACCTCTTCACCTTAGATGTCTTGGACGTTTTAGAAATATTGCGGGAGAATATTGAACACAGATTGTGTAATTGCATTTAGGTGCAGTGTAGATATGCACTGCCCCCTTCTCACATTGCCTGTGAGCTCCGTCTTATAAATAGTGTGTTGGGACATTTAAAGCCAGCATCTGTCTTTGCACCACAGCTCTACTTTTGATTCACACCGCCCCTCCTCACATTATGAGTGAGCCCTAATTTTAACAAATTGCGTGAGACAACGTTGATCCCAACATGCGTCTGTACATCCAGCTCCACTGCGGATACACACTACTCCCTCGTCAGGTTATGTATGAGCCTCAGTTTATAAATAGTATGAGAAAACTTTAAACACATCACCATCAGTGTGCATTCATGAGGAGTAGATGTCTGAATCCACATTGGAGTTGAATACAGTCGCACCTGTTGTGCCTAAACCTCCCTCACACTATGTATGAAAGAGAACTCACTGCAAGACTGAGGAAGGGTCAGTGACAATCTGCACTAGAGCTGGATGGAATAACACCAGTTGTGCTTAAAGTTTCTTCATATTATTAATTACACTCGGACTCACTGTTCATGTGAGGAGGGGGAAGTGTGAACCTGCAATAGATCTAGATGCAGGGACATTTTGTCTTTAATGTTCTCTCGCACTGTTTATAATCTGGGCACACAGTTAATATAAGGACTAGGCAGTGTGATTCCACACAAGAGATGGATGTAATGGTAGCTGCTGTGTTTAATATGCCAAGCACTGTTTATAAACTGGAACTCAGAGTTAAAATGAACGTCCCTCTTTTACAGTAACTGTTTAAGTGAAACTCAATAAGTGACTCTAGATCCAGCTCCAGTGTGGATTCACATTTCCTCCTCCTCACATTAACTGTGAGTTTTAGTTTTATAAATAGTTTGAGGCAAATATTGACCCAACATTTGTCAGTATATACAGTTCCAATGCTGATTCACATTGGGCCCTATTTTGAACAACTGTGAGCCTTTGTTACTAACTAATGTGAAATAAATGTAAGCACAACAGGTGTCATTATGTTCACAGTGATCCGTCCTTACGTTAAATGTGCGGTGAAATTAATAAATGATATGAGGGAATATTTGTTATTACATCCGCCTCCATTTTATCCGTAATGTGAGCGAACTTTAAACATAACAGGTGTCAATACATACAGCTCCAATATGGATTTACACTGTGGTCTCCTCTACATTGTGGAGACCAAACGCAGACTGGGTGACCGCTTTGTGGAACACCTCCGCTCAGTCCGAAAGCTTGACCTCAAGCTATCGGTTTCTGGCCATTTCAACAGTGCCCCTGCTCTCACGCTCACATCTCAGTCCTGGGATTGCTGCAGTGTTCCAGTGAACATCAACTCAAGCTCGAGGAACAGCATCTTAGTTTAGTTTTAGTTTAGTGATACAGCACTGAAACAGGCCCTTCGGCCCACCGACTCTGTGCCAACCATCAACCACCCATTTATACTAATCCTACACTAATCCCATATCCCTACCACATCCCCACCTATCCCTATATTTCCCCTACCACCTACCTATACTAGGGCAATTTATAATGGCCAATTAACCTATCAACCTGCAAGTCTTTGGCATGTGGGAGGAAACCGGAGCACCCGGAGGAAACCCACGCAGACACAGGGAGAACTTGCAAACTCCACACACGCAGTGGGGAAGCACAGTGGCGCAGTGGTTAGCACTGCAGCCTCACAGCTCCAGCTGATTAGGCACAGTAGCCTGCTGGACTGAACATTGAGTTCAATAATTTCAGTGCATGACGGGCCCCCAATTTTACTTTTATTTTTAGTTATTTTTTTCTTTTTTCTTTCATATATTTTTTTGTGTTTATTTCATTTTGTTTTATCTTAGCTGGTTCAGTTTTCCTACCCACTGTCCTTTTCATGTTGGTATTTGTGGCTGTTCAGCTTTCAGTCTGTTAACACCCTCTCTGTACTAATGCTTTGTCTTTCAACACACCATTAACATATTGTTTGTCTTTGCCTTCTGGTCGCCTATTCTCTGTGACCTTGTCCTATCTACACCTTCTCCTTTGTTATCTCATGCCCCAGCCCTACTTTACTTGCTTAAAACCTTTCACATTTCTAATATCTGCTAGTTCCAAAGAAGGGTCGCTGACCTGAAACGTGAACTCTGCTTCTCTCTCCTCAGATGATGCCAGACCTGCTGAGTATTTCCAGCATTTATTGTTTTTATTTCAGATTTCCAGCATCCAAGTATTTTGCTTTTATTTTGGATTCACACTGTTCCTTTTTCACTTTTACCTTGGGCCTTGTTCATATATATCATGAGAGAAACAAGTATCACTCCAGTAATCCAGTGGGGTTTTACACAGTCCCCCATCACATTAACTCTGCAGTTGTGATTATAATTAGTGTGAGGGAAATTTAAACTCAAGAGGTGACACGGTATCCAGCTCCAAAGTTTATCCATACAGGCCCCTCTTCACAGCTCCTTTGAACTTCATTTGTATAAATATTGTTACAGAAATTAAACACAACTGTTGTCGAGTCACATTACCCACTCTGCACATCACAGTTTTATAAATACTATAATGGGCCTTTAAACACAAAAATGTCATTTCACACAATACTAGTGTAGATTCACACGGCCACAAGGTATTATATGTAAGTCCCGTCTTATAAATAGTCAGAGCGAATTGCAAGCACAACAGATGTCATTATATGCCCTCCGAATGTAGATTCGCACTGCCCACTATCCGTATCAATTGTGAGCTCAGTTTTACAAAGAGTAAATATATTCAACACACCAGCCTTCATGACATTCGCTGAGGTAAAAACTCATATTACCCCTCGCCATTTAAACTCTGAGCTCCAGTTTATAAACAGTGCCAGGTACATTAAACACAACGGTTGCCACTACAACCATCTCCTCACATTAACTGTCTGTGCCAGATTATAAATATTGCGAGGGAACATTAAAGATATGTCTTACCATCTAGCTGTATTGTAGGTTCATACTTCCCCCTCTTCACATTAACTGTGAGTCCGAGTTTTATTAATAATATGAAGGAACCTTAACCACAACTGGTGTTATTCCATCAGGCACGAGTGGAGATTGTTACTGACCCTTTCTCACTCTTACTGTGAGCTCTAGTTCATATATAGTTTGAGCCAACTTTAAGAATAACGGTTGTCAAGGCATACAGACAAGTATAGATTCATACTGCATCAAATTTGATCACGTCTTATACACTGTGTGTGGTAATAGGAAACACAGCACAGCACCTCGCTATATAAGTAATGTGAGGTAAGAGTAAACACAACAGGTGTCAATCAGGCAGGCGGCAGAGTAGATTCAGACTGCACCCTCCTCACAATAATTGTGAGCCCCGTTTCATAAATATTTAAAGACGACAGCTGTCATTGTATACAGCTCTACTGTAGATTCACACTATCCCTTCTCACATTAAGAGTGAGCCCCAGTTTTATAAATGGTGTGAGGAAACATAATCACAACATATTTCTCTACATTAGCTCTCACGTAGATTGACACTGCACCCCCTCACGTTATATGTGATTTCACTTTTATAAATATTGCGATGAAATATTAATCAGAAGTGTGTCTCTACAACCAGCTTCGGTGCGGATTTGCACTACCCATCCTTACAGTGACTGTGAATCTCGTACATAAATAGTGTGAGGAAACATTAAAGACAACAGGATTCGCTACGGTCAGCTCTATTGTAGATTCATACTGCCCACTCCTCACAAAAACCGTTAATCCCACTTTTTAAATGGTGTCAGGTAAAATTAAACATTACAGGTGGCACTACATCCATCTATCATGTAAATTCATATTGCCTCTCTTCACACTGTGAATTCGAGCTTATAGTGTGATGGAACTTTAAACACAGCAGGTGATTCTACCTCCAGCTCCAGCGCAGATCATCAATTCTCCAAAAATAAAAGCAAAATACTGCGGATGCTGGAAATCTGAAATAAAAACAAGAAATGCTGGAACCATTCAGCAGGCCTGGCAGCATCTGTGGAAAGAGAAGCAGAGTTAACGTTTCGGGTCAGTGACCCTCCTTCGGAACTAGCAAATATTAGAAATGTGAAAGGTTATAAGCAAGTGAGCTCCATGACCTCTTGGTCAGCTATGTGGCCTTGTCCAATCTACTCCTTCTCCTTTGTTATCTCTTGCCCCACCCCCGGCTCACTTGCTTATAACCTTTGACATTTCTAATATTTACTAGTTCCGAAGAAGGGTCACTGACCCAAAACATTAACTCTGCTTCTCTTTCCACAGATGCTGCCAGACCTGCTGAGTGGTTCCAGCATTTCTTGTCATCAATTCCCCTTCCTCACCTTAACTCTGATCCTTAGTTTGATCAACAGTGTGGGGGAAATGTAACCACAATATATCTGTCCTGGGAGCGTTTGATGGCAAAGTATCGAGGCAGCGTTTCTCTGTTTAGAAATTGTATTGTGTCTGCACTGGGAGTGTTTTACCAGGAAAACGTAGACAGAGTTCTACTCTGTACCTAATCGGTGCTCTACCTGATCACGTTGGGCGTGAGAGGAAGGTTTAACAGGAACTTTGTTCTTTATCTAATCTGTGCATCAACTGGCCTGGCAGAATCTAACTCATGCAGATAATGCCCTGGGAATTTTTGGTGCAGCTGCGCAATGGAAACTCTATCATTTATCTATCCTGGACGTATCCAATGGAAGATCGTTGTGGAAGCTTTAACTTGTATTCAATGTTGCCATTGCGATATCATCCAAAAACAACAGAGCTGGTTCTCCTGATTGGTTTATGGCGTCAACTCCAGCATATCACCACCCCTCTCGACATCCTGACATACCTTACAATGACTCCAAATTATCACATTCCTCTTTCTGACTTCCATTAATGGATGAGCAGAACTATCTTCCAACTAAATATTCGGAATAATGATGTCATTGTCTTTGTTACCCCCAAAAGTCTGTTCCTTAATCACCGACTGCATCCCTCCATCTGGCAACTGTTTGAGATTAAATCAGACTCTTCTCAACTTTGGTGTCATACTTAACCCCAATATGATCTTCTGACGACATATCCACTCGATCATAAGGACCATCCATTCCCACCTACACCACTACCTCAATTCCCTTGCTGTTTAAAGCATCATCTATGCCTTTGCTATCTCTAGATTTGACTATACTAACACACTCCTGTTTGACCTCCTACTCTGCACGCTCCATAAATTGAAGCCATCCAAAACTCTAATGCTTGCATTCTAATTCACACTAATTCCCATTCACCCACATAGTCACAGATTGATATTGGGTCCCGCTCAAGGAACGCCTTGGTTTTCAAATTATTATCCTGGCTTTCATATCACTGTATGGTCTTACACTCCCTCTCCTTATCTATGTAATGTTTTCCAGTCCAGTTATTTCAATGTGGCATTTGAAATTGCTCTGTCAAATATTAGGCCTGCGATTGCAAAGCCACCCTCTGTACATGTTAACTCTGGGTGCTTTATAACGCAGTACTGTACAAAAAGCAGGAAGACTGTTGGATCAAACACTACAGGGCAGGTATAGCATAGGTTAGAAAAGGAGCAAAATTCCAACCACATTGTCCTCTCAATACCCCCAGGGCATGTACAGCATGAGGCCTATACAGAGTAAAGTTCCCTTTACACCACCCTATAAATATTCCCACAACAGGTGCAATGTGACTTAGACACAGAGTCAAGCTCCGTCTAATCTGTTCCATCAAATACCTGACTGATACGTATAGCACAGGTTGGATTCGGAGCAAGCCACCACCTCTACTGTCACATTAAACACTCCCAGGCAAGGCACAGCAAGAGTGAAATACAGATTAAAACTTCTTCTGAACTGCTGCATCATAAACTCCTGAGCAGAGGATAGATATAGCCAAAAGGTCCTTGGAAATTGTCCCTTCAAATATCCCAAGGAAAGCTGCAAGCTAAATCTAGCTCGACAATGTCCTAATCAAACACTCCACATAGTTAAAAGCACCGTTTGTGTTTAAAGTTCCCTCAAACTGTTGATATAACTGCTGTTATGCTCTGGTAAAGTGCAACCATTGAAACTACAAGAGGTCAACCTGAAGAGTTGCAAAAATGGACTTTTGAAAAAGTTGGCAGTGTGCTGCAATATGGCTGGCAAATTTCAAAAGACCTGGCCTTGTATATTCAAACCGTCTACTGTCTGGTAAGGACAGAAGAACACATTCCAAAACTAAGAGAAGTCAATTACACTCATCCTGAACACATCAAGAGTCTTTTTTGAATTGAATGTGTCCTTTGGAAACAAAGAAGAACTGAAGTAGCTACATCTTGGCCATCGTTGGTCACTATAGGGAGAAAGATATGTGTCTCCTGAACAGAAGCAAGATGTGAGAGACTTTTAGCTGCAAAGTTTGCTGTCTGTAGAAAGGGCGTGGGGGAGGGGGGGGGGGGGTGGTGCGGTGCGGTGGGGAGGGGGTGGTGGCGGGGGGAGACCAAGGAAACAAAAAAACAGAAACATCACCAAAATTTGCCCAGCTGAGAGCTGGGAGAAAATCCAACAAGCCATAAGGAAAGTACCCTGCTGTGCATTCTACATTTCAACTTGTGCAACAGAGAACTGGAAGTGACCCCTTGTCTTCAAACTGATCTTTCAATCACCAGAGAAATTTACAAACACAAGCCTGCAACTAAAGATAAACCGACCTCAGAGAAAATTCAACAGGTTTACCGTGAACCACGAAACATTACCTCACTTTAAATTACTTACCACTTTCCCTCTCAAACTTCTTATGTCATTGTGTGCCAGTGAATGCGTGACTGGGTGTGGTCGTAATAATTTCGGGATAAGGCTTATTGCTCAATGCATAACTAATCTTATGTTTTAAAACTACAAGAAAACCCATTGCTTTCTGTTCATTTAGCAAATTAAACACAAATGTGCGAAACCCTAATAACAAAACAATCACTGTAGAAATGCTGCAGTCAGGTGGGAGTTCAACAGTATGACCCACCCACATCCCTCACCATGTGGCCGTAACACTGGGCTCACAGTTTACGTCATCGGGTTGGGCAGTGTAAATGCGTACTTGTCTTGGATGTAATTATACATGTTATTTTTTCAGGGTATCACGTCATTTATAAAACAGCGCTCTCAATTAATGTGAGGACGGGATAATATAAATAACAGTTGGATGGGAAAACACCAGCTGCTCTGCCTAAAGTTGCAGAGTATTTCTTTTTATAAAAATGGGGCTCAGAGTTAACTTGAGGAGGAAAATGTGAATATAAACTAGAGCCTCGATAGCTATTTGTTTAACATTCCCTTAAACTGTTTGTGAACTGGAGCTGTCAATTAATGTAAGGAGGGGGCTGCATGAATCTGACGAGAGCTGGATTTATGAACACATGTTATGATATAAATATCCTCAGACTCTTCATAAAACGGACTCTATATAAATGTGAGTGGTTTTCTGTCAGACTTGGGTTTGCACAGATGTTGCTGAGCTTCCTGTTATCTGTTATTTCAATTCTCCACCTTGCTCCAATTCTGACCGTTTTGTCCCTGGTCTGCTACAGTATTCAATGTAGCTGAAAGCAAGCTCGAGGAACAGCACTTCATTTTCTAACTGGACACTTTACAGCTTTCTGGGCTCAACACTGAGTTCAAAAAATTCACATCATAACTTCTGCTCCCATTTTGTTTCATGCTTTCTTTTTGCTGGTTCGTTTCTTTTTCATTTAAGTTCATTTTAATCACTTTACTTTGCATTTATAAGGCTGCTATCTTGCCATTCATCTGGACAAATATTTTCCTTTTTTCTTTCTACCATTACTATTCCATTTGGCTTTTGGCCATGAAACTATTTGTCATTTCATATTTCCTGCCCTCCATACCATTACAGATCTTCTCTTTTGTTCTTCTTTCCACGTCCCCCCTTTCACGTGCACAAGATCTATTAAACTTGCAGCTTTTCGCAGTTCTGATGAAAGGTCGCCGACATGAAAGGTTAACATTGTTTGCCTCTCCACAGATGCTCTCAGACCTGCTCAGCGTATCAGCATTTACTGTTTTTAGTACAGGTGTTAACCCTGCTCTATGATTCCTGTTGGTAACTTACTCTCACATTACTGATGTGGTGGCCTTACTGTAACATTACTGGTGGTTACCCTACTTTAACATTACCGATGATGACACTGTTCGAGCGTTGCTAGTGCTGACCCTACTCTAATATAACTGATGGTCATATTACTAAAGAATTGATGTCAGCTGTGGGTCAGTTGGCTGTGGGTCAGTTGGTTGCACTGTTGCCTCTGAATCGTACACATCTGGTGTAGGCTGAGGGAGTGTTAAACTATTGGAGGTGCTGTATTTGCATCAGACCTTAAAGTCTTCTTGCTCGGGTGGATATGAAAGATCTCACAGCACTGCTTCGTAGAAAAGCAGGGGAGCGATGTGATGGTGAAATTGCTCTCACATTGCTAGTGGTAACTTTACTCTGATGCTACTAGTTGTGACGCAGATCTAAGATTACCAATGGAGTTCGTAATCTTTGATTACTGCTGGTGACCTTGCTTCAGCGTGACTGATCGTAACCATACTCCAAAATTGCTGGAGCTGATCTTACTCTAATATCACTGGTGGGGGCCTAACTGTAACTGAATGAGTGTAACATAATCTAACATTACTGACAGTGAAATTAATCCAGCATTCGTGTTGGAAACCTGACTCACATTACCGATGGTGACACTACTCTAACTATACTGGTGCAGGTGCAACTCTACCATTGATGTACCAAGGCTGCCCTTACAAAATTGATAGTGACCTTACTCTAACATGCAGTCGCTGACCCTACTGAGGGAAAACTGCTTCTATATTACTGGCGGACACCTTATTTTAAAAATGCTATTGGTGACCTTACTGGAACAATATTCATTATGATCTTGCTGTAACATTAGTGCTGGTGATAAACTGTAACATTACAGAGAGTGAAATGCCTGTAAAATTATTGATTATGAACAGAATTGAACAATGGTGCTGGAGCTATTAGCTTAATCGTAATGATGGTTTAGATACTGTGAGATTATTGATAATGACCTTACTCTAACATTAAAGCAGGTTCCCCCTCTAAAAAATTCCTGGTATTGTCGTGACTGAAACATTACTGGTGGCAAACTGTTACAATAATTCCTGGTGGAGATATTACACGAACAAAACTGCTGCTAACCCCACTGTAACATTAATGATTCTGTGCTCTAATTTTCTCTAAGATTCTCTAATTTTACTTCCATTGATTCAATTCTCACACGAATTCTGGAGTAACATTCATTAATAATGGCGATTTTACTCTATCAATACTGATGGTAAATGTTACAGGTATTAACCTTACTTTAACAGTATTGGAGGTGACCTTACTCCAACCTTACTGAGGGTGACCTTACTCGAATAGTACTGAGGGTAAACTTAGTCCAGCACTCCGTCGGACATCCATTAACAATTCTGTTGCTGACATTACTCTAACATTACTGCTGTTTATCCTAAATCAACATTCCTGATGGGCAACTTATGATAACATTGATGTCAGTGATGTTACTCGAACAGTACTTTAATACTGTCTTTTTTAGATTGGATTTGACTGACTTTACCCAGTCTGGCCTATATGTGACGTTTGACCCACAACAATATGGTTAAATTTTAACTGCCCTCTGAAATTGCCCAGCAAATCCAGGACATCGAGGTATGAACAATAAATACTAGCCTTGCAAGGGATGCCCATAATCCCATAATTTTTTAATAGGTAGGTTAGATGGGCTGAAGGGAATTCTGTGGATAGTTGGGATATATGCACTGAAAAGAATAATGTGGATAGGTAGGCTTAACAGGCTAAACAGAACAACGTGGATAGATGGGCGGAGATATTGTGGATATGTGAGATAGGTAAACTGAACTGAACACTGTGCATACTTGAGCTAGATGGGATTAATGGAACATTCTAGTTAGATAGGGTGAGGAGAACATTGTTGATCGAGATGGACCAAATGTCCTGCCTCAAACCACAATGTTATTATGTCGCAACCAGCAATATATGAATCCTGCTAAATCTGTTCTGATCACAGATTACGGTCAAAACAGCTGTCTTTAACCTTTAATCTTGTCTTCCTAAGATTTTAATTCAGGGAAAAATAAAGCATCATGTTGAACAAGCAGGAGAAATCATTATCGTTGTCAAAACGAGGATTAAATTTATTTTAAACTTTTAAACAAGTACTCAGGATTTGTGCAATGATGACAAGGTTACAACTATTGCCCATCCCTCGTTGCCTTGAAAGTTGAGCTTCTTCTTGAACTGTGTAGTACTCGTGGTGACGGGGGTCCCTCAATGGTGCTAGAAATTGAGATCCAGGGATTTGACCAGTGGTAAATAAGGAACAGCGATATATATCCATGTCAGTATGGTGGGTAACTCGAAGGGATATGCTCAAATTAATATGAAAAGCAAAGTCCCCACAGTTAAATGCTCACAAATCCAATTGCAGTGCACATGAATCTGAATCTGAGATATGTGAATTTCAGTAGGAAAAGATGCAGTGTATACATATTTAATAATGACTGTACCAACAGCTGCATTGTTACCAGCACAGGTTTATATATTTTTCTCTTCTGAATAAATTTTAAAACAGTATTACATTTATTTTTGTTGCAATAGTCCTTAACATAGATTCTATTGCATAATAACCTTTTAAATAAAAGAGGCTGCTTGGCTGCTTGCTCAAATTACTGTAACTAATATTGCTTATTATGCAACCAGGCTTAATGTCTCTCTAGCGGTTTCACATCACTATAAACGCTGGTTGCTTTGAACATAGTATGAAATCTGGTCAGTCAGAATCACTGAGTTCATACCAACGGACTTCCCTCACAGAAAATGGGATACCCGGTAATCTTTCAAATAGAACGCATTTACTACCCCTCTCTTGCAGTTATTGGCGTTGTTGGTAAGGATTTCGATCCAGTATTAATTGTGTAAACCAATGTTCACTGTTGCTGCTCTTGTGCTTTGCTTAACTGGAACAGACATTCCTTGCTCTGTGCATTACCACGTCATATGAACTGTGCTACTAGTTGAATCAATAGCATTTTTGCTGCAAGGTGATGAAGATGAAATTATTAAAATTCTGAAGAATCTTTATCTCCAATCAATTAATGTTTCTGGATTCTTTCTCTTCACTAAGTGCTTTGCATACCCACTTCCAGAGAAAATACTCGAATAAGATGATATATAGGCATTCATTAGTTTATGCAGCTTTATTTTTATATCATGGTAAGTGATTACCTGCTCAATATAGGGCAATACATTTTCCCGTTTCCGCTATAAACTAATATCTCTATTTCTTTTGATTGCTGTGAATTAATATTTCATTTGGATTCCGTGAAAGATGTGATCAAGTGGACTTTCTCTCATTTGTTGTCGCTTTAATGATTGTATTCTCAGAACACTAAATACCAAAATAGTAGAACATTATGTTTGTCATTCTACATTGCAACCCATAGTTATTTGAGTTCATTAATAACTTAGAGATGAGAGCCATTGATCAGTGCCTTCCAGATCTTCTGACATATATCACTGGATGTGTACTATTCTCTTCTATGAATAATTATACTTCCTGATTTCTGTCACCACAAATTGTGTAATTATAGAATGTGAGTGGTGGAAATTCGTCTCCAGCCATGGTTCGAAACTGACTCTATTGGATTTCACACTCATTGCATGCAGCGCTTGATATTCAGATCCTTTGCAATTAATTTAACTGAATATCGCGTATAATGGCAGCTAATTCGATACCACCCCATTTTTGCCATTGCCCAAAGTGAATTTTTAACCCTCAGCATAAAAATATATTTTTTTGTTTGAATAGAGATACGGCAATAACACGTTCAGTGAATAGACGCATAGAATTTGAAAATAGCACATTGGCTGTACAATCAGGAGAAACAAGAACACAATTCTTGGTACTTAGTACTCCTTGAAATTTTGCGCTTAACCACTGTGCCACTGTGCTTCCCTCTCTGCGTACCCTCTCTAAAAGTTACCTAATGCACACAGGTGAATTTAAGCTAATTCGTGGAGCAAATTATTTGTAGCCTAACTCTCAGCTTTGCAGCTATTGAGATAGCCTATTTCTGTGCTGTACACATCTCTCTCTTTTGCCTTTAATTACTCAATTACAAACCGCAGTTTGGTCTAGGAACTAAAACATCCTGAGGGAATTTTGCATCATTGACGTCTTATTTCCGCACCTAATCCATATTACCAAAGACTTGCACCCCACAACTTGCGTTTTGCTTTGGTTTAGCCCCAAAGTTGTTGCTTGACACTTAACAGCTGGATGCATGTTTCGATGCAATAAAACCAAATATTCATGAATAATTTTATAAAAAGTTTGTTTCTTATTCTTTTTGTGGACTTTTGTGTCGTTGGTTGTAACATCACATATTGCCCATTCTGAGATGTTCATTAGAAGTTGATGTTGGGACGTCCTCTGAACGTAGTAGCTGTCGTTCGTGATGTAAAGGTGCATTCTATTCTTAGAGACGACTGAATGGCTTTCTAGTTCATCTCAAAGTGTGGTTAAGAGTTGACCAGACTGGATAAGAATGTTAGGTTTCCTTCGCTAAAAGGTATTTGTGAATCAATTCGCCTATCACGACAGTCAAACGCCTTCATGACGACTTTTATTGCCAACAATACTTCTTTTCATTTAATTGGCTTAAACAACACGGAAAGAAGGCATCTATACCATCTTGCCAGCGCCTCTGACAGAGCTATTAAACTGTCTACTTCTCTTAGCCCTGCAATGTTTTCTCTTTTTTTCAGTAGAAATTTAAATCCCTTTTGTATCTTACAATTAAATATGTTTCTTCGGACCTTTCAGGCAATGCAATTCAAACCATCTTTCTGAGTAATAAGAAAAGTCCCCATATGCTCTCTTTTTGCCAATTACCTTAAAACTGCACCTTTCTGTTACTCTCACTCCTGCCAAGTGGTGTAATTTTTCTTTACCGACACTATCTACACGCCTTCATTGTTTTGAAATCTCACTTTAGCATTCCCTGCTCCAAGGCGAAAAATCTCAGCTTCTCTATCTCTTCACAGAATTGAATTCCTTCATTCCTGGTACTATTCTCGGAAATCTCATCTGCACCCTCTCTTTAAAAGTTTTAGATCTCTCCCATAGCATGGTGCCCAGAATTGAAGACAATGCATCAGCTCATGCCTAAGCTATGATTTATAAATATTTGTAATAACTTCCTTGCTTTGCGCTCCATGCTTCTATTTATAAAGCCAAAGTTCCTCCATGCTTGTATAACTGTACTCTCAAGTTTAGCTGCCAACATCATTTTACTTATATTCAGTAGTGGGATGTGGGCATCGCTGGCTATTCTTGCACTTGTTTTCCATCCTTAATTGCCTCTGACATAGTGTTGGTGATCTGGCTTGTTGAACTGTTGCAGTCCTTGTGATTTAGGTACACCAACACTAGGGAGTGCCATGATTTTAAACCAACAACAGTGAAGGAATGGCGATATAGTTCCAAGTCAGAATGGTGTGTGACTTGGAGGGGAACTTGCAGTTGATGTTGTTCCCCTCCATCTGCTGTCCGTGTCCATCTGAGTGATAGAAGTCGTGGTTTGGAATGTGTTATCGAAGCAGGCTTGGTGAGTTGCTGCAGTGTATTATCTAGATCGTGCACAATGCTGCCACTGTGCATCTGTGCCAGAGGAAGTGAATTTTGAAGGTGGTAAATGGGGCCCCAATCATGTGCGCTGCTCTGTCTTGGATGCTGTCGAGCTTCTTGAGTGTTGTTGGCGCTGCACCCATCCAGGCAAGTGGAGAGCGTTCAATTACACTCCTGATTTGTGCCTGATAGATGGTGGACGGCACTGGGGAGACAGGAGGAGAGTTACTCGCCTCAGAATTCCCAGCCTCTGACCTGCTTTTTCCACCATTGCATTAGCTGGCTGGTCCAGTTCTGTTTCTGGTAAATGGTGATCCCCAGGATGGTGATAGTGCGATATTCAGTGATCGTAATAAAATTGAATGTCAAGAGGAAATGGTTAGATTCTCTCCAGTTTGAAATGATCATTGTCTGGCATTTGTGTGGCTCGAATGTTATTTGCCATTTATCAGCCAAAGCCTGGATGTTGTCCAGGTCTTGTTGCATCTGGACACGGACTGCTTCATTATCTGAGGAGTGGCGAATGTTGCTGAACATTGTGCAATCGTCAGCAAACATCCCCACTTCTGACCTTATTATAGATGCAAGGTCATTGAGGAAGCGGTTGAAAATGTTTGGGCCTAGGACACTGCCATGAGGAAGGTCTGCAATGATTTCCTGGGACTGAAATGATTGACCTCCAACAAGCACAACAATGTCCCTTTGTGCTAGGTATGATTACAACCAGCTGATTCCCATTGACTCCAGTGTTGTATGTATTCCCTCAGCAGTCTCTGTTCCTGTACTCCATGTGCAATTGTAGCATTAAGTCTATCCTGCATCTCATAAGTTTTCCTTCCAAGATGAATCACTTGCCACATATCCGCATTAACCTGCATGTGTCTGCCGATTTCACTCGTTGGTATATGTCCTCCTTGACTGTCCTCTTCACTGTTTATTGCATTTCCAAACTTTGCACCATCTGCACTTTGAAATTATGGCCGAGATTTCCAAATTCGGGTTATTGTTATTTGTCCTAATACCGAGCTGTGGGTGACATTATTCGTAGGCTTCACGTCAGCCTGAAACAAAACTACTTTCTGTTTTCTTTATTTCTGCTTTCAGTCTGACAGCCAATTTCGTGTTCACACTACCATTGCCATTTTAATCCAATGTGTTTCAATATTTCAATTTTGCTAACATGAGTTATTTTTCAACGATATTTCTATTTCACAGCTGGCATTTTACTTCGGATTAGTCCAGTAATTTAATCGCTACAAAGCTGTAACCGTTGGAAACTATCAGCTAGTCCTATCTCTCTATTGCTGCTGCATTGGATCTAGCCTTCTGCTATCTCCTCTGTGATCCTACCTTCACAGTCTCCGGCAATTTGGAGCCCATGTTTCGATGTGACTAATATAAGTGAGACAGAATGGGAACCAGAGTCCACGGCCAATGATATAGCAGCCAAAACCCCACACTTAATCTTCCTCATCCGCCTTTACTCACCCTTCAAAAACACAAGCAGATGTCAAGTCTTATAATAAGATACCGATTTGGTCCATTGATTCATCCTCCTTCGTCTGTATTGCAATAGTGTCCTTAAATTCTCCATTATAACTTCATTACACATTAAACAATACGCTTATCCTATTCAATGTAATACAATCTCATGATCCATTGTTGATTTGTTTCATTGATCATTATACTCTATGATTTTTACTGTAGTTTACTGTTTGCTGTGACTGCCGATTCTAGCCACCGTATTTCAGTCAAGGGGAAGAAGCACATAAAAGAAAAAGAAGCAAAGCAAATCCTGAGCTTCAGATATCTCAGATGTGGGGAGATATTGAAGTATCTGAGAGTGTTAACTTTGGACAAGGGTAGACAAGGGAAAGAGAATTCAATCATAAATGATCCCTAATAAAATAGAAAAAGATAGATGGATGCTCCTAGTTGCTGTCCATACATTAGCAGCTTTATTTAATTCACTTTAATTCAGTTTCACAACTTGCCCGGGTGAGACTAAAATCTTAAACTTGAGCTTATGAATCATTCCACGATGGCATCCTTCCACTAAAATATTCCAATTCATTTTGATCTCTATTGCTAATCTTGCTTCTTATTGTTTCATTATTTGCTTTCTGTCCAGTACTCCTTGAAATTTTGATACTGATCTAGGAACAGACAGAGAATTAGTTTCAATTGCTGCATTTCTAATTTTCTATATTCTATTAGGCTGATGCATTTTCGGTGACTTTGGCCACTAAAATGACCCTGTTTCATTATTTTTCTTACAGTTAACTTAGTGGCGATCGTGATCCTGAACAGAGGGAATTGTGGTCTATCAAAATGCATCACTCACTACCTGGTTGCAATGTCAGCAGCAGATCTACTGCTCGTTATTCTTAATGTCATACTGAATCGAATTAATAATATTTATTTCCCAGTTAGTTTCTTGTTCATCACTCCTGTGTGTTCAGTGCGAGTCGCCTTGCTTCTTGCAACTCTGGACTGTTCTGTCTGGTTCACAGTTGCTTTCACATTTGATCGGTTTGTAGCCATTTGTTGTCAGAAGCTAAAACCAAAATATTGCACAAAGAGAACTGCGGCTGTTGTTATTGTAAGTGTCAGTGTCGTTAGCTGTGTGAGGTCCATTCCCTGGTACTTTGTATTTGTTCCTTTAATTATTATTGACAATATACCTTGGTTTTGTATCCAAACGCCATACTATTATACCTCAATCTTTTGGTCAACGTATGAGTGGATTGACAGTATTATAACACCGTTGCTTCCATTTGTTTTCATTTTGGTATTCAATGCTCTGACAGTCAGGAACATCATAACAGCCAATCGACTCCGGAGAGGGCTCCGTGGACATGGTAAAGGACAGAATCATATTGATCCAGAAATGGAGAACCGAAGGAAATCCATTATTTTGCTTTTTGCATTGTCCGCAAATTTTATCCTGCTGTGGATTCCATATGTTGTACATTCTTTGAACTGGCAAGTTAAAAACTTTAATTATGCAGACAAAAGTCTTAGCGATCCAATATATATTGCTCAGCAATTTGGATTTATGCTCCGTCTTCTGAATTCCTGCACCAACACCTGCATTTATGCACTAACTCAGTCGAAATTCAGGGAGGAGTTAAAAAATGGGTTGAAATATCCATTTTGTCTGATCGTTAAATTATTTAAGTAACAATACAAACTGACATGCAACAGGAGCTGCATTCCCAGTGCTGCAACTCAGTCTAATTTCAAGTTGCATCCCAAAATGTCACTGTACAGACACTGCAGGAGGGTGCATGTTATACTAAATTTGACTTACGATGGGCAAACAAATCTTCAAAGATTTGGGTCTAGACTTTTCAATCCCACCCTTTGCTTCACCAATTCTCGTCTGTTTTCAGACCCTCCTTAACAATCTAATGAGCCTTGCTTTGACTTAGAATACATTTTGTTGGATTATGCTTCTCCGAAATGCCATAAAATGTTTTTCATACGTTAAAACAACAAGCTGTTATTGTATTTTTAGATTTAATCCTATGTAATTACAATAAAGGAGGCTCCATTACACCTGTGCTGCTCCCTGAAACAATAATACACATAGCCCATTTCAGCGATTGCTTCCTTAAATGTTTCTTTATGTATTATGTCTGAACATCCATTTGCATTAAAACAATCTACTCATGCTTTTACTGATAATATTTCATTTAGGCCTTCAAGTATCTCACTCACCAACCAATGAAAATAGTTCCCTGGTTAACTTCATCAAAAACCTTCAGAATCATAAACATTTTGATCAAATCACCCCCTACACTTGTTATTTCTCATGAAAGGATTTGCAACAGAATTTTCACGGTCCTGGGGTGCAACGTGATCAGTCTGTTTACGCTTCCGTTTTCTCCTCAGGATGTGGAGGTTGCTTTGCGCCCATCTGAATTGACCAGCGAATGTGTTCGAGGGTCGTTGCAGTGTTTGTGATGAAGGTGCTCCCTCAGTGCTGTTAGGGGGCAATTCCAGGATATTGACCCAACGATAATGAAGGAATAGCCAATATATGCCCATGTCATGAGGAGAGGTACCTGGAGGTGGCATTGCGCTGATGTTATCTTTGTTCTTAACTCTGTTAATGATAGTGTCCAGAGGAGGAAGATGCTGTTGAAACCACCGATGTGAGCTCCTGCAATGCCTCAGATGATTTCTACGAATTCCTGTGGCACTGCACTGCGAAGTAGGAGGGATGTCTGTACAGCCTTATGAAAGTAGCTCCTCAGCACCACTCTGGTACACCCATCTCTGCCGGCTCCCACAACCACCAATCCCCACCCGATTCTTGGTTGCTTCTGTGGCTGAAACCCAGTACATTTGTTTGGACAATAGGCCGCTGCAGAAAGAACTGTTAGGAACCAGCTAAGATTGTACTTCTTTGGGCAGTCAATGGCATAAGCCATAGATTTACAAGTGGCAGGAAGACCCAGCCCTTCTTGTCCTTCACCTCCATACACTTACTACCTTCATTTTCCCTAATAGGCCCCACACCACCTCTTACATCCCACTTACAACTTGCCTGCCAGAACAAGATTCTTAGATTAGTTTTTTTTAATTTAGCTGCCATTCTGTTGTTGTATTTTCCCGTTGCCAGTCATAGTTTCCTGCTCATTTTGTTATGATTGAGGCAGGAAGAGTGCACTGTTTTTTCCAGCCCCACTTCTCCCCGCATGGATCGGTTGGAGCGGCAACTGGATGCACTTAGGAGCATGCAGGTGGCAGAAAGTGTCACAGACAGGAGTTTTAGAGAAGTGATTACACCCAAGGTGCAGGCAGATAGATTTGTGCCCGCTAGAAGGGGCAGGCAAGTCAGTGCAGGAATCCCCTGCGGCTATCCTCCTCTCTAACAAGTATACCGTGTTTGGATACTGTTAGGGGGGATGGCCTATCAGGGGAAAACAGCAGCAGCCAGAGCAGTGGCACCACGGCTGGCACTGTTGTTCAACACGGAGGGACAAAGCGCAGAAGAGCAATAGTTATTGGGGACTCTATAGTCAGGGGCACAGATAGGCGATTCTGTGGACGTGAAAGAGACTCCAGGATGGTATGTTGCCTCCCTGGTGCCAGGGTCAAAGATGTCTCTGAACGGACAGGGGGCATTCTGAAGGGAGAGGGTGAACAGCCAAAGGTTGTGGTACACATCGGTACCAACGACATAGGCAGGAATAGTGATGCGCTCCTGCAGGGGGAGTTTAGGGAGTTAGGTAGAAAGTTAAAAAACAGGATCTCTAGGGTTGTAATCTCGGGATTACTCCCAGTGCCACGTGCCAGTGAGGCTAGAAATAGGAAGATAGTGCAGCTAAACACTTGGATGAACAGCTGGTGTGGAAGGGAAGGTTTCTGATATCTGGACCATTGGGCTCTCTTCAGCGACAGATGGGACCTGTACAAGAAGGGTGGGTTGCAGCTAAACTGGAGGGGCACAAATATCCTGGCTGTGAGGTTTGCTAGCGTCACTCGGGAGGGTTTAAACTAGTGTGGCAGGGGGGTGGGAACCAGAGCAGTAGGACAGCAAGTGAAATAAATGAAGGGGAACTAGTAAATAAGGCCAGTAAGACAAAGTGGAAGAGCAGGCAGGGAGATGTTGCGGAGAACAGCGGGACTGGTGGTCTGAAGTGCATTTGTTTCAATGCAAGAAGTAGAACAGGTAAGGCAGATGAACTTAGAGCTTGGATTAGTACTTGGAACAATGATGTTGTTGGTATTACAGAGACTTGGTTGAGGGAAGGAAAGGATTTTTAGCTAAATGTTCCAGGATTTAGAAGCTTCAGGCGGGATAGAGAGGGATGTAGAAGGGGTGGGGGAGTGGCATTACTGGTTAAGGACAATATCACAGCTGTACTGCGGGAGGACACTTCGAAGGGGTCATGCAGCAAGTCAATATGGATGGAGCTCAGGAATAGGAAGGGTGCAGTCACGATGTTGGGGGTTTACTACAGGCCTCCCAATAGCCAGTGGGAGGTAGAGGAGCAGATATGTGGACAGATTTTGGAAAGATGTAAAGGTAATAGGGTTGTAGTGGTGGGTGATTTTAACTTCCGCTATATTGACTGGGACTCACTTAGTACTAGGGGCTTGGATGGGGCAGAAATTGTAATGAGCATCTAGGAGGGCTTCTTGAAACAATATGTCGATAGTCCAACTAGGGATGGGGCCGCACTGGACCTGGTCTTGGGGAATGAGCCCGGCCAGGTGGTCGAAGTTTCAGTTGGGGAGCATTTCGGGAACAGTGACCATAATTCCATAAGTTTTAAGGTACTTGTGGATAATGATAAGAGTAGTCCTCGGGTGAAGGTGCTAAATTGGGGGAAGGCTAATTATAACAATATTAGGCAGGAACTGAAGAATTTAGATTGGGGGCGGCTGTTTGAGGGTAAATCAACAGCTGACATGTGGGAGTCTCTCAAACGTCAGTTGATTAGAATCCAGGACCAACATGTTCCTGTGAGGAAGAAGGATAAGTTTGGTAAGTTTCGGGAAGCTTGGATAACGCGGGATATTGTGAGCCTCGTCAAAATGAAGTAGGAAGCATTCGTAAGGGCTGGAAGGCTGGTAACAGATGAATCCCTTGAGGAATATAAAGACAGCAGGAAGGAACTTAAGCAAGGAGTCAGGAGGGCTAAAAGGGGTTATGAGAAGTTATTGGGAAACAGGATTAAGGAAACTCCCAAGGCTTTTTATACGTATACGTCAGCAGGTCAGTACTGAGGGAGCGACGCACTGTTGGAGGATCAGTACTGCAGGAGTGGTGCACCATCAGAAGGTCAGCACTGAAAAGGCTGCACTGTCACAGAGTCAATACTGAGGGACTGCAGACACGCCAGATGGTCATTCCTAGGGGAGTACTACATCGTCAACAGGTTTGTACTGTGGGGGAGCTTCTGTGCCAGAGGCTCAGTACTGAGGGAGTTCTGCATTGTCAGGAGGTAGGTACTGATGGAGCTCCGAACTGTCATATGGCCATTACTCAGGGAGCGCCATTCTGTTGTAGGATCAGTGTTGAGGGAGTGCTCACTGTCAGAAGGTCAGTTCTGAACGAGCGCCGTACTGTCGGAGGATCAGTACTGAGTGTGTACCGTACCGTCGGAGAGTCAGTACTAATGATGTGCTGCCATGTCGGAGGGTCACTACTGAGGGAGTGCTGCCGTGTCAGAGGGTCAGTACTGAGGGAATTCTGCACTGTCAGAAGGTAGGCACTGATGGAGTGCCGCACTGTCGTATGGCCATTACTCAGCGAGCGACACACTGCTGTAGGATCAGTGTTGAGGGAGTGCTGCACTGTTGCACGGTCAGCGATAAGGGAGTTCTCGTTGCCAATGGGTCAGTACTGAAGGAGCGCTTCACTGTCGGAAGATCAGTACTGAGGGGGCGCCACACTGTCGGAGGGTCAGTACTGATTAATTGATGCATTGTGTGGGTGTCAGTACTGCAGGGGTGCTGCACTATCAGAAGGTCAGTACTGAGGGAGGGCTGCATTGTCGGAGGGCCAGTAATGAAGGAGGGCTGCACTGTCAGAGGGTCAGTACTGAGGGAGGACTGACACTGTCGGAGGGTCAGTACTGAGGGACTGCTGCCATGCCAGAGGATCATTACTAAGGGAGTACGAAATTGTCAACGGATCTGTACTGTGGGGAAGCTGCCGTGCCAGAGTGTAAGTACTGAGCGAGTGCTGCACTGCCAGTAGGTCAGTACTGAGGGATTGCTGCTCCATCTGAAGATTAGAATTAGGGAGTGCTACATTGTTGGAGGGTCAGTACTGAGGGACTGCTGCACTCTCTGAGGGTCACAACGGAGCTAGTGCCACACGGTCTGAGGGCCAGTACTGAGTGAGCGCTGCACTGTCGGATGTTCAGCACTGAGCGAACACTGCAGTGTCGCACGGTCACTATTGAGGGATGGCTGCACTGTCGCAGGGTCAGGAATGAAGGGGTGATGCATTGTCAGAAAGTCAGTATCATTGGAGTGCTGCAGTGTCGGACAGCCAGTACTCAGGGAGGGCTGCAGTATCAGGGGGTCAGTAATGAGGAGGTGCTGACTTGCCAGATGGTCAGTACTCATGGAGAGCTGCCGTGCTGGAGGGTCAGTAATGAGGAAGTGCTGCACTGTCAGAGTGTCAGTAATGAAGTCATCCAGTCTTTGAGCTTTCCAATTCAGTCTCATAAAGAAACTGATTCTATCAGAACACACGCCGAACTCGATGTCGTAATGGTCTGTTCAATTAAACAAAAACACAGTTGGAACAACGTAACAACCTCAATATCCCCATGGAGTTTTCCCTGGTTATAAATTGAAGACAATGGGAATATTGCATCTGAGTTTCATGCAGAGAGATTGCCTACAGCACGAAGGGACAAATCATTTCACGCAGAAAATGCATCTTCCAATTGACAGCATCTTGAAAATATATTACCCAATCGTAGCCAGCATTGGTGTCCCTGGTAAGTGACAATAATCATTAACGTTGTGGAAATTTATGTCTTAGCTGGTGTCTGGTTGTAATCTGTGAAGGTTACATGCTGAGCAAGTAGTCACCATTATACAGACGCCTGATTAATATATCACTGCAGTTAGTCAAATATCCTGAATTACATCTGTGGTTTTGTTCCATTTTGGTCAGTAGGTGTAAAACCTCTATTTGCAAATGACACACTCACTGAAATATCAAGTAGTTGCATTTTGTGGAATATCGTGTACTGCTGAATTAGACCTCATTGAAGGCTACTTGTTTTTATACCTTCTTTGGTGGGATGAAGACGTCACTAGCTAAGCCACTATTTATTGCCCATCCCAAATTTTCCCCTTGAGGATGTGGTGATGAGCTGCCTTCTTGAACTGCTGCAGTTCTTGGGGTGCAGGTACATCAACAGTGTTGTTAGGAAGCAAGTTCCAGGATTTTGACCCAGCTCTATACTTCAAAGCCAGGATGGTGTGTGGCTTCGAGGGGAACTTGCAGGTGGTGGTGCTCCCATGCATCTGCTGCCCTGTTATTCTATCTGGTAGAGGTCGTGGCTTTGGAAGGTGCTGTTGAAGGAGACTTGGTGAGGAGCCGTACGCATCTTGTAGATGGTACACCCTGCTGCCACTGTGCATTGATCTTGTAGGAAGTGAATGTTTGTGTTGTGAATGTTTGACAATCAAGGGGGGGTGTTTTGCCCTGGATGGTTTTGAACTTCTTGAGTACTATTGGAGCTGCACTCATCCAGGCAAATGGAGAGTATTCCATCACACCCCTGACCTATGCCTTGCAGATGTTGGACAGGCATTGGGCAGACAGGAGGTGAGTTAATCGCCGCATAATTCCGCATCTCTGACCTGCTCTTGTAGCCACAGTGCTAACATGGCTGGTCCAGTTCGGTTTGCAGTTAATGGTAACCCCCAGGATGTTGATAGTCTGGGATTCAGCGATGGCGATGCCATTTAATATCAAGGGGAGGTGGTTAAATTCTCTCTTGTTGGATATGGTTATTTCCTGGCACTAGTGTGGCACGGATGTTACTTGCCACTTATCAGCCCAAGCCTGGATGTCGTCCAGGTCTTGTTGCATGTGGACATCGGGTGCTTCAGTATCTGAGGAGTCGTGAACTGAACTTTAGCAAATCATCAGCGAACATTCCCACCTTTCGCCTTATGATAGAGCAAAGGTCATTGTGGAAGCAGCTGAAGATGGTTGGGCCTAGGACACTACCCTGAGGAACAGCTGCAGTGATGTCCTGGAGCTGAGATGATTGACCACCAACAGCTACAGCCAGCTTCCTTTGTGCTAGGTACAACTTCAACCAGCAGAGAGTTTTCCCCCTGATTCCCCTTGACTCCAGTTTTGCTATGGCTCATTGATGCCATTCTCGGCCAAATGCTGCCTTGATGACAAGGCCAGTCACTCCCTCCTCAGCTCTGGAGTTCTGAATTATTTATCCACGTTTGGACCAAGGCTACAATGAGGTCAGAATCTGTGTGGCCCGGGTGGAACCCAGATTGAGTGCCAATGGTCAGGTTATTGCTGAGCAAGTGCCACTTGATAAGACTGTCGGTGACACCTTCAATCACTTTGCTGATGATCAAGAATAGACTGATGTGGTGGTAATTTGCTGGATTGGATTTGTCCTGCTTTTGTTTTGTGCACAGGAACTACTGGGTAATTTTCCAATTTGCTGAATAGATGCCAGTGTTGTGGCTGAACTGGAACAACTTGGCTAAGGGTGCGGCAAGTTCTGGAGGACATGGCTTCATTACTATTGCCGGAATGTTGTCAGGGTCCATAGAATTTGTAGTATCCGGCGCCTTCAGCTATTTATTGATATCAGTTGGTGTGAATCAGATTGTCTGAAGACTGGTATCTGTGATTCTGGGAACCTCAGGAGGGGAGCGAGATGGATCACCCACACAGTTCTTCTGGCTGAGGATGGATGCAAATGCTTCAGCCTTATCTTTTTCACTGATGTGCTGGGATTCCCCATCATTGAATATGGGGACATTTGTGGAGCCTCCTCCTCCTGTTAGTTGTTCAATTGTCGGCCACCATTCACGACTGGATCTGGCAGGACTGCAGAAATTGGATCGGATCCGTTGGTTGTAGGATGGCTTAGCTCTGTCTATCGGAAGCATACAGCCTCCGCTGTTTGGCGGGCAAGTAGTCCAGGATTGTATCTTCATCAGGTTGACACCTCATTTTGAGGTACACCCGGTGCTGTTCTTGGCATGCCCTCCTACAATCTTCATTGAACCAAGGTTAATTCACCAGATGATCGTGATGGTCGAATGGAGGATATGTTGGCCCATGAGAATACAGATTAAATACAATTCTACTGCTGCTGATGGTCCACAACGACTCAAGGATACATATCTTTGAGCTACTGGAGCTGCTGTAAATCTATCTCATTTAGCACAGTGGTAGTGCCACACAACATGATGGAGGGCAGCCTCAATGTGAAGATAGAACTTTGTCTCCGCAAAGACTGTGCAGTGGTTATTCCTACCAGTTCTGTCATGGACAGATGGATCTGAATCAGGTTGATTGGTGAGGACGAGGTCAAGTAAGATTTTCCCGGCACCGCCGACCCAGTCTAGCAGTTATCTACCTTAGGACTCTGAGTTAAGGTATTAGTGCGAGTGCAATCAAAATGAGTGTGGGTCATGAAAGTGAGTGGAACATCTGATCCCAGTGACTATGTATTTCTGGGAGTATCAGTCACTGTAGAATTATATTGAGCGGAGTTCACTGAACATGGTAGAACACCTGATCCCACTGATTATTGTATTACTGGAAGTATCTGTCACTGTAGAACTGCAAGGAGTGGAGTTCACTAACTAGAGTGGAACACCTGAGAGTGGCCATGTATTACTGGGAACGTCGGCCACTGTAAAATTATAATGAGAATGAGTCACTAACCGGAGTGGAACACCTGACCCCAGTGACCATGTATTACTGCGAGTGTCTGTCACTGTCGAATTTTAATGAGCGTATTTTACTAACCAGAATGGAACACTTGACTCCAGTGAATCTGTATTACTGGTAGTGTCTGTCACTGTAGAATTGTGCAGAATGGAGTTCACTAACCAGAGTGGAACACCTGATATCAATGTCTGTTGTATTACTGGGAGTATCTGTCACGGTGGAACAGTACTGAGTGGAGTTCACTAACCAGAGTGGAACACTCGAGCCGAATGGCCATGTCTTTCACTCTAGAATTGTAATGAGTGTGAGTCACTAACCTGAGTGGAACACTTGACCTCAATGAACATGTATTAATGGGACTATCTGTCATTGTAGATTTTTTCCGAGTCGAATGCAGAAACTGGAAAAAAAACCAAGCTGCTTCTATTTTGAAATCATTGCTTCATGTTACTGATCTCTCCATTCCATGTAGATGCCAGTTGTTTTATGATTGTAATCGATTGCCAAGGGGACGATGTTGGCTGATGTTTGTTCATATATGTATACATTGAAATGTATTTGCATTTCGCTGTTTCCCATTAAACTGCTCCAACAGAAGCAGGTTTTAATTAATTACTGACAAGGAAACAACAGGACGGAACTGTAACATTATTCTTCTTCTTTGGCCTTCTTGTCTCGAGAGACAATGGGTAAGTGCCTGGAGGTGGTCCGTGGTTTGTGAAGCAATGCCTGGAGTGGCTATAAAGGCCAATTCTAGAGTGACAGACTCTTTCACAGGTGCTGCAGATAAAATTGGTTGTCGGGGCTGTTACACAGTTGGCTCTCCCCTTGCGCTTCTGTCTTTTTTCCTGCCAATTGCTAAGTCTCTTCGATTCGCCACTCTTTAGCCACGCCTTTATGGCTGTCGACAGCTCTGGCGATCACTGGCAACTGACTCCCATGACCTGTGAACAATGTCACAGGACTTCATGTCGCGTTTTCAGACCTCTTTAAAGTGGACACATGGACGACCGGTGGGTCTGATACCAGTGACGAGCTCGCTGTACAATGTGTCTTTGGGGTTCCTGCCATCATCCATGCGGCTCACATGGCCAAGCCATCTCAAGCGCTGCTGGCTCAGTAGGGTGTATAAGCCGGGGATGTTGGCCGCCTCGAGGACTTCTGTGTTGGAGATACGGTCCTGCCACCTGATGCCAAGGATTCTCCAGAGGCAGCGAAGATGGAATGAATTGAGACGTCGCTCTTGGCTGACATACGTTGTCCAGGCCTCGCTGCCACAGAGCAAGGTACTGAGGACACAGGCTTGATACACTCGGACTTTTGTTTACCGTGTCATTGCGCCATTTTCCCACACTCTCTTGGCCAGTCTGGACATAGCAGTGGAAGCCTTTAGCATGTGCTTGTGGATTTCTGCATCGAGAGACAGATTTCTGGTGATAGTTGAGCCGAGGTAGGTGAACTCTTGAACCACTTCCAGAGCGTGGATATTGATGGATGGATCATTTCTGATGTCCTGTCCCATGATGTTCGTTTTCTTGAAGCTGATGGTTAGGCCAAATTCTTTGCAGGCAGCTGCAGTCCTGCCGATGAGTCTCTGCAGACATTCTTCTGTGTGGGATGTTAATGCAGCATCGTCAGCAAAGAGGTGTTCCCTGATAAGGACTTTCCGTACTTTGGACTTCGCTCTTAGACGCACAAGGTTGAACAAACTGCCATCTGATCTTGTGTGGAGGAAAATTCCTTCTCTTAAAGACTTGAGTGCATGTGAGAACAGTAGGGAGAAGAAGATTCTAAAGAGTGCAGGTGCAGGAACATAGCCCTGTTACACACCACTCAGGATAGGAAAGGGGTCTGATGAGGCGCCACTATGCTGAATTGTGCCTTTCATATTGTCATGGAATGAGGTGATTGTTAGTTTTGGTGGACATCGATCTTTGCTCGTAGTCTGAAGAGACCACGTCTGCTGAGGAGGTGAAAGGCTTTGTTGAGATCAATGAAAGCAATGTAGAGGGGCCTATGTTGTTCATGGCATTTCTCCTGTAGCTGGCGAAGGGTGAACAGCATGACAATGGTGGATCCCTCTGCTCAAAAGACACACTGTGCCTCAGTGTAGACACGCTCAACCAGCTTCTGAAGCCTGTTTAAAACGACTCGAGTTGAGACTTTCCCCACTATGCTGAGCAGGGAGATTCCACGGTAGTTGTTGCAGTCAGCACGTTCACCCTTGTTCTTATAGAGGGTGATGATATTGGCATTGCGCATGTCCTGTGGTACTGCTTGATTATTTTAGCCGTAATGCCGTCCTTCCAGGGACATTTCCACTGGCTAGAGAATCAATGGCATCACTGAGTTCCGATTTTGTTGACTGTTCGTCCAGCTCATCCATGACTGGTAGAGACTGGGCTGCATTGAGGGCGGTCTCAGTGACAACATTTTCCCTGGACTACAGTTCTAGGTAGTGCTCCACCCATCGGTCCATTTGCTTGTGTTGGTCAGTGATCATGTCCCCTGATTTAGGCTTGCGGGGGTGTGGGGGGGGGGGTGGGGTGGGTGCAATCTTCCTGATGGTTGGCCGAAAAGCTCTCTTAATGCCATCATACGTTCCTCTGATGTTTCCGGTGTCGGATTCCAGCCGAATACGACTGCATAGGTGTTGCCAGTAGTCATTTGCGCAGAGCCTGGCTCTTCTTTGTGCAGTGCTTCTGGCTGCTTTAAGAACTATGGATGTTAACTTGCTGGGGCTTTCTTGTAGTTCAACAGTGCAATGCGCTTCGTGGCTATGACAGGTTCCAGCTCTTCAAAGTGAGATTGAAACCAGTCTGCATTCTGCTTCACACGTTTGTCATAGGTGGTCATTGCTGAGTCATTTATAGCGCCTCTGATGTGGACCCAATTGGTCTCTGCATCCTCTGTAGGAGTGTTTTGAAGGGCTTTTTCAAGTCAATTTAGAAACTTATGTAACAGCTGTGGATAAGAAATTCTGCTCGTGTTGATGGACGGGTGGCCCTTCTGCTTAGAGTGATGCAGCTTCTTTGGTCTCAGTCTGAACTTGCTGCACACAAGGGAGTGGTCGGTGTCGCATTCCGCACTTTGGAAGCTGTGTGATTTGAACGCTGTTTAAAGAGGCTTACCTTGTGATGATGAGATCCAGCTTGTGCCAAAGACGTGAACGTCGGTGCCTCCATGAAACCTGGTGACAGGGTTTAGTGTGAAAGAACGAGTTGGTGATGCAGAGGTTGTGATAGATACACAACTCCAGCAGTATCTATCCATTCTCATTCACACTTCCAATGCCATAGCACCCAAGGCAGGAGAGCCATGCGTCATGGTCGGCTCCAACCCTGGCGTTAAAGGCCCCCAGCAGGAACAAATGTTCGGTATTGAGAATGAAACTAATGATATTATGGAGTTCCTCGTAGAACTGGTTTTTAACTTCAGGTGGGGAGCAGAGTGTTGGAGCATTGATGCTGAGTAGGTGTACTGGACCAGAGGCAGTGAGCAGTCGGATGGACAGTATGCGTTCCAAGCCATTTGAAGGTGGCTCTACCATGCTGGGCAAAAGGATTCTGATGGCAAAGCCCACTCCATGCTGTCTTGGTTCTTCAGAATCCGTACCCTGCCAGAAGAAGGTGTAGTCTCGCTCTCTTAGAGATCCACTTGCAGGGAGGCATGTCTCCTGAAGTGCAGCAATGTCCACATTGAGTCTACTGCATGAACACAGCATGATTATTAATCTGCGTTTATTGAAATCTCCACTGCTGTAACTGATAGATTTCGGATGCATCAGTTGTTACCTATGATTCGAGACTCAGCTATTGGTTGCTTCTACATCGACAGTCCCACAACACACACAACTTCCTTCTGAGTTCGGAGCTCTGCTCCAAAAGTCCATCTGAATTTCTGTCCATGCCAGTACTCTTTGCTCCATATCCTATTAAACCCAAGCTATCCTTTAACCCAGAATGGATGGGATCTTGTCTGACTGACACCATTTGCAGGCCACTTTCCATGCAACGTTTTTATTTTGTTACATTCCCCAGCCATTTTTTGGTGGAAATCCTGCCTTCCTCACTGGCTCTGGTCTGCAAATGAAGTCCCTCATGGGTTCCTGTTCCTGATCCCTGTTCAAGGACCCTGTTGAAATGTATGTTCGTGTGGAACTTTCCTTCCCTGCCACAAACATAATAATATTTCCTTTGTCTACACCTTGCACCCTACCAGCCTTCACATTTGATGCATGATCCTCTAGCATTTCTGCCATATACAGCTTTGTCCATTAACAACCATATATTTTGTTCCCCTCCCGTTACCCCACTCATTTTTGCACCCTGGTCCACAACGTAATTGCCCCCAGCATCTGCTTCCTTCCCTCGAGCACCTTTCCATGCAAGCACAGGAGGTGTAACACCTACCATTTCACTTCCTCCCTTCCCCTGTCCAATGTCCCAAACCCTCACTCCAGGCCAAAGAGTGATTGACCTGCACTCCTTTCAATGTAGTAACTGTATTTGCTGCTTACAATGGATTTACCTGGTCATTGGGAGAAGAGAAATCGCAGATTGGGTGATTGATTTGCTGAACACCTCCATTCAGTCTGCAAGAGCGATCCTTCTGTAATTTGACATCCCACTATCACTTTGAGCTCTCCATCCTCGACCTCCTACACTTTTACATGGAAACGCAATAAAAAGTAGTGCTGAATTTGTCGAGGCGACATTTTATTGATTGTCTCAATGCTGAGATTAAAAACGTCAGATTTGCTTCCACTTTCTCGGATGGCCTGTTCTGGTAATTGAGGATGGCTATGCCAGAAGCAATTGAATTGCAGGGGGTGTGGGCTTGGTGTGTGGATCACCTTTTGATGCACAGTCGTCAGGCCTGGATATTAGCAGGAAAGCTTGTAATAGGTGGGGAGTGGAGTTTCACAGTTTTGATCTGCAGGCTGACTTTATGCCCATGACAGGTTCCCCGCTTTTCAATCAGCCTGACTGACAGGCTTGGCTTCTCTTCTGGCAAGGAGGTCTCAGGAGAAGGCCTCAGGCCCAGGTTGGTCCAATTTCTGACTCGGTGTATGTGGGGCACTGCTGCACATATTGGGGGATCTACAATCAACAACATCAGATGGGGAGAATGATGATATCTCTGATCATTGGGCTTTCGATCCCCAATTCCTGGTGATGTGTCCGAACACAGAGTGGGCGATTGGTCCAACTGCCAATACTGGATGTCTTTCTGTGTGGCCCATATTATAACGGGGAACCCAGTCGGTCAGACTTTAAACTGTAAAACAAATTAAATCAGAGACATCCACGCATCATTAAAATCTTTAAATTGCCAACCGGCATCCTGGGAATGATTGACTGCCCTTCCATTGACGGGATCACACCCTTTAAAATTTGGACTTCTAACTCGCCACCAACCCACCTGCTGTTGATGCTAAAGTGGTGAAATTATGTCAGATACCGGGAATGTTTAATTAGTTATTTCCAATCTTTGTTCCTTTCTCTTACAGTTAATTCAATGGCGATTGTGATCCTGTCTAGGGGAAAGTGTGGACTCTCCAACTGCACCACTCGCTACCTGGTGGCCATGGCAATGGCGGATCTACTGGTCATTGTCATTGATGTCATACTTATACAGATCAGTTATTATTTCCCAGAATCCTTCCTGGGTATCCCCTCTATGTGTAGAGGTATACCTGTGATGAGTCGTGCAGCCACAGACTGTTCTGTATGGTTTACTGTCACTTTCACCTTTGATCGATTTGTGGCGATTTGTTGCCAGAAGCTGAAAACAAAATATTGCACTGAGAAAACTGCGGCGGTGGTTCTAGCAGCAGCCTGCACTCTGCTCTGTTTAAAAAACGTCCCCTTCTACTTTGCACTTGTACCTGCAGAGTTAATTGAAAATGCACCATGGTTCTGTGTTTTAAAGTCAAACTATTTTACTGATCCTGGATGGGTGGGATTTGACTGCTTTGATATGGTTTTAATCCCATTGCTCCCATTTACTTTAATTCTTTTGCTGAACGCTCTGACAGTCAGACACATTTTAATGGCCAGTCAAGTGCGTAAGGGACTGAGGGGTCAGAACAAGGGAGAGAATCACAGTGACCCAGAGATGAAGATTCGAAGGAAGTCTGTGATTTTACTCTTTACCATATCTGGCAGCTTCATACTTCTGTGGTTGGTGTATGTCATGCAATTCGTATATTATATCATTACAGGAACAGATCCCTGGGATTACACTGATTCTGAATATGTATTTCGACAAGTTGCATGGATGCTGCGGAATCTAAGTTGCTGCACAAACACATTTATTTATGCAGCGACTCAGTCCAATTTCAGAGCACAGTTCAAGAGCGCAGTGGAATATCCCATTAATTTAATTATTCATTTCATGAGTAAACAAAACAATTGACTTCAGCCCAGAGTCCGGTCCCACTGTGTTCAGTACATGAATGCAACATATATATCCTCAACAGGCAAGAGAAGACGGACAATTGGCCGACCCAAAATACACTGGTATGGCTGGCCGGCGGGGTGAGGGGGCGGTGTGAGAATCACACATGCCAATGAGCAGTGGTGCAGCGGAAAGCGGGTTAACTACGGCTGGATGTCCCAAATTAAATTTGTAGTTGTGGTGGTCCACAAGCAGCGAAGAGAAGCGGGGCAGCAGGCAAGGTGAAGTTTGGAGGGGCGGACATAGCAGAAAAAGGAAGAGAGCCGAAGCATCTCCTGAAGTACAGGAGGGGAAACAGCAGCCACAGTTTCTCCCCCACCTCCACCAGTACTATTCTCAGTTCTCCACATTTGGTCAGAAAATAAAACTTGTTCTTACTAGAGAAAAATGCGGTATAATGTGGTAATCTTCTAGTATCAGTTGAGTCGTAAGATTTATAATATTTTTCGAGACAATTTAATGTTTCCTTTCCCCTTGCACTCACCAACCAGGTCAAAACATTCTCTTTCTCTCGCTGAATCAAATGCTGATGTTTCTTGGCATTGTTGGGGGATTCTCGAGAGGCCAGAATTAGAGGAGAACTGAGTTCTCTGAGGGCTGCAGGTCATGGTGGAGGTTGCAGATATGGTGAGAGTTGTAGGGGCTTGAGCATGTTACAGATATAGGGATGATTGTATTTTCTGGATAATTGTCCAGATATAGGGATAGTTACGGGGCTGGAGGAGGTTACAGGGATAGGGAGGGTTGTAGGTGCTGGAGGATGTTTCAGAGATAGGGAGGCGTGTAGAGCCTGGGGAATATTACAAATATCAGAACGGTTGTAGGCGTTAGTGAATGTTACAGAGATAGTGAGAGGATTGTACTGGTTGGAGGATGCTACAGAGAACGGGAGGGTTGTAGCAGCTGGAGGGGTTAAAGGGATAGGAAAGATTGTAGAAGCTGGAGGAGGTAACAGGGATAGGTAGGATTGTTAGAGCTTGAGGAGGTTGCAGAGATGGAGATCTGAACACAGGACGGGAATCGAAAAATTGAGATACGGTCAGTCCAGGAACAGATGTTGGTCAGCGAACACGGGGAGATGGATGAAGGGAACCTGCTCTGAGTTCGAACATGAAGCAGCTAAAAGTTGGACGAGCTGACATTTAAAGAGGGTGAAACTGCGAGTAAAATAAGGATAGCATCGGACTTGTGATGTTTGGAGTTAACAAAGGCATGTTATGAGGGTTTCAGCATCCGCAGGCAAGGGAGAAGACGTGCATTATTCATCCAATCTCCCAAAATCACTGGCACTGTGAGATCGAAAACGCAAATTAAACCATTGATGAACCACAAGCACGTTTTCAGAGATCCTGGAAACCTACTGCAGGACAATCCCCCCGCACAGCCGGGTCCAGGAAATGTCATGAATAAATGTTTGTCGCCTATCTCTGACATTTGTTCTCTGTATAGATTGAGTCTTGCGATGTAGGTGCTGCTAGCAAGGCCAGCATTACTTGCCCATCCTGAATTGCTCCTTGAGAAGGTGGTGGTGGACCTTGCTTCTTGTACCAGCTGCTGTCCCTTCTGTAGAAGGAGCTCTCTCAGTTGCTGCTGCAGGATCTGTCCAGTAATTCAGCCTTTCATGGATGAAGAGTCGAGCAACACTCACTGTCTGTTTTCACAGGTGAAACCGTGAGCACATTAATCAGGAAATATTAGGAATAATTGCCAGAAAGGCAAATAACATGTTTTGTTTCATATCTATTTCTAACAAAACAAAACCATCTGATTGCTTCAGCTGGATGACCACTGGCACCTGCTGACGCTGTCGGAGCAGATGGATTTTATTTTTGATTCACCCTCCCACATCGTCCCTTTAATTATGATGGACACAGCTGGTCTCGTTGACCCTCAGAGACGCTATCTTTGTGAGGGACAAACAAACAATGAATATTCTTCCGTTCCCAACAGAATTAAAATACTAACTGTTCCCAATGAAAGAAAAAGAAGAAGCAAAGAAGGGGACTATGTTATGCTGCCAAGGTTTGACACCTTTGTCCCGAGATCCCCCTCAAGGTGATATTCGACGTTAGAGGGAAGCATGCAGTTTGCAACTCATATAATCGTTGTAAGTGTCTCTCTGTCTCTTCCGGTCCCACTCACTTTCTCTCTCAATCTTCCCCTCTCACTTTTCTGGCTCTCTCTGCTTCCATCACTAACTCTCTCTCCCTGCCCCTTTACCTCTCTCTCCCGTCGTGCCCTCTCTCTCTCTCTCTGCCCGCTCTATCTGTAGCTGGCCTGTACTTTTAAAGGTCAAAACTGGAGACAACTCTTTATTCCTTAAATCAAAATCAATGGCATGGGCGAATGTTGCTGAACGATTTACGTTTTGAGTTAGAATTCTACAAGTTGTGAGTTAGTATTCCCCCAGTGTGAGTTTTGTATATTTTACTTACTGGCACAAGTGTAAACCAAATCGCCAAAGGATGAATTATTAATTAAAACACCCAAGCAGTTCATCTTACATCACTCACTACATCCTGGGAATAAAAACTCTGAATGCAAGAAATGTGAAATATTAGGATATATTGTTGGGGCTGAGATTCTATATGCAAACGGTGGGATACAGACTGTGGATGATGATTGTAAAGTCCGGAGTAAATGGATCTTGTTAATGGTGCAAGCATGTTGTGACCGAACTGTGATTTTAGCCACAGAAAGCAAAATTGAGTTGCCCCAAGGGAAACTTGAACTCACAATCTCTGGTTTACAAGATCAGTGCCCGAACTTTATCTGGGTATTCGGAGCAGTTCATTGCTTGAGCTATATTAATGACTTAGACTTGAGTGTACAGGATGGAATTTGAAATTCTGCAGCTGATACAAAACTTGGAAATATCGTGATCTGTGAGGAGGATAGTGATAATCTTCATGAGTACATAGACTGTCTTATGGAATGAGTGGAGACATGGCAGATAAAATTTAATGCCCAAACCTGTGAAGAGATTCATTTTGGCAGTAAGAACAGAGAGAGACAATAGAAAGTAAGGGACACACTTCTCAAGGGGTTGCAGGAGCAGAGAGACCTGCGGATATATACGAACATACGAGTATGCATGCACAGATTGTTGATGGTGGCAAGCCAGTTTGACAAAGTGAATGCTAAGATACATGGCATCCTGGGCTTTACAAATTGAGACAGAGAGTACAAAAGCAAGGACGTTATGATGAAGTTTCATAAAACACTCGTTTGGTCTCAATGGGAATCTTGGAGAAAATACCCATTGGTGGAAATATCGATTCCCAGAGGACACTGATTTGAAGCGATTGCCAATTAATCAATGGCGACCAGAGGAAACATTATTTTTATGTAGGGAGTAGTTAGGATCTGGAGAAAGAATGTGATGGAGACAGATTCAATCATCACTTTCAAAACTAAATTGGATAAGCAGCTTTATAGAAAAAAAAATCACAGGGCTATGGGATGACAGAATGAATTGTCTCCTTTTGTTCAGTAACTTTTCTATGAAGCCAACACAATAATCCTCCAAAATAAATTAAGTACTATGGAATTCACACTTTCTCATCGCTGTCTGGGGAAATATGCTTCTCCTGATTTACTGATTGGATTTATTAGTGACTATCTTATGGTGATAACCCTTAGCTCAGGTGTCAGCCACAAATGAAAACATTTACATGATCTATGTCTACCTTATGGAACACTTCATAATATTAAATACCTCTATCAGGTAACCCTTCCACCATCCTTGTTTACGAGAAAAGAGGGCCCATTTTTTCAATCTTCCTTGATAGCTGTAATCTCTCAATGCATTCTTCCTAATGGGGAGAACCATAATATCGCAGTAGCTGCTTCAGCCACCGTCCTTTCATTCATAAATGTGCTCCTATATCTTGATTTGAGTGCCACTGGCAAGGTTGGCATTTATTTTCCATTCTCACTTGCCAGTTGAGAAGGTGCTGGTGAGCCTTTCTCAAGAACCATTGCAGTCTGTTTGGTATATGCACACCCAAAGTGCTGTAAAGCGGGGAATCACAGGTTTTTCACCCAGCAACAGTGAAGAAATATAGTACCAATGGGATGGAGAGCATGGCTCGGTGGAGAGCTTGCAGATGGTAATGCCCATACACGCCTCCTGCTCATGTCCTTCTATGTCGTAGAGATCGCGGGTTTGGGAGTTACAGCCTTGGTGAACATGTGTACAACATCGGAACAGCAGAAGGCCATTCAGCCCTTCGAGCCTGTTACACAACAATAGGAGAAGGCCATTCAGCCCCTCATGCGCGATAGGAGTCTTGATAAATTGTTCAAAATCATGAGGTATCCGGATAGAGTGGATAGGGAGAAATTGTTGCCCCCCCGCAAATATATCTCCCCCCCCCCAATTTATCTCCCCCCCCCCCGCAATTTATCTCCTCCCCCCGCAAATATATCTCCCCCCCCCAATTTATTTATCTCTCCCCCCCCCCGCAATTTACCTCCCCCCCCCCGCAATTTACCTCCCCCCCCCCCAAATTTATCTCTCCCCCCCCCCGCCGCAATTTATCTCTCTCCCTCCCCCCCCCCCAAATTTATCTCTCTCCCCCCCCCCCCAAATTTATCTCTTCCCCCCCCCGCAATTTTATCCCCCCCCCCCCGCAATAATCCCCCCCAATTTATCTCCCCCCCCCGCAATTTATCTCCCCCCCCCGCAATTTATTTATCTCTCCCCCCCAAATTTATCTCTCTCCCCCCCCCCAAATTTATCTCTCCCCCCCCCGCAATAATCCACCCGCAATTTACCTCCCCCCCCCCCGCAATTTATCTTTCCCCCCCCCCACCCCGCGCAATTTATCTCCCCCTTGTACAGACCCCAACCCAATCTAAATAATCCTCATCTACAGACCCCCATCTAATACCCTCACTGTCAACAGATCCCCATCTAATACCCCCCGCAATCTAAATAATCCTCATCTACAGACCCCTATCTGATATCTCCTGTTAACAGACCCCCATCTAATCCCCTCACTGTCAACAGACCCCCATCTAATTATCCCCTTCCCCCTGTTACAACACATCCCATCTGGATACCACCCCACCCCCCCCCCCCTGGGACCAGCCTGCCATCTAGATCCTCTCCCCCACCCCCCCCCCGCCCCCCTCAGGAACAGGCTCCCATCTAGATGCCCCCACCCCCCCCCCCCCCAGGGACAGACCCCCATCTCAATACTCCAGGACAGACTCCCATCTAAATACCCCACCCACCTGGGGACAGACTGCCATCTCAATACCCCTGCCCCCGGGACAGACTCCCATCTAGATTTCCCCCCCCAGGAACAGGCTCCCATCTAGATAACCCCCACCCCACGAACAGACTCCCATCTAGATAACCCCCCCCCCCCCCCGGAGACAGACCCCCACCTCAATACCCCACCCACCCCCAGGACAGACTCCCATCTAAATACCCCCCCGGGAACTGACTCCCATCTCAATAGTCTTGGGGACAGACTCCAATCTAAATACCCCACCCCCCCTGGGGACCGACTGCCATCTCAATACCCCCGGGACAGGCTCCCATCTAAATACCCCCCCTCATCCCCGGGAACTGACTCCCATCTCAATACCCTTGGGGACAGACTCCCATCTAAATACCCCCCCATCCCCAGCCGGGACAGACTCCCATCTAAATACCCCCCCCATCCCCGGGAACAGACTCCCATCTGAATAACCCCCCTCTCCCCCCACCCCCCCCGCCCTTAACTGACCCCAATCTAATTCTCCCCCCTGTAAACACCCCCTCCCTTTCTAAATACCCTCCCGTAAATTTTATCCCCTGCAATATTTCCCCCTCGGAAAACATTCTCCCCCCCCCCCCTTGTACAGACCGCAACCCAATCTAAACAATCCTCATCTACAGACCCCTATCTGATATCTCCTGTTAACAGACCCCCATCTACTACCCTCACTATCAACAGACCCCCATCTAATTATCCCCTTCCCCCAGTTACAACACATCCCATCTAGATACCACCCCCCCCGGGAATAGCCTGCCATCTAGATCCTCTTTCTCCCCCCCCCCACCCCTCAGGAACAGGCTCCCATCTAGATACCCCCCCTGGAGACAGACCCCCATCTCAATACCCCACCCACCCCCAGGACAGACCCCCATTTCAATCCCCCCACCCCCGGGACAGACTCCCATCTAAATACCCCCCGGGGACAGACCCCCATCTCAATACCCCCGCCCCCAGGACAGACTCATCTAAATACCCCCCGGGAACTGACCTCCATCTCAATACCCTTGGGGACAGACTCCCATCTAAATACCCCACCCACCTGGAGACAGACTGCCATCTCAATACCCCTGCCCCCGGGACAGACTCCCATCTAAATACTTCCCCCCTCCCCGGGAACTGACTCCCATCTCAATACCCTTGGGGACAGACTCCCATCTAAATACCCCACCCACCTGGGGACAGACTGCCATCTCAATACCCCTGCCCCCGGGACAGACTCCCATCTAAATACTTCCCCCCTCCCCGGGAACTGACTCCCATCTCAATACCCTTGGGGACAGACTCCCATCTAAATACCCCACCCACCTGGGGACAGACTGCCATCTCAATACCCCGGCCCCCCGGGACAGACTCCCATCTGAATAACCCCCCCCCCCCACCGTTAACTGACCCCAATCCAATTCTCCCCCCTGTAAAGACTCCCTCCCTTTCTAAATACCCTCCCTGTCAAGCCCTGTATCATCTCCCCTGTGAACAGCCACCCCCGCACGCCCCCCCCCCTCTGTAACTCCCGTCTCAGTCACCAGCCCCCTCTACCCCCACCCCCTGTGTAATTCCCACCTCCATCACTTTCCTGGGTTTGCCTCCGTCTCCCGACAGTCTTTAATTCACTTTAATTCCTGGTCTGGATAAGCCACTGGAATTCCATCAAGTTGCTCCCAGACCCCCGGCACCTTTAACTCATGTCCGTCCAGACACAGGGCCGGGTGCTTAGCAAGGACTTCCAGAGGGTTACTGGCATCCTGAGACTTTAATGCACAGGAAGATCCCAGCCCCAGACGCATCCCTCTCTGCAGAAAGGTGTTTAACCCGTTCTCCCCATCGGCTTCAGGGACTCAAACAGAGGGAGACGCACACAAAACACACACACACACACTGACTGGCACAGAGATGGGAAGAGGCCATTCAGCCCTTAGATCCTGTCCCACCCATGTTAGATCATGGCTGATCTGTCCCTTCCCTCATCGGGCCACAAGGAGACACAGACAGTCGGGAGCAGATTCACAGAGAGGCAAAGAAACACTGGGCTGGACTCTGACTTGGTACCAATGGTGCAAACCAGGGTGGAGGGGAGGAGGGTGGTTGTGAATCAGCTGTCCGTTCAGCATCTCTCCCCTGTTTTTACCTCAATGGGAGCAAAACTGGAGAGAGATGGAAAGCAGGATCCCGGCTCACAATCACCCTGTAAAACACCAAGGCAGGGAGTTCAAATCCATCCCCAGACAGAGGGGGAGACACAGAAAACAGATCCCGGGATTCGGACAGAACAGAGAGAGAGAAATGGAAAGGGAGATGGAGAATGAGATGCAGGGAGTCCGAAACCAGTGAGAGAAACTGAGAACAGAGGGTCAGAAATACAGAGAAGGACAGAGAGAGAAATGGAGACATACACAGAGAGAGAGCTGGAGGTGTAGACAGAGAATGCAACAGCGATGTGGATATTGAGAAAGATCCCAGACAAAGAGAGAGATGCAGAGACAGAAAGATGTAGAGGGGCAGAGATACAAAGTAAGAAGTGTTAACAGAATAGAAAGGGGTGTCCCGGGACAGGGGGGAGGGAAATGCAGAGATAATCTTGCAGGAAAGGAGGAGCAGAGATGGAAAGATTCAGGGATTTGGAAGTGAGTGAGAGAAGAAATGGACTGAGAGAGAGACTGATAAAGATGCAGAGAGTTGCAGAAAGAGAGTGACAATGGAAACTTGTGAGACTCCAGAGAGAGGCAGAGATAGAAAGGATGTTGAGAGATACAGAGATAGGGATTTAAAGATGTGAAGAAACAGAGCTAGGAACAAGGAGGAAGGTGCAGGGAACAAGTTGCAGCAAGAGATGGAGAGAGGGAAATCTATGGGATTACATTGACTGTTCTGGAGCAGCGCTTCCCAAACTATTTCCTTTGGAGCACCATCCAGCCCCCTCCCTTGTGTAAAAAATCCACAGATCCCGAAAACACAACAATCAGAAATCTGAAATTAACACCGTGCTGGAAATACTGAGCATTTCCAGAACTTTGTTTTTCTATCAGCCCCGAAATAACACAGTCTTCTTTTCTGTATCTAGAAATGAATTTGACAATGACAAATATATTTTTATTATTATTTTCCCGCTCTGGTTAAAGCTCTTGTCTGAGAATTCAGACGTGCCAAAAGATTCTCCCTCTGCATCATCACAGCTGCAGCTTCCGAAAAGATTCTCCTTGGGAATAAGAGAAATAAAATTGATTCAAACAAAGCGAAGCATTTTTTGCACAGAAATAAAACACAGCGAGAGCCCAGGACTCTCTCAAACTCAGTGACATAAAACAATCTCTCAGTGACTTACAAACACATCCCCTGACACAGATCCAGAGACTGGGAAGTGTGGATGTGTTTACTCTGTCACTTCCTGCTGTCTCTCTCTCCCCCCCCCTCTCTCTCTCTCTCTATTTCTCTGTGTGTCTCTCTACATTTGTTTCTGCCTCATTGTAAAAGCACACAAACACTGGAGACCCCCATCCCCTCTCCCGTAGAAGGATAGAGAGAGAAATCCACATTCCCATCCCTGAAAATCTGAATTCAAATGGTCCCCCGGTGTTTCATTTCACTGTCAAATTCAGCCCACAGCCTAAAACACCAGCATTATTCGGGAATGAGAACAAGCCTTTACAAACCTTCACATTTCACCCATTTCATTGCTGATTCACATGTATTTGACACTCAATTAATTAATTTTTAAAGTGGTCGTCACTGTTGCAACGTTGGAAATGCTGTAGACCATTGGTGCACAGCTCGATCCCACAAGCAGCAGTCTGATAAGTTGGCTACCCCTTCTCTCCCCCTCTGATTCCCTCCATGTTTCCCTCACTCTCCTGCATGTCTCTCCCTCCTGTTACACTCATTCAGAGAGACAGATGGAGAGAGAGACAAATTCACGGCACTGCCCAAAACACCAGCATTATTCGGGAATTATACCGGCTTCAAACTCCGGACTTTAATTCCAGGCCTTCAGGACAGCTTTACACAATGAATTCACTTCTAAAAGCCAGTCACTGTTACAATGCAGGGAATTCTGCAAGGAAGCTGTACACAGCAAGATCCCAGCAATGGTGACACTTCAAAAGTCAGTTTACCATGATTTTGAGTGTGCATTTCTCTCTCTCTCTGTCTTTCTCCATCTTTATCTGCCTTCCCTCCCTCATCCACACTCTGCCTGTCTCTCTCTCTCTCTCTGTTTAACCTGCCACCTCCAGCTGTTTCTCTCTTTCCCTCTTTTTCTCTCCATCTGTTTCTGCCTCAGTGTTGTAAGGTAGGAATGGATGCAAGGAATGTATGCACAGCAGGATCCCATAATGTGATCATAGCCAGATATCCCATCACAGTCCTCAGAAAATGCTAAACTCCATCTTTAAACTTCTAACAAGTCTTTATACAGCTTCACGTTCAGCTCTTGTAACTGCTGTAAAATTGTTGTGAAAACAGAGAAATCCACACTCAGACCCTCAGGAAGCTGAATTTTAAAGTGTCCTCATTGTTTTCATGTTGGAAATGATGCACAGCAAGATCCCACAAGCTGCAATGTGATAATAGCCACATTTCAGTCCCCAGAAAAGGGTGAAACTCCCTCTTTAAACTGGGAACAAGCTGCTGATTTTGTCTCACCATTTCAAATAACGACAAATCACATTGCTGTGTGTGGCATGTTTTTTTTCATTTATTAAAGGTTTAATTGGAGAAGGTGAGTGTGAAACCGAGACAGAAGAGAAAGCATGGGGGGAGATAGAGACACAGGGAAAGAATGTGGAGACAGAGAAAGCTCAGACCTACAGTAAAATGAATTAAAATGGGCACCGTGCATCTTATTTAACTGTTATCTTCATAGCATTGCCCAAAACACCAGCAAACCTCACAGACAGGGCTGGAAGGAGCAAGTGGCAAACGGGACTCCCTCCTGGGGCTGCTCCTTTAACCCCAGGCTTTCAAGCTGTTTAAAACTCCAGAAGCCCCAATCCAACATGAAATGGTTAACCCAGGGCCCCAGAGAGGGAATTAAACCTCCGGCTAATAAACAGACACAACTCACGTGGGCCCTTTGGGTGCAGCCTGTGGACAAGGCCTCAGTCCGTCCTGTTGGGAGGAAGCTCCTGTCCAAGGATTCCTCGTCCCAAACTTTCCCTCTTTTCACCTTCACCATGCAGTTTTCAGAATGAAAATTCCTGAAGGCAAGAGGGAGGGAGAGAAAATTGATGAAAAGGCATGGTTTAACAAAATAGCACAGCAAGAGCCCAGGAATTGCCCTCGGTTACACAGACAGTCGCTCAGCAACACCCAAATACAAACAAATCACAGTTAATAAACCAGAGGATAAAAGGATTGGGACTGCAACCTCCACCTCTGTGTGTGTGTGTGTGTGTGTCTCTCTGTCTGTCTGTCTGTCTGTCTCTGTATCTCTCTCTGTTCCTGTCACATTTGTCCCCTGTCTCTCTTTCTCCATAATCTGTTTTTGTCCCTCTATCTCATATGTAATGTTGACTGAAAATAGCTCTGAAATATTTCTGTCTCACCATTTAAAACAACAACAAATCACACAGCTGTGTCTGTTTTTAACTATTCAAGGTTTAAATAGAGAGACAGAGGGAAAGAAAGCTGGAGAGAGACAGCGAGAGAAATCGAAACTCTGAACTTCTGTCAAATGAACTGAAATGAATCGGGAACATTTGACGCTCTGAATTGATTGTTAAAGTGCTCGTCACTATTACAATGTTGGAAGCACTGCGTGCCATTTGTGCACAGCAAGATCCCACAATTTCATTTCACCCTCAAATTCACGACACTGCCCAAAACACCATCATTACTCAGGAATTATACTGGCTTCAAGCTCAGGACTTTAATTCCAGGCCTTCAGAGAATGCAAATATGCAGATAATCTGTTTTTTGTGCACAGCAAGATCCCAGCAATGATGACACTTCAATATTCAGTGTGCCAATCTTTTGAGTGGATTTCTCTCCATCTCTCTCTCTCTGTCTTTCTCTGAATTCCCTCCCTCACCCACACTCTGCCTGTTTCTCTCTCTCCCTCTCTCTGTTCAACCTGCCACCTCCAGCTGTTACTCACTCTCCCTCTTTTTTTCTCCATCTGTTTCTGCCTCAGTGTTGTAATGTAGGAATTGATGCAGGGAATGTATGCACAGCAGGATCCCACAATGTGATATTCACCAGATATCCCATCACAGTCCTCAGAAAATGCTAAACTCCATCTTTAAACATATAACAAGCCTTTATACAGCTTCACGTTCCCCTCAGGAGCAGTTAACACTCAATTAATTCATTTTTAAAGTGGTCCTCAATGTTTCAATGCAGGAAACCTGCAGGCAATCTGTGCACAGCAAGTGGCAAATAGGACTCCCTCCTGGGGCTGCTCCTTTAACCCCAGGCTTTCAACCTATTTAAAACTCCAGGGCTTCAATCCAATTTGTGCACAGCAAGATCCCAGAGGCAGCAATATGATAATATGCAGAGAATCTCTTTCCAGTGATGTAAGTTTAGAGATCCCAGAGGGAGGGACATTCCTGCAGTTTGAAAATCTCAAACACCCCTCTCCCTGTCTTTCTCCTGCTCCCTCCCCGAACTCCTCCACATCTCTTTCTTTCTCTCTCGATCTGGGATTTAATCTAGATTGAAACGTCCGCTGAAATGTTTCTGTCACCGTTTAAAATAACCACACATCACATTCGAGTCATCGAGAGATACAGCACAAAAACAGGCCCTTTGGCCCAAAGCTGACCATCAGCCACCCATCTATGCTAATCCTACATTAATGCCATTTTTCCCCCTCACTTCCCCACCTTCCCTCAATTCTCCGACCACCTACCTAGACGAGGGGCAATTTTTATAACGGCCAATTTACCTATCAACCCGCAAGTCTTTGGCATGTGGCAGGAAACCAGAGCACCCGGAGGAAACCCACACGGAGAACTTGCAAACTCCGCACAGGCAGTACCCAGAACCCAACCTGGGTTGCTGGAGCTGTGAGGCTGCGGTACTAACCACTTAGCCGCTGCAGGAAAATCCCTCCCTCTGCCATCCCTAAACTTACATCACTGAAAACACATTATCTGCATCTTATCATATTGCTGCCTGTGGGATCTTGCTGTGCACACATTGTGGCACCAATTGATTAATGGTTAAAATAGAGAGAGTGCGGGGGAGAGAAAAGTAGAGGACGATGGAGAGAAAACACAGAGAAATCCACAATCTGACCCTCAGGAAGCTGAATTTTAAAGTGTCCTCATTGCTGTGCAGGAAATGCTGCTGGGCACAAGATGCACAGCAAGATCCCACAAGCTGCAATGTGATAATAGCTAGATTTCAGTCCCCAGAAAGGGTGGAAATCCCTCTTTAAACTGGGAACAAGCTGCTGATTCTGTCTCTCCATTTCAAATAACGACAAATTACATTGCTGTGTGTGGCATGTTTTTTATTGATTGAAGGTTTAATTAGAGAAAGAGAGTGTGAAACTGAGACAGAGAAGAGAAAGCATGGGGGGAGATAGAGACAGGGAAAGAATGTGGAGACAGAGATAAAGCTCAGACCTACAGTAAAATGGGCACCGTGCATCTTATTTCACTGTTAGCTTCATAGCATTGCCCAAAACACCAGCAAACCTCAGACAGGGCTGGAAGGAGCAAGTGGCAAATGGGACTCCCTCCTGGGGCTGCTCCTTTAACCCCAGGCTTTTAATATGTATATAGCTCCAGAAGCCCCAATCCAACATGAAATGGTTCACCAAGGGCCCCAGACAGGAAATTAAACCTGAGGCTAATAAACAGACACAACTCACGTGGGCCCTTTGGGTGCAGCCTGTGGACAAGGCCTCAGTCCGTCCCCTCAGGAGGAATCTCCTGTCGAAGGATTCCTCGTCCCACACTTTCCCTATTTTCACCTTCACGATGCAGTTTTCAGAAAGAAATTTCCTAAGGCAAGAGGGAGGGAGAGAGAATTGATGAAAAGGCATTGGTAAACAAAATAGCACAGCAAGAGCCCAGGAATTGCCCTCGGTTCCACAGACACTCTCTCAGCAACACCCAAATAAAAACAAATCACAGTTAATAAACCAGAGGATAAAAGGATTGGGACTGCAACCTCCACCTCTGTGTGTGTGTGTGTGTGTGTGTGTGTGTGTGTGTGTGTGTGTGTGTGTGTGTGTGTGTGTCTTGTCTGTCTGTCTGTCTTTCTCTCTCTCCCCTGTTTCTGTATCTCTCTCTCTTCCTGTCTCATTCGTCCCCTGTCTCTCTTTCTCTCTCTTTCTCCATATCTGTTTTTGTCCCTCTATCTCATATGTAATGTTGACTGAAAATAGCTATGAAATATTTCTGTCTCTCCATTTAAAACAACAACAAATCACACAGCTGTGTGTGTTTTTAACTACTCAAGGTTTAAATAGAGAGACCGAGGGAAAGAAAGCTGGAGAGAGACAGAGAAATCAAAACTCAGAACTTCAGTAAAATGAATTGTTTGAATCGGGAACATTTGACACTCAGTGAACTGTTTAAGTGTTTGTCACTATTACAATGTTAGAAGCACTGCATGCCAGAAAGGAAATTGAACCTCGGGCTAATAAACAGACACAACTCACGTGGGCCCTTTGGGTGCAGCCTGTGGACAAGGCCTCAGTCCGTCCCCTCTGGAGGAAGCTCCTGTTCAAGGATTCCTCGTCCCAAACTTTCCCTCTTTGCACCTTCACGGTGCAGTTTTCAGAATGAAAATTCCTCAGGGGAAAGAAGGAGAAAAAAATTGGATTAAAATACAAAGCGAGGACATTTTTAAACAAAATAGCATAACAAGAGCCCAGGGTTTCCTCTCTCAGTTACACAGACAATCAGCAATATTCAAATACAATCAAATCACAGTTATAAACCAGATTGAGACAGAGAGAGCACACACACACACAGACACACACACTGAACCAGACTGGGGAATGTGTCTACTCTCTCTGGAGAGAGAGTGAAAGGTGGGTTTTGTGATTGGAACTGAGATCTTCAAACCCAGTTTATATCCTGAGTGAGCTGTTTGCAAACTCCACCCCTTGAGCCTCTGACATGTTGGGCTGTCTCTCAACCTCCTGCCTCGGGGGAGGGGGCCTGTCCATTGATATGTTAATCCCAGGACAGGATCTTCCTGACTTTTACAGTCCATTGATATGTTAATCCCAGGACAGGACCTTCCTGACTCTTCCAGTCCATTGATATGTTAATCCCAGCACAGCAATGCTTTCAGCCATCTCTTAGTTCATTTTAAACCTTTAATTCTTTCCCTGCAGTTTGAAAATATCAAACACTGATCCAACCCTCCGCCCTAAAACCCTCGCACTAAACCCACTAAAAAGACAGAGGCGCAAGGGAAGAGCCAACTGTGTAACAGCCCCGACAATCAAATTCTTCTGCAGCACCTGTGGAAGAGCCTGTCACTCTAGAATTGGCCTTTATAGCCACTCCAGGCTCTGCTCCACACACCACTGACCACCTCCAGGCGCTTACCCATTGTCTCTCGAGATAAGGAGGCCAAAGAAGAAACCCACAATACAGGACTGGGCAGATAATGGGGATTGTTACTGAGGTTGTGTTTGGGGATTTTTACTGACATCAGTGTGAATTTTAAAGTGTCTCCCCTTCCCTTACTTCTAAAGTCTCTCAGGGTTGTTGTTGTGTGCTGACAGCTTTTCCAGTGTCCAGTCACTTTCAACTTTTAATAAAATCTGTGGAACACAAATAAATGTCAAGTTTCTCCGACAAGCTGTTTTGTCCTCCCTCTTTCACTGTCTTTCTCTGTCACTGCCCTATCTCTCTCTGTCTCTCTCAGGACTGGGCAGACACTGGGAATTGTTACTGAGGTTCTGTTGGTCATTTTTACTGACATCAGTGTGGATTGTAAAATATGTCTGTGTGTGTGTGGATGTGTGTCTGTGTGTGTCTCTGTGTCCCTTTATGTATGTGTCTGTGTGTGTGTCTCTGTGTGTCACTTTATGTGTGTGTCTGGATCTGTGTGTGAGAGGGAGAATATCAGGGTCAGCTCTCTCCATCTCTATCTCTCCTTCTCTCTCTGTTTCTCCTTCTCGCTCTATCTCTCCCTCTCTCAGTCCGCCGCTCTCAGAGAAACATAGAAAATAGGAGCAGGAGCAGGCCATTCGGCCCTTCGGGCCTGCTCTGCCATTCAATAAAGATCATGACCGATGGTCTAATTCAGTGCCCTGTTCCCACTTTCTCCCCATAGCCCTAGATCCCTTTGACATTGAGAAATATATTGTGTCTCTCTCACCATCGCTGCCTTTCCATCTCTCTGTATCTCTCTCTCTCACTGTCTCTGTATCTTCCTCTCTATCTCTGTCTCCCTCGCTATTTCTGCCTCTTCATCTCTGTCTCTCTCACTGTCCCTCCATGTGTCTTTCCCTCCCTGTCACTCCCTCTCTCCTTCTCTCTGTCTCGCCCTCTCTCTCCTTCTCTCTCACTGTCCCTCCATCTGTCTTTCAATCCCTGTCACTCCATCTCTCTCCTTCTCTCTCTGTCCCTCCATTTGTCTTTCCCTCCCTGTCACTCCCTCTCTCTCCTTCTAGCTCTCTCTCTCCCTCTCTTTCTCTGCCTCTGTCCATAACTCTGTCTGTGTCTCTCAGATACCATTTCTCCCTTTCTCTTTCCCCCTCTCTCTTTTCATCTCCCCATTCCTCCCTCACTCCCAGGACAGCAATGGTTTCAACCATTTTTCCTTCTTTCTTTATCCCTCCCTTTCTGACCCACTCTCTCCTATCTCTGTCACTGCCTCTCTCTCCTTCTATCTCTGTCCCTCCATCTGTCTCTCCCTCTCTGCCACTCCCTCTCTCTCCTTCTCTCTCTGTCTCTCCCTCTCTCCATCCATCTGTCTTTCCCTCCCTGACATTCCCTCTCTCTCCTTCTATCTCTGTCTCTGTCACTATCTGTCTTTCCCTCTCTGTCTCTCCCTCTCTCTCCTTCTATCTCTGTCTCTGCCACTCTCTGTCCCTCCATCTGTCTTTCCCTCTCTGCCACTTCCTCTCCCTCCTTCTCTCTCTGTCTCTCCCTCTCTCCATCCATCTGTCTTTCCCTCCCTGTCACTCCCTCTCTCTCCTTCTATCTCTCTCGCTCCCTCTCTTTCTCTGCCTCTGTCCATAACTCTGTCTGTGTCTCTCAGATACCATTTCTCCCATTCTCTTTCCCCCTCTCTCTTTTCATCTCTCCATTCCTCCCTCGCTCCCAGGACAGCAATGGTTTCAACCATTTTTCTTTCTTTCTTTATCCCTCCCTTTCTGTCCCACTCTCTCCTATCTCAGTCACTGCCTCTCTCTCTGTCTCCCTCTGTCCCTCCATCTGTCTTTCCCTCTCTGCCACTCCCTCTCTCTCCTTCTATCTCTGTCTCTGCCACTCTCTGTCCCTCCATCTGTCTTTCCCTCTGTCTCTCCCTCTCTCTCCTTCTATCTCTCTCTCTGTCCCTCCATCTGTCTTTCCCTCTCTGTCTCTCCCTCTCTCTCCTTCTATCTCTGTCTCTCCGTCTCTGTCTCTCCGTCTCTGTCTCTCCGTCTCTCTCTCTCCGTCTCTCTCTCTCCGTCCCCCCCTCTCCGTCCCCCCCTCTCCGTCCCCCCCTCTCCGTCCCCCCCTCTCCGTCCCCCCCTCTCCCTCTCCGTCCCCCCCTCTCCCTCTCCGTCCCCCCCTCTCCCTCTCCGTCCCCCCCTCTCCCTCTCCGTCCCCCCCTCTCCCTCTCTGTCCCCCCCTCTCCCTCTCTGTCACTCCCTCTCCCTCTCTGTCACTCCTTCTCCCTCTCTGTCTTTCCCTCTCTGTCTCTCCCACTCTCTCATTCTCTCTCTGTCTCTGCCTCTCTCTCTGTCTCTCTCTCTTTCCCTTTCTGTCACTCCCTCTCTCTCTGTCTCTCTCTCTCTCTCTGTCCCTCCATCTGTCTTTCCCTCCCTGACACTCCCTCTCTCTCCTTCTATCTCTGTCTCTCTCCCTGTCCCTCCATCTGTCTTTCCCTCTCTGTCTCTCCCTCTCTCTCCTTCTATCTCTCTCTGTCCCTCCATCTGTCGTTCCCTTCCTGACACTCCCTCTCTCCTTCTCTCTCTGTCTCTCTCTCTCTCTGTCCCTCCATCTGTCTTTCCCTCTGTTTGTCCCTCTCTCTCCTTCTATCTCTGTTTCTCTCTCTCTCTCTCCCTCCCTCTCTCTCTCTCCCTCCCTCTCTCTCTCTCCCTCCCTCTCTCTCTCTCCCTCCCTCTCTCTCTCTCCCTCCCTCTCTCTCTCTCCCTCCCTCCCTCTCTCTCTTTCCCTCCCTCTCTCTCTCTCCCTCCCTCTCTCTCTCTCCCTCCCTCTCTCTCTCTCCCTCCCTCTCTGTCTCTCCCTCCCTCTCTGTCTCTGCCCCTCTCTCATTCCCTCCCTGACACTCCCTCTCCCTCTTTCTATCTCTGTCTCTCCATCTATCCCTCCATCTGTCCTTCCCTCCCTGTTACTCCATCTCTCCTTCTCTCTCTGTCTCTCACTCTGTCCCTCCATCTGTCTTTCCCTCCTTGATACTCTCTCTCTCCTTCTATCTCTGTCTCTCTCTCTCTGTCCCTCCATCTGTCTTTCCCTCTCTGTCTCTCAGTCTCCCTCCTTCTATCTCTCTCTCTGCCTCTCTCTCTGTCCCTCCATCTGTCTCTCCCTCCCTCTCTGTCTCTCCCTCCCTCTCTGTCTCTCCCTCCCTCTCTGTCTCTCCCTCCCTCTCTGTCTCTCGCACTCTCTCTGAATCGGCCTCTCTGTCTCTCCCTCTCCCTCTGTCTCTCACTCTGTCCCTCCATCTGTCTTTCCTTTTCTGACACTCCTTCTATCTCTCCGTCTGCCCCTCTCCGTCTGCCCCTCTTTCTCCTTCTATCTCTGTCTCTCTCTCTCTGTCCCTCCATCTGTCCTTCTCTCCCTGTCAGATCATCTCTCTGTCTCTCCATCTTCTTTTCCCTCCCTATCACTCCCTCTCTCTCCTTCTATCTATCTCTGTCTCTCTCTCTCTGTTCCTCCATCTGTCTTTCCCTCTCTGTCTCTCCCTCTCCCTCCTTCTATCTCTGTCTCTCCGCCTGCCCCCCTCCGCCTGCCCCCCTCCACCTGCCCCCCTCCGCCTGCCCCCCTCTTTCCTTCTATCTCTGTCTCTCTCTCTGTCTCTCCATCTGTCTTTCCCTCTCTGTCTCTCCCCCTCTTGCCTTCTCTCTCTCTCTCTCTCTCTCTCTCTGCCTCTCTCTCTGTCTCTCTCTCTCTGTCCCTCCTTCTGTCACTCCCTCTCTTCTTCTCGCTCTGTCCCTCCATCTGTCTTTCCCTCTCTGTCTCTCCCTCTCTCTCCTTCTATCTCTGTCTCTCTCTCTCTGTCCCTCTATCTGTCTTTCCCTCTCTGTCTCTCCCTCTCTCTCCTTCTATCTCTGTCTCACTCTCTCTGTCCCTCCATCTGTCTTTCCCTCTCTGTCTCTCCCTCTATCTCCTTCTATCTCTGTCTCTCTCTCTCTGTCCCTCCATCTGTCTTTCCCTCTCTGTCTCTCCCTCTATCTCCTTCTATCTCTGTCTCTCTCTCTCTGTCCCTCCATCTGTCCTTCTCTCCCTATCAGATCATCTCTCTGTCTCTCCATCTTCTTTTCCCTCCCTATCACTCCCTCTCTCTCCTTCTATCTCTGTCTCACTCTCTCTGTCCCTCCATCTGTATTTCCCTCTCTGTCACTCCCTCTCTCTCCTTCTATCTTTGTCTCTCTCCCTGTCCCTCCATCGGTCTTTCCCTCTCTGTCTCTCCCTCTCTCTCCTTCTATCTCTCTCTCTCTGTCCCTCCATCTGTCTTTCCCTTCCTGACACTCCCTCTCTCCTTCTCTCTCTGTCTCTCCCTCTCTCTCTGTCCCTCCATCTGTCTTTCCCTCTGTCTGTCCCTCTCTCTCCTTCTATCTCTGTTTCTCTGTCTCTCCCTCCCTCTCTGTCTCTCCCTCCCTCTCTGTCTCTGCCCCTCTCTCTTTCCCTCCATCTGTCTTTCCCTCCCTGACACTCCCTCTCCCTCTTTCTCTCTCTGTCTCTCACTCTGTCCCTCCATCTGTCTTTCCCTCCTTGACACTCTCTCTCTCCTTCTATCTCTGTCTCTCTCTCTCTGTCCCTCCATCTGTCTTTCCCTCCCTCTATCTCTTTCCCTCCCTCTATCTCTCTCCCTCCCTCTATCTCTCTCCCTCCCTCTATCTCTCTCCCTCTATCTATCTCTCTCCCTCCCTCTATCTATCTCTCTCCCTCCCTCTATCTATCTCTCTCCCTCCCTCTATCTATCTCTCTCCCTCCCTCTATCTATCTCTCTCCCTCCCTCTATCTATCTCTCTCCCTCCCTCTATCTATCTCTCTCCCTCCCTCTCTGTCTCTCCCTCCCTCTCTGAATCGGCTTCTCTCTCTGCCTCTCTCTCTGTCCCTCCATCTGTCTTTCCCTCTCTGTCTCTCCATCTCCCTCCTTCTATCTCTGTCTCTCCTTCTCCCTCTGTCTCTCACTCTGTCCCTCCATCTGTCTTTCCTTTTCTGACACTCCTTCTATCTCTCCTTCTGCCCCTCTCCTTCTGCCCCTCTCCTTCTGCCCCTCTCCTTCTGCCCCTCTCCTTCTGCCCCTCTCCGTCTGCCCCTCTCCGTCTGCCCCTCTCCGTCTGCCCCTCTCCGTCTTTCCCTCTCTCCTTCTATCTCTGTCTCTCTCTGTCCCTCCATCTGTCCTTCTCTCCCTGTCAGATCATCTCTCTGTCTCTCCATCTTCTTTTCCCTCCCTATCACTCCCTCTCTCTCTTTCTATCTATCTGTCTCTCTCTCTGTTCCTCCATCTGTCTTTCCCTCTCTGTCTCTCCCTCTCCCTCCTTCTATCTCTGTCTCTCCTTCTCCCTCTGTCTCTCACTCTGTCCCTCCATCTGTCTTTCCTTTTCTGACACTCCTTCTATCTCTCTTTCTATCTCTCCTTCTCCCCCTCTCCTTCTGTCCCCCTCTCCTTCTGTCCCCCTCTCCTTCTGTCCCCCTCTCCTCCTGTCCCCCTCTCCTCCTGTCCCCCTCTCCTCCTGCCCCCCTCTCCTCCTGTCCCTCTCTCTGTCCCTCTCTCTGTCCCTCTCTCTGTCCCTCTCTCTGTCTCTCTCTCTGTCTCTCTCTCTGTCTCTCTCTCTGTCCCTCCTTCTGTCACTCCCTCTCTCTTCTTCTCGCTCTGTCCCTCCATCTGTCTTTCCCTCTCTGTCTCTCCCTCTCTCTCCTTCTATCTCTGTCTCTCTCTCTCTCTGTCCCTCCATCTGTCTTTCCCTCTCTGCCACTTCCTCTCTCTCCTTCTATCTCTGTCTCAATCTCTCTGTCCCTCCATCTGTCTTTCCCTCTCTGTCTCTCCCTCTATCTCCTTCTATCTCTGTCTCTCTCTCTCTGTCCCTCCATCTGTCCTTCTCTCCCTGTCAGATCATCTCTCTGTCTCTCCATCTTCTTTTCCCTCCCTATCACTCTCTCTCTCTCCTTCTATCTCTGTCTCACTCTCTCTGTCCCTCCATCTGTCTTTCCCTCTCTGTCACTCCCTCTCTCTCCTTCTATCTATCTCTGTCTCTCTCTCTCTGTTCCTCCATCTGTATTTCCCACTCTGTCACTCCCGCTCTCTCCTTCTATCTCGGTCTCTCTCTGTCCCTCCATCTGTCTTTCCCCCCGTCACTCCCTCTCCCTCCTTCTATCCCTGTCTCTCCATCTCCCTCTGTCTCACTCTGTCCCTCCATCTGTCTTTCCTTTTCTATCTCCCCTTCTGTCTCCCCTTCTGTCTCCCCTTCTGTCTCCCCTTCTGTCTCCCCTTCTGTCTCCCCTTCTGTCTCTCTCTCTGTCTCTCTCTGTCCCTCCATCTGTCTTTCCCTCTCTGTCTCTCCCTCTCTCTCCTTCTATCTCTGTCTCCTCCTCTCTCTCCTTCTATCTCTGTCTCTCCCTCCATCTGTCTTTCCCTCCCTGACACGGCCTCTGTCTCCTTCTATCTCTGTATCTCTCTCTGTCTCTCCATCTGTCTTTCCCTCTCTGTCTCTCCCTCTCTCTCCTTCTATCTCTGTCTCTCTCTGTCTGTCCCTCCATCTGTCTTTCCCTCTCTGTCTCTCCGTCTGTCTTGCCCGCCCTGACACTCCCTCTCTCTCCTTCCATCTGTCTCTCTCTCTCTCTGTCTCTCCATCTGTCTTGCCCGCCCTGTCACTCCCTCTCTCTCCTTCTATTTCTGTCTGTCTCTCTCTCTCTCTCTCCATCTGGCTTTCCTTCTCTGTCTCTCCCTTTCTCTCCTTCCATCTCTGTCTCTCTCTCTGCTATCACTGACACTAGGAGAGCGACAGAGGGAGGGTGGGTTAGATATGAAGGCATAGAGAGGGCTGTAGAGAGGGACAAAATAGGAAAGAGAGATTGTTGAGATGCATGAAGAGGATAATGTAAGATATGTTAATTTGATGTAATCCTTCACTGCTGTGGACGCAAACATATAAGAGATAGGTATGGAGAGAAAAAAAACATCGGGAGAGGGGGAAATGTAGATGAAGTTGGAGCCCAGGCGGACAGTTTTGATGATACAGAAGGAATAGCCACCATTTTAAATATTCAGCAAGCTATTCCACTGTGGGAGCCATCACACCCTCACGATATTGGTTGTGGAAATTTCATGCTGGCATATTGGTTAATTTCTAATCCTGTGATTGATAGATTCTTGTTTACCAAAGGTATTAAGAGATAAGGGGCAAAGGCAGGATATATGGTGTAAGTTACATCACAGATCAGCCAAGATTTCATTGGATGCCGGAACAGAGTTGTGGGGTTAAATTGCATCCTCCTCTTCCAACATCTCCTGTTAAATATCCTTCTTTCTCTGTCAGTCTGTGTCTCTGTTTCTCTCTTTCTGTCTCTCTCTGTCTGTTTCGGACAGTGTCTAGTGAGATTCGCTCTGTATCCACCCCATGATGTTCCTGCCTTCGGAGTGTGTGATGGGACAGCGTAGAGGGAAATTTACTCTGTCAAACCCAACATTGTGCTTGGCTTGGAAATGTTTAATGGGACAGTGTAGCTGGAGCTTTACTGTGTATCCCTGGAATTTAGAAGGTTATGGGGTGATTTGATGAAGGTTTACAAAAATAAGGAAAACTGATAGGGTGGACGTGGAGTAAATATTCCCACTGGCTGTGGAGTCAGGAACCTGTGGGCATTGTCTAAAAATCTAAACGTAGTCTCTAAACCTTTCTGGAGTGAAATGAAGAAACACTTCAACACACCAGGTGTGGTATCAGTTTGGAACTCTCTTCCATAATCAGCAATTGATGCTGAGACACTTGTAAATTTTTATATCTGAGATTGATAGATTTTTGTTAACCAAAGGTATCAAGAAATAAAGGGCAAAGGTGGGATATATGGTGTTAGTTGGATCACAGATCAGCCCTGATCTTACTGAATGCTGGAACAGGGTCGAGGGGTTAAATTGCCTCCTCATCTTCCTATGTGTGATGTTAAATATCCTTCTTTCTCTCTCAGTCACCCTATCAGTCTGTTTCTCTCTTTCTCTCTCTCACTGGGTCTGTTTCGGACAGTGTAGAGTGAGATTCACTCTGTATCCACCCCATCATGTTCCTGTCCTGGGACTGTTGGATGGGACAGTGTAGAAGGAGCATTACTTTGTATCTAATCCATGCTGTCCCTGTCTGGGGAATGTTGATGGGAGAGTGGAAACAGAGAGGTCTGGAACCAGGGTCCTCATGAGGAGGACTTAATGGTGTCTCCTAATTGACCAGTTAGCAATATTGGTGCTCCAGGGATGAAAGGGGCTCTGGCTGAGTGGATACAACATTGGCTGAGAGAGTGGACAATGGTTGTTTCAGACTGGAGGGAGGTATACAGTGGAGGTTTATATTCGGACCACTGATCTTTTTGATCTATACTAATGACTTGGACTTGTGTTTCCAGGGCATAACTTTAATGTTTGCCAATGTTTGTGTCATCTGCAATGTAATAAACAGGGAAGGGACCAGTAGCAGACTTCAGGAGGATAGAGGCAGTCTGGTGAAATGGAACACACAAGAACAAATGAATTAGGAGCAGGAGTAGGCCATTCGGCCCCTTGAGCCTGCTCTGCCATTCAATGGCTGATCTGATTGTGAACTCAACTCCACTTTCCTGTCTGCATCCCATAACCCTTGACTCCATAATTGATCTAAAATCTATCGAACTCAGCCTTGAATATATTCAATGATCCAGCCTCCACTGCTCTCTGGGGAAGAGGATTCCACAGACTAACCACCCTCTGAGAGAAAAACATTTGTCCTCATCTCACTTTGAAATGGACGTCCCTAATTTTTAAACTATGTCCCCTAGTTCTAGTCTCCCCAACAAGGGGACACATCCTCTCAGCATCCACCCTGTCCTGTCCCCTCGGGACCTGAGATGCTTCACTCAGATCACCTCTCATTCTTCTAAACTCCAGTGGGTATAGACATAACCTGTTCAACCTTTCCTCATAAGATAACCCCTTCATCCCAGGAATCAGCCCAGTGAAGTGTGGTGACCAGAACTGGACACAATTCTCCAGTTGGGGCCTAACTAGAGCTTTATAAATGTTCAGCATAACCTCCCTGCTTTTGTACTCCCTGTATACAGTGTACATTGTGGTATAGGGATATTCCCCAGGGCTTTGGATTAGGACCACTGATCTTTTTGATATATATGAATGACTTGGACTTGGGTTTACAGGGCATAACTTCAACATTGTGCCATCTGTAATAAACAGGGAAGGGAATAGTCGTCGACTTCAGGAGGATAGAGGCAGTCTGGTGAAATGGTCAGACACATGGTAGGTTAACTTCAATGCTGAGAAATGTAAAATGATGCATTTTGGAAGGAAGGCTGAGGAGAAGCGATATAAACTAAATGGTACAATGTTAAAATGGGTGCAGGGACAGAGAGATCTGGGATTTCATCTGTGTCACTTTTTACATCTAAAAGATTCAATTTGGGGCTTGCAATCTCTCAGTTGAATTTAGCTTCATCCTGAAAAGTGTTAGCAAACATGCTTGGAAATGTGTCAAGCTGTTTCCATTCAGACATTCCTGCATTGTGGAAGTGTGAGCTATCTTTGCAGAGACAGGAAATCGGGGTGTTTGAATGGACCTGCAGCTTTTGGTTGATGCAATGAGGTGAGAATTTGAATTGTGTCCCTTGCAGATACACAGAATTGAAGGTATTTACAGAACACCACATGAAGTAGTTTACCAATGTCTGACAAACTTCAAAGACTTCAGACATATGGAAGTAGAGGTGAAGGGAACAATATACAAAACCTGAGACAGTCAGACAACAGCAGCAGGAAAGCGAATTTCTTTTTATGGGTTTTAATTTGAAGGCCTGATCTGATGATTGAAAAGATGATTCAAATCCCACAGTGGGCTGTTGTGAATTTGAATTCTCTTTTTTTTCTAAAGAAGAACATAAATCTGGAACTAAAAAAACCTCTAGGATGCAATGATTCACTCCTGTCTACTAGTGCAAAGCCCGTGTGTCTCGGTTTTGCTGTATTTATTAACGATTTAAGATGATGGGGTAGAAGGCAACATACCCAAGTTGCCAATAACACAAAAACAGGCATCATTGTAAGCAGTGTAGCTGGAAACATCAAACTGCAAAGAGATATTAATATCTTAAATAAATGGGCAAAACTGTGGTCGATTTCAATGTCAGCAAAAGAAGACCAGAACAGAGTACTGTATAAATGGTGAAAAACGAGAAACACTGGAGGTCCAAAGAGTCTTGGGGGGGGTCTCTGTCCATTTGAGTGCAGTGTAGATTTACCAGAATGATAACTGGACTCCAAGGGTTATATTACGAGGTGATATTACACAAACTGGGGATGCATTCCCTGGAACTTAGGAGGATGAAGGTGATTTGTTCAAAGGTGTTGAGATATTAAGGGGAACTGATGGCGTAGTTTGGGAGAAACTATTTTGGCAGCTTGGGAACATAGGAACAGGAGTAGGCCATTCAGCCCATCGAGCCTGCTCCGCCATTCAATACTATCATGGCTGACCCACTTCAATGCTTTTTTCCCAGAATGAGCTGCCACATCCCACTGAGGGAGAGCATTCCAAAGATTCACAACCCTCAAGCAATGAAATTTCTCCTCATCTCTCCTAAGTGGCTTCCCCTTATTTTGAAATTGTGTCCCCTGGTTCTAGACTCCTGAACCAAAGGAGACATCTTATCCTTCAGCCATTTGAAGCACTTTCTCCTTATTTCCTCGATCTGAAGCTTTCATGATTTTAAACACCTCGATCAAATCTCCTTTTAATCTTCTCTGCTCTAAGGAGAACAAGCCCAGCTTCTCCAGTCTATCAGTGTAACTATAATAATCTCAACCAGGAACCGTTCTAGTAAATCGCCTCCATACATTCACCAAAGCCCCCATGTCCTTCCTAAAGTGTGGCCCCAGAATTGGACACAATACTGCAGCCGAGGACAAACTATTATTTTATAAAGGTTAAGCATCACATCCTGACTTTTACACTCTCGACCTGTTTATAAAGCACAGGATCCCATCGGCTTTATTAACCCATCAGCAAAGGGGGAAATTCTACCAGAACAATTGACCAGTTCCCTCAAACATGAATCCGTGAGTCGTTCCAAGGCTGGCGGGAGGGTTTAGAGAGAACCCCAACCTGGTCATTTTTTTCAAAGAGAAAACCATCAATGCATTGGCAGGGATATTAATAAAGTCCTTCGGAAGACAGGAGGCCGCCATTCGGCCCCTCGAGCCTATCCTGCCCATTCACTCAGGTCATGGCTGATTTGCTCCTTTTCCACATCGAGCTGTCTCGGCTCCGTAAACATTAATACCCTTTCCTAACAAATCTACTGACGATCAGGAATTAATGTCACTGCCTGTTAACACTGGGGAATTCCTTCCAGAAACCTCTCCGTCTCTGTATCTCTCAATCCTGCTTAAAGACGTTCCTTAAAACTAACTTCTTTGACCAAGCTTTTGGTCATCAGCCTTAATCACAACTTCTGTGGGTTTGGTGTCAGATTTTGTTTTATAATGCACCCTGCGTAGCGCCTTTGGGACTTCTTATTCCTCACCTCCTTCACTCCGTCTCTCTCTCTCTCTCACTCTCTTTCTCATTCTCCCCCTCCCCCCATCTCTCCCTCTCGCTCTCTCTTCATCCCCCCACACCCCTCTCTTTCTCCCCTTCAACCCCATCTCTTCCTCTCGCTCTCTCTTTCTCCCCTTCACCCCCATCTCTCTCTCTCTCTCTCCTCACCTCGAAGACAAGTATATCCTTCCTTCAGTATTGAGACCAGGACTGTACAAAGTACTCCAGGTGTGGGCTCACCAAACCCTGTACCATTACAGCAAGACTTCCTCACTCTTGTACTCTAACCCCCTTTGCAATAAAGGCCAACACTTCATTTGCTGCACCTGCATGTTAACTTTCTGTGATTTGTGTACAAGGACACCCAAATCCCTCTGAATACCAACATTTAATAGTTTCTCACCATTTGAAAAATGTTCTGTGTTTCTATTCTTCCTGCCAAAGTGAAGAACCTCACATCTCTCCACATCATATTCCAGCTGCCACTTTCCTGCCCACTCACTTAACCTGTCCATCTCCCCTTTGCAGTCTCTTTGTGCCCTCCTCACAGCTTACTGTCCCACCTAACTTTGTATCATCAGCCCATATAAACCTAACATAGGCCGTGTTTGAGAGAGGCACTTTTGTCCTGACAAGTATTAAGATACAACGTCTTGATATTTTGTGAGGATATTTTGTTAATCTGATTTCACAGGGCCCAGGAGAATTTTAGCTTTCCTTTCCTTGTCTTTGGGGTCAGGGGTCAATCCCAGTGTCTGCGACCCCTGACTCAGCGCTGAGAACCCTTGGGAGGAGCAGGGAGAGGGTCAGTCCCAACCTCTTAAAGGGACCCCACACCTGCTCTTTAGGTTTAAACATTCGAGTGAGTCAGTAGGAGTTTGAACAAGGATGGGAACAAAGTCTTTCTGAATTTTCCAATATTTATTTATTCAGTGATGTCAATAAACAGCAAGTTATCTGTCAAGCCCAAATTCACACAAATAGTATTGTGAATTCGGATTAATAATTTCAAAGGAGAACCTGTTGTTAATTAATTCCATTTCATTTGTCAAAAATATCATCAGGACCTTGTTTAGTTCAGGATGTAATATTAATAAATCCCTGAGGAAGACAGGAGGAGGCCGTTCAGCCCCTCGAGCCTGTTCCATCCCTTTGGGATGTTTTATTCCTCTCCCTCTCCGCGTGTGAATCTCTCTCTCCGTCCCTTACCCTGTCTCTCTCTCTCCCTCAGCACATCGCTTTCTCCCTCGCCCGATCTGTATCTCTCTACCTCATCCCATCTCTATATCTTTCTCTCTCGCTCTCTCCCTCCATCTCTCACTCTCTCCCTCTCTCTCTCTCTCGCTCTCTCTCAGAAGAGGACCGAAGAATCATAGTGTCCGATAAGACAGTAGGAGGTGATACGACCCATTGAATTTGTGCAGTCTCTTTTGAAGAGCAGTCCAGTTTTTTTATTTATTCTTTGATGGGATGTGGGTGTCGCAGGTCTGGCCAGCATTTATTGCCCATCCCTAATTGCCCTTGAACTGAGTGGCTTGCTAGGCCATTTCGAGGGCATGTAAGAGTCAACCACATTGCTGTGGATCTGGAGTCACATGTAGGCCAGACCAGGTAAGGACAGCAGATTTCCTTCCCTAAAGGACATTAGTGAACCAGATGGGTTCTCTTTCCCTCTCTGTGTCTCTGTCTCTCTCTTTCTGTCTCTCTCTCTCTCTCCCTCTCTTTCTCTCTCTGTTACTCTCTCTCTCTCTCTCTCTCTCTCTCTGTGCCTCTGTCCATGACTCTATTTGTGTCTCTCTCACCATCGCTGCCTTTCTATCTCTCTGTATCTCTCTCTCTCACTGTCTCTATCTTCCTCTCTGTATCTCTGTCTCCCTCGCTATTTCTGCCTCTTCATCTCTGTCTCTCTCTCTGTCCCTCCATCTGTCTTTCCCTCTCTGTCACTCCCTCTCTCCTTCTCTCTGTCTCGCACTCTCTCTCCTTCTCTCTCTCTGTCCCTCCATCTGTCTTTCCCTCCCTGTCACTCCCTCTCTCCTTCTAGCTCTCTCTCCCTCTCTTTCTCTGCCTCTGTCCATAACTCTGTCTGTGTCTCTCAGATACCATTTCTCCCTTTCTCTTTCCCCCTCTCTCTTTTCATCTCTCCATTCCTCCCTCGCTCCCAGGACAGCAATGGTTTCAACCATTTTTCCTTCTTTCTTTATCCCTCCCTTTCGGTCCCACTCTCTCCTATCTCTGTCACTGCCTCTCTCTCCTTCTATCTCTGTCCCTCCATCTGTCTTTCCCTCTCTGCCACTCCCTCTCTCTCCTTCTATCTCTGTCTCTGCCACTATCTGTCCCTCCATCTGTCTTTCCATCTCTGTCTCTCTCTCCCCGTCTCTCCCCGTCACTTTCCCTCCCCGTCACTTTCCCTCCCCGTCACTTTCCCTCCCCGTCACTTTCCCTCCCCGTCACTTTCCCTCCCCGTCACTTTCCCTCCCCGTCTCTTTCCCTCCCCGTCACTTTCCCTCCCCGTCACTTTCCCTCCCCGTCACTTTCCCTCCCCGTCTCTTTCCCTCCCCGTCTCTTTCCCTCCCCGTCTCTTTCCCTCCCCGTCTCTTTCCCCCTCTCCGTCTCTTTCCCCCTCTCCGTCTCTTTCCCCCTCTCCGTCTCTTTCCCCCTCTCCGTGTCACACCCTCTCTCCGTGTCACACCCTCTCTCCGTGTCACACCCTCTCTCTGTCTCTGTCTCTGTCTCTGTCTCTGTCTCTGTCTCTGTCTCTCTCTGTCCCTCCATCTGTCTTTCCCATCCTGACACTCCCTCTCTTTCCTTCTATCTCTGTCTCTGCCACTCTCTCTGTCTCTCTCCCTGTCCCTCCATCTGTCTTTCCCTCTGTCTCTCCCTCTGTCTCCTTCTATCTCTGTCTCTCTGTCTCTCCCTCCCTCTCTGTCTCTCCCTCCCTCTCTGTCTCTCCCTCCCTCTCTGTCTCTGCCCCTCTCTCTTTCCCTCCATCTGTCTTTCCCTTTCTGTCACTCCCTCTTTCTCCTTCTATCTATCTCTGTCTCTCTCTCTCTGTCCCTCCATCTGTCTTTCCTTCCCTGACACTCCCTCTCTCTCCTTCTCTCTCTGTCTCTCACTCTGTCCCTCCATCTGTCTTTCTCTCCTTGACACTCTCTCTCTCTCCTTCTTTCCCGGTGTCTGCCACTGTCTCTGTCTTTCTCTCTGTCCCTCCATCTGTCTTTCCCTCTCTGTCTCTCAGTCTCCCTCCTTCTGCCTCTCCCTCTCTCTCCCTCCCTCCCTCTCTCTCCCTCCCTCCCTCTCTCTCCCTCCCTCCCTCTCTCTCCCTCCCTCTCTCTCCCTCCCTCCCTCTCTCTCTCTCCCTCTCTCTCCCTCTCTCTCCCTCTCTCTCCCTCTCTCTCCCTCTCTCTCCCTCTCGCTCCCTCTCGCTCCCTCTCGCTCCCTCTCGCTCTCTCTCGCTCTCTCTCTTTCTCTCTCTCTGAATCGGCCTCTCTCTCTGCTTCTCTCTCAGTCCCTCCATCTGTCTTTCCCTCTCTGTCACTCCCTCTCTCTCCTTCTATCTATCTCAGTCTCTCTCTCTCTGTCCCTCCATCTGCCTTTCCCCCCCCCCCGTCACTCCCTCTCCCTCCTTCTATCTCTGTCTCTCCTTCTCCCTCTGTCTCTCACTCTGTCCCTCCATCTGTCTTTCCTTTTCTGACACTCCTTCTATCTCTGATTCTATCTCTGATTCTATCTCTGATTCTATCTCTCTCTGTCTTTCCCTCTGTCTTTCCCACTCTCTCCTTCTATCTGTCTCTCTCTCTCCGTCTCTCCATCTGTCTTTCCCTCTCTGTCTCTCCCTCTATCTCCATCTATCTCTGTCTCTCTCACTCTATCCCTCCATCTGTCCTTCTCTCCCTGTCACATCATCTCTCTCCTTCTATCTATCTCTGCCTCGATCTCTGCCTCGATCTCTGCCTCGATCTCTGCCTCGATCTCTGCCTCGATCTCTGCCTCTCCCTCTGCCTCTGCCTCTCCCTCTCCCTCTCCCTCTGTCTCTCCCTCTGTCTCTCCCTCTGTCTCTCCCTCTGTCTCTCCCTCTGTCTCTCTCTCTCTCTACTTCTATCTCTGTCTCTCTCTGTCCCTCCATCTGTCTTTCGCTCCCTGTCACTCCCTCTATCTCCTTCCATCTCTGCCTCTCTCTCTGTCTCTCCAACTGACTTTCCCTCTCTGTCTCTCCCACTCTCTGCTTCTATCTCCGTCTCTGCCTCTCTCTCTTCTTCTCTCTCTGTCTCTCTCTCTGTCCTTCCATCTGTCTTTCCCTCTCTGTCTCTCCCTCTCTCTCCTTCTATCTCGGTCTCTCTCTGTCCCTCCATCTGTCTTTCCCTCTCTCTCACTCCCTCTCTCACCTTCTATCTCTGTCTCTCCCTCCATCTGTCTTTCCCTCCCTGACACGGCCTCTGTCTCCTTCTATCTCTGTATCTCTCTCTGTCCCTCTATCTGTTTCCCCCCCACCCCCGTCACTCCATCTCTCTCCTTCAATCTCTGTCTCTGCCTCTCTCTCTCTCTCTCTCTATGCCTCCATCTTTCCTTCACTCCCTGTCACTCCATCTCTCTCCCTGTCTCTCTCTCTGTCCCTCCATCTGTCTTTCCCTCGCTGTCTCCCTCTCTCTTTCCATCTGTTTTTCCCTCCCTGTCACACCCTCTCCTTCCACCTCTGCCTCTCTCTCTGTCTCTCCAACTGCCTTTCCCTCTCTGTCTCTCCCACTCTCTCCTTCTCTGCCTCTCTCTCTGTCCCTCCATCTCTCTTTCCCTCTCTCTCCTTCTCTCTCTGCCCCCCCCCTTCTCTGTCCCCCCCCTTCTCTGTCCCCCCCCCTTCTCTGTCCCCCCCCCTTCTCTGTCCCTTCCCCCTCTCTGTCCCTTCCCCCCCTCTCTGTCCCTTCCCCCCCTCTCTGTCCCTTCCCCCCCTCTCTGTCCCTTCCCCCCCTCTCTGTCCCCCCCCCTCTCTGTCCCCCCCCCTCTCTGTCCCCCCCCCCTCTCTGTCCCCCCCCCTCTCTGTCCCCCCCCCCTCTCTGTCCCCCCCCCCCTCTCTGTCCCCCCCCCCTCTCTGTCCCCCCCCCCTCTCTGTCCCCCCCCCCCTCTCTGTCCCCCCCCCTCTCTGTCCCCCCCCCCCTCTCTGTCCCCCCCCCTCTCTGTCCCCCCCCCCTCTCTGTCCCCCCCCCCTCTCTGTCCCCCCCCCCCTCTCTGTCCCCCCCCCCTCTCTGTCCCCCCCCCCTCTCTGTCCCCCCCCCCCTCTCTGTCCCCCCCCCCTCTCTGTCCCCCCCCCCTCTCTGTCCCCCCCCCCTCTCTGTCCCCCCCCCTCTCTGTCCCCCCCCTCTCTGTCCCCCCCCCTCTCTGTCCCCCCCCCCTCTCTGTCCCCCCCCCCCTCTCTGTCCCCCCCCCCTCTCTCTGTCACTCCCTCTCTGTGTCACTCCCCCCCTCTCTGTGTCACTCCCTCTCTGTGTCACTCCCTCTCTCCTTCTATCTCTCTCTCTCCCTCTCTTTCTCTGCCTCTGTCCATAACTCTGTCTGTGTATCTCAGATACCATTTCTCCCTTTCTCTTTCCCCCTCTCTCTTTTCATCTCTCCATTCCTCCCTCGATCCCAGGACAGCAATGGTTTCAACAATTTTTCTTTCTTTCTTTATCCCTCCCTTTCTGTCCCACTCTCTCCCATCTCTGTCACTGCTTCTCTCTCCTTCTATCTCTGTCCCTCCATCTGTCTTTCCCTCCCTGACACTCCCTCTCTCTCCTTCTATCTCTGTCTCTGCCACTCTCTGTCCCTCCATCTGTCTTTCTCTCGCTATCTCTCCATTTCTCTGTTTCTCTGAAAGTAGGCCCTGTATTTACTCTGCATCTCACCCCATGCTGCCCCTGTCCTGGGAGTGTGATAGGACAGTGCAGAGGGAAACTTTACTCTGTCTAATCCCACACTGTGCTTGGTTTGGGAGTGTTTAATGGGACAGTGTAGATGGAGCTTTACTCTGTATCCCCTGGAACGTAGAAGGTTAAGGGGTAATTAGATCAAAGTTTTCAGAATAATAAGGGAAACTGACAGACAGCGAAAAACTATTCCCACTGGCTGCAGAATCTCGAACTTGTGGGCATAGTCTAAAAATCTAAACATAGTCTAAAACCATTCAGGAGTGAAATGAAGAAACACTTCAACACACCAGTTGTGGTATCAGTTTGGAACTCTCTTCCACAATCAGCAATTGATGCTGAGACACTTGTTAATTTTTAAATCTGAGATTGATAGATTTTTGTTGTTAAAGCTCTGAAGAGATCTGGGGCCAAGACGGGTATATGGAGTTGGATCACAGAGCAACCATGATCTTTTTGAATGACAGAATAGGGTTGAGGGGCCAAATGGCCTCATCCTCTTCCAATATCCTCCAACAAATATCCTGCTATCACTCTCTGTGTCTGGGTCACCCTCTCGGTCTGTGTCTCCCTCTTTGTCTCTCTCTCTCTCTGTCTGTCTCTCTCTCCCTCCTCTCTCAGAATATTTGTGGATATCCACAAACATCAGTCAGCCATTTTAGGTTTGTTCGGTGGCCATTTTATGTTACCACAACACTGGGAGATTTATTTCAGAGACTGATTCCTCACTAATGTACTGTTAGTGCTTTAAACGTGACAGAGACACAGACATGGAGACACTGAGACACACAGTACCAAACAGGAGTGAATCATTCCCTTGTCCCCATTGTACTGTATGTGTACAGGCGCTGATACTGTATTAAATTCATTCCCAGGATCTGGGCATCACTGACAAGACCAGCATTTATTGTCTAATTTCCCTGAAGGTGGTGATGAGCTGATCCCCTCATTGACCCTCCTAGTTACCCCACAAAAAAATACAGTCAATCTAGTCTGACACGATCTTCACTTAACAAATCTATGTTGACTGAGCTTGATTAATCTGCACCTTTCTAAATGACCATTACTACTGTTTATCAGAATTTATCCCAATCATTTACCCTCCACTGAGGTTAGGCTGAGTGGCCTGTAATTACTCAATTTATCTCTTTCTCCCTTTTTAACCAATGGTACAACTTTAGCAGGCCTCCAGTCCTTTCCTTCTTTAATTCTCCCTGGTCTCTCCTCTCTCACACTCCCTTCTTTGTCTCTCTCTCCTACACTCCCTTCTTTGTCTCTCTCTCCTTCCCTCCCTCTCTGTTTCTCTCCTTCCCTCCCTCCTTGTTTCTCTCCTTCCCTCCCTCTCTGTTTCTCTCTCTCTCTCTCTCTCTGTCTCTCCCTTTCACTGTCTCTCCCTCTCTCTTTCTTTGCCTCAGTCCATTGACTCTGTCTCTCTCACACCATCTCTCCCTTTATCTCTGTCTCCATCTCTCTCTGCCTCTCCATCTCCCTCTCTTTTGCTCCCTCTCTGTCTCTCTCTCTCCTTCTTTTACTCTGTTTCTCCGGATCTCTCTTTCTCTCCCTCTGTCCATGACTCAGTTTGTCTCTCTCGAACACAATCTCTGCCTCTCTCTCTTTGTCTCTCTCTCTCTCTCCCTCTCTGTCTGTCTCTCTCCCTCTATATCTCCGTCACCCCTCTCAGCCTCCCTGTTTCTCTGTCTGTCCCTATCCATCTGTCTCTGTCTCTGTGTCTCTGTCTCTGTCTCTGTCTCTGTCTCTCTCCCCTCTCTCTCTCTCTCTCTCTCTCTCTCTCTGCAGTACCCCACTAGTCACAGCCTGCCAACCTGACAATGACCCATTTATTCCTACCCTCTGTTTCCTGTCCATTAACCAGTTCTCAATTCATGCCAATATATTCCCCCCAATTCCATGTGCTCTAATTTTGATTACTAACCTCTTGTGTGGGACCTTATTAAAAGCTTTCTGAAAATCTAAATCTACCATATCCACCGGTTCCCCCTTATCTATTCCGCTAGTTTCATCCTCAAAAAAACTCCCTACAGGTTTGTTAAAGATGATTTCCCTTTCTTAAATCCATGTTTACTCTGACCAATCCTACCATTATTTTCCAAGTGTCCGGTAACCACATCCTTTATTATAGATTCGAGCATTTTCCCTCTGACTGATGTTAGACTAACAGGTCCGTAGTTCCCCATTTTCTCTCTCCCTCCTTTTGTAAATAGTGGGGTTACATTTGCTACCTTCCAATCTGCAGGAACCATTCCAGAGTCTATTGAATTTTGAAAGATGACCACCAATGCATCAACTATCTCTGCAGACACCTCTTTCAACACTCTGGGATGGAGATCATCGGGTCCAGGGGATTCATTTACTTTAAGACCCATTCATTATTCTAGTACTTTTTTTAACGAATATTTATATCTTGCTGTTCCTCATTTACACTAGTTCCTTGATTCTCCATTATTTCTGGGAGGTTTTTAATATTTTCCTCTGTGAAGACAGACACAAAGTATTTGTTTAGTTTCTCTGCCATTGTCCTATGATGAGAGGCTGAGTAAATTGGACCTGTATTCTCTGGAGTTTAGAAGAATGAGAGGTGATCTCATTGAAACATATCAGATTCTAAAGAGACTGGATAGGGTCGACACTGAGAGATTATTTCCGCTGGTCGGGAAATGAAAGTCTCCCTTATCCCTTCCGAACCAGCTTATCCACCTGTCCTGTCAGCCTCAGGAATCAGTGAACATCAGTGAGCTTTACTCTGTATCCCTGGAATTTAGAAGGTTAAGGGGTGATCTGATGAAAGTTTAAAGTGGTGGATGGGGTGCCTATCAAGTGGGCTGCTTTGTCCTGGATGGTGTCGACATTCTGGAGTCTTGTACATATTGCACTCATCCAGGCAGGTGGAGAGATACCATCACACACCTGACTTGTATTTTGTAGGTGGTGGAAATGCTGTGGGGAGTCAGGGGGTGAGTCACTTGAAGCCACAGTATTGATGTGATTTCTTCAGTTCAGTTCCTGGTCAATGTCTCCCCAGGATGTTGATGCTGGGGGATTTAGCGATGGGATAATGCTTTGAATGCCATGGAGAGGTGGTTGGATTCGCTCTTTTTGCAGATGCTCATTGCCTGTCTGTGTGTTCTTTTCTGTGTTTGTGTTTTTCTGTGTTCTGGGACAAATTACCTCATCGGGACGTCATAATGGTGCCTCATAATTGACTAGTTAGCAAAATGAATGCTAATGGAATGAACGGGACAGGGACAGAGTGGATACGACATTGGCTGAGGGACAGAACACAGAGTAGTGGTGAATGGTTGGTTCAGACTGGAGGACGGTATCTATGCCTGACATAATCTTATACACTTCTATTCAATCTCCCCTCAATCTCCTTTGTTCGAAGGAGACCAAACCCAGCTTTTCCAACCTAACCTTGTCGCTAAAATCCCCCATCCCTGAAACCATTCTGGTAAATGTCTGCACCCTCTCAAGAACCCTCACCTCCTTCCTAAACTGTGGTGACCAGAACTGGACACAATTCTCCAGTTGGGGCCTAACTAGAGCTTTATAAATGTTCAGCATAACCTCCCTGCTTTTGTACTCCCTGTATACAGTGTACATTGTGGTATAGGGGTATTCCCCAGGGCTTTGGATTAGGACCACTGATCTTTTTGATATATATGAATGACTTGGACTTGGGTTTACAGGGCATAACTTCAACACTGTGCCATCTGTGATAAACAGGGAAGGGAATAGTAGTCGACTTCAGGAGGATAGAGGCAGTCTGGTGAAATGGTCAGACACATGGCAGATTAACGTCAATGCTGAGAAATGTAAAATGATGCATTTTGGAAGGAAAGCTGAGGAGAAGCGATATAAACTAAATGGTGCAATGTTAAAATGGGTGCAGGGACAGAGAGATCTGGGATTTCATCTGTGTCACTTTTTACATCTAAAAGATTCAATTTGGGGCTTGCAATCTCTCAGTTGAATTTAGCTTCATCCTGAAAAGTGTTAGCAAACATGTTTGGAAATGTGTCAAGCTGTTTCCATTCAGACATTCCTGCATTGTGGAAGTGTGAGCTATCTTTGCAGAGACAGGAAATCGGGGTGTTTGGACCTGCAGCTTTTGGTTGATGCAATGAGGTGAGAATTTGAATTGTGTCCCTTGCAGATACACAGAATTGAAGGTATTTACAGAACACCACATGAAGTAGTTTACCAATGTCTGACAAACTTCAAAGACTTCAGACATATGGAAGTAGAGGTGAAGGGAACAATATACAAAACCTGAGACAGTCAGACAACAGCAGCAGGAAAGCGAATTTCTTTTTATGGGTTTTAATTTGAAGGCCTGATCTGATGATTGAAAAGATGATTCAAATCCCACAGTGGGCTGTTGTGAATTTGAATTCTCTTTTTTCTAAAGAAGAACATAAATCTGGAACTAAAAAAACCTCCAGGATGCAATGATTCACTCCTGTCTACTAGTGCAAAGCCCGTGTGTCTCGGTTTTGCTGTATTTATTAACGATTTAAGATGATGGGGTAGAAGGCAACATACCCAAGTTGCCAATGACACAAAAACAGGCATCATTGTAAGCAGTGTAGCTGGAAACATCAAACTGCAAAGAGATATTAATATCTTAAATAAATGGGCAAAACTGTGGTCGATTTCAATGTCAGCAAAAGAAGACCAGAACAGAGTACTGTATAAATGGTGAAAAACGAGAAACACTGGAGGTCCAAAGAGTCTTGGGGGGGGTCTCTGTCCATTTGAGTGCAGTGTAGATTTACCAGAATGATAACTGGACTCCAAGGGTTATATTACGAGGTGATATTACACAAACTGGGGATGCATTCCCTGGAACTTAGGAGGATGAAGGTGATTTGTTCAAAGGTGTTGAGATATTAAGGGGAACTGATGGCGTAGTTTGGGAGAAACTATTTTGGCAGCTTGGGAACATAGGAACAGGAGTAGGCCATTCAGCCCATCGAGCCTGCTCCGCCATTCAATACTATCATGGCTGACCCACTTCAATGCTTTTTTCCCAGACTGAGCTGCCACATCCCACTGAGGGAGAGCATTCCAAAGATTCACAACCCTCAAGCAATGAAATTTCTCCTCATCTCTGTCCTAAGTGGCTTCCCCTTATTTTGAAATTGTGTCCCCTGGTTCTAGACTCCTGAACCAAAGGAGACATCTTATCCTTCAGCCATTTGAAGCACTTTCTCCTTATTTCCTCGATCTAAAGCTTTCATGATTTTAAACACCTCGATCAAATCTCCTTTTAATCTTCTCTGCTCTAAGGAGAACAAGCCCAGCTTCTCCAGTCTATCAGTGTAACTATAATAATCTCATCCAGGAACCGTTCTAGTAAATCGCCTCCATACATTCACCAAAGCCCCCATGTCCTTCCTAAAGTGTGGTCCCAGAATTGGACACAATACTGCAGCCGAGGACAAACTATTATTTTATCAAGGTTTGGCATCACATCCTGACTTTTACACTCTAGACCTGTTTATAAAGCACAGGATCCCATCGGCTTTATTAACCCATCAGCAAAGGGGGAAATTCTACCAGAACAATTGACCAGTTCCCTCAGACATGAATCCGTGAGTCGTTCCAAGGCTGGCGGGAGGGTTTAGAGAGAACCCTAACCTGGTCATTTTTTTCAAAGAGAAAACCATCAATGCATTGGCAGGGATATTAATAAAGTCCTTCGGAAGACCGGAGGCCGCCATTCGGCCCCTCGAGCCTATCCTGCCCATTCACTCAGGTCATGGCTGATTTGCTCCTTTTCCACATCGAGCTGTCTCGGCTCCGTAAACATTAATACCCTTTCCTAACAAATCTACTGACGATCAGGAATTAATGTCACTGCCTGTTAACACTGGGGAATTCCTTCCAGAAACCTCTCCGTCTCTGTATCTCTCAATCCTGCTTAAAGATGTTCCTTAAAACTAACTTCTTTGACCAAGCTTTTGGTCATCAGCCTTAATCACAACTTCTGTGGGTTTGGTGTCAGATTTTGTTTTATAATGCACCCTGCGTAGCGCCTTTGGGACTTCTTATTCCTCACCTCCTTCACTCCGTCTCTCTCTCTCTCTCACTCTCTTTCTCATTCTCCCCCTCCCCCCATCTCTCCCTCTCGCTCTCTCTTCATCCCCCCACACCCCTCTCTTTCTCCCCTTCAACCCCATCTCTTCCTCTCGCTCTCTCTTTCTCCCCTTCACCCCCATCTCTCTCTCTCTCTCTCCTCACCTCGAAGACAAGTATATCCTTCCTTCAGTATTGAGACCAGGACTGTACAAAGTACTCCAGGTGTGGGCTCACCAAACCCTGTACCATTACAGCAAGACTTCCTCACTCTTGTACTCTAACCCCCTTTGCAATAAAGGCCAACACTTCATTTGCTGCACCTGCATGTTAACTTTCTGTGATTTGTGTACAAGGACACCCAAATCCCTCTGAATACCAACATTTAATAGTTTCTCACCATTTGAAAAATGTTCTGTGTTTCTATTCTTCCTGCCAAAGTGAAGAACCTCACATCTCTCCACATCATATTCCAGCTGCCACTTTCCTGCCCACTCACTTAACCTGTCCATCTCCCCTTTGCAGTCTCTTTGTGCCCTCCTCACAGCTTACTGTCCCACCTAACTTTGTATCATCAGCCCATATAAACCTAACATAGGCCGTGTTTGAGAGAGGCACTTTTGTCCTGACAAGTATTAAGATACAACGTCTTGATATTTTGTGAGGATATTTTGTTAATCTGATTTCACAGGGACCAGGAGAATTTTAGCTTTCCTTTCCTTGTCTTTGGGGTCAGGGGTCAATCCCAGTGTCTGCGACCCCTGACTCAGCGCTGAGAACCCTTGGGAGGAGCAGGGAGAGGGTCAGTCCCAACCTCTTAAAGGGACCCCACACCTGCTCTTTAGGTTTAAACATTCGAGTGAGTCAGTAGGAGTTTGAACAAGGATGGGAACAAAGTCTTTCTGAATTTTCCAATATTTATTTATTCAGTGATGTCAATAAACAGCAAATTATCTGTCAAGCCCAAATTCACACAAGTAGTATTGTGAATTCGGATTAATAATTTCAAAGGAGAACCTGTTGTTAATTAATTCCATTTCATTTGTCAAAAATATCATCAGGACCTTGTTTAGTTCAGGATGTAATATTAATAAATCCCTGAGGAAGACAGGAGAAGGCCGTTCGGCCCCTCGAGCCTGTTCCATCCCTTTGGGATGTTTTATTCCTCTCCCTCTCCGCGTGTGAATCTCTCTCTCCGTCCCTTACCCTGTCTCTCTCTCCCTCAACCGATCTGTATCTCTCTACCTCATCCCATCTCTATATCTTTCTCTCTCACTCCCTCCCTCCATCTCTCGCTCTCTCCCTCTCTCTCTCTCTCAGAAGAGGACCGAAGAATCATAGTGTACGATAAGACAGTAGGAGGTGATACGACCCATTGAATTTGTGCAGTCTCTTTTGAAGAGCAGTCCAGTTTTTTTATTTATTCTTTGATGGGATGTGGGCGTCGCAGGTCAAGCCAGCATTTATTGCCCATCCCTAATTGCCCTTGAACTGAGTGGCTTGCTAGGCCATTTCGAGGGCATGCAAGAGTCAACCACATTGCTGTGGATCTGGAGTCACATGTAGGCCAGACCAGGTAAGGACAGCAGATTTCCTTCCCTAAAGGACATTAGTGAACCAGATGGGTTTTTACAACAATCGACAATGATTTCATGGCCATCATTAGACGAGCTTTTAAATTCCAGATTTATTAATTGAATTCAAATTCCACCTTCTGCTGTGGTGGGATTCGAACCCATGTCTCCAGAGCAACACCTGGGTCTCTGGGTTGCTAGTCCAGTGACAATACCAGTACGCCACCGCCTCCCACGTCTCCAGTTAGTCGCACTCTCCCGCTCTTCCCCCATCACTTCATTGTTTTTTTGTCATTGACTGTCCATATCTTGTCTTGGGAATGCAGTATATAGCACATTCCATAGCGATGTCTGTGAAGTGTTTATTTGGACAAGTGAATTGACCATTTAATATTTTTAACTTATTTAACCCTTGTGTTCCCACAAAGATCAAGCTAGCAAATTCAGCAGTGGCCACTTTGACTTCATCCCATCGTGTCTTATGTACATTCTCACAGGATAGCAGGTCTAACTGTAGTCATAGCATTCAGCTGAAAATTGATCAGTTACATTGTTATTTCAGTCTATATTTACAGTACACAGGGTACCTTACTGTTGTAATAAGTTCATATAGTATCATTTCATCCACTGGGGCAAAATGTCACTGGCTCAATATTCTCACTAAACACTGAAGCATTCCAGAAAGCGAGGCTCACAAATTCAGCACTAGTTTCCTTTTTTTGATTCTCCCTGGCCTGTTCTGATTCTCCGAGGGATTACTGATACTTATCCTCCACATGAGCAGTCGTTCTAATCCCGAGTGCCTGTTCCGCTCCCAAACCCAGAATCCGCTTACATTAAGGAGAGTGATCCAGGAACGTCTCAGTGACTGAGGCAGGTGAGACTTGAGCCTGAGCCTAGCACAGTGAGTGACCCGGGTTAATCCGACACTCCAGGAAAAAGGTGGTAGTAGTTTGGAATGTGTCTTCTGCACACGCACATTGATGCAAAATCAATTGTCATTTTTAAATTGAAGATTGATCTCATCAGATGCCTTTTGAAAATTGAAATATTCTTCTTTCGCTCTCTGTCCCTGAGTCACTCTGTTTCTCTGTTTGTGTGTGTTTCTCTGTGTGTGTCTATCCCTGTTTCTCTCTCCTCTCTCAGATCCTTGGTAAAACTCCACATCCATCAGTTTGCCATTTGAAGTCAGCTGCTTTTGGTTTCACCGCATCTGCAGAGGTTGCACTTCCTTATGCAGGCTGGCAAGAAACCTGTATTCCACAGTTGGCTCCAATGATCCTGTGAAAATTTAGATGTTGTGCGTGTGCAGTTTTTTTTCGTGAGATGTCCCTTGAAATTTTTGAAGAATCTTTGAAAACGTGTGCTATTTATTTTGGAACAGGATCTTCAGGGGACCTTTGAGGCTGCTACATGCAGATTTGCAGGAACATTGACCGACACTCTCCCTCCCAATCTCTTCCTCTTTCTCTCTCTCTGGTACTCTCTCTCCCCATTACTATCCTTCCCTCTCTCTGTTACTCTCCATATCTATCCTTGTTTTTCTCACTGTTATTCTCTCCATCTGGATGGAGGAGGAGAAAGAGAGGCATTTTAGAGGCAGTTTTACTCTGTATCTAACCCCACACTGTACCAGCCACCTCATTCTAGACTCCCCCACACGGGGAACATCCTGCCTGCATCCGTCCCCTCAGAATCTTTTATGTTTCAATAAGATCACCTCTCATTCTTCGAAACTCCAATGTGTATAAGCCCAACCTGTTCCACCATTCCTCAGAGATAACCCCTTCATCCCAGGAATCAGCCCAGTGAACCTTCTCTGAGCTGATTCCAATCCATCCAGGCCTGACCATATATCCACTTTCAAAGCTGCCAAACACCTTAATAGTTCCCCTCTCACTCTGTTTAATCCCATCCAATATGTCACACTCCTCCTCTTTAACTACAATGTCTGCATGGTTCCCCATCTTTTATCAACACATACACAAAGTATTCATTAAGAACCATGCCCACATCATCCACCTCCACAGGTAGGAAGAAGGAGGAGAGGCAATCTAAACTAAAGGATACAGTTATAAAGGGGTTAACGTTATATGCCTTTTCCTTTGCTTTGATATAATCTTTGATTTCTATTGTTAGCAACGGTTGGAACAAATTACTGAGGTTCTGTCAAGGTCCCCTCACGTTCTTTATCTGTAGCTCTCTGTCTCAGAGAGATGGTGAAAAAACTATTGATGTGTTTCGTTCAGTTAAGTTTGATATCAATCTTTCCCCAGGATGTTGATGTTGGGGATTCAGCGATGGGATAATGCTTTGAATGCCATGGGGAGGTGGTTGGATTCTCTCTTGTTGCAGATGGTCATTGCCTGGCACTTGTGTGACATGAATGTTACTTGCCACTGGTCGGCCCAAGCCTGAATGTTGTCCGGCTCTTGGTGCATGTGACTCTGGATTGCTTGATTATCTGAGGCAAAATACTGTGGATGCAGGAAATCTGGAAACCATCGAGCTGAATCACTACCTCTGCTTCTCTCTCCACAGATGCTGCCTGACCTGCTCAGTATTTCCAGCATTTTTTGCTGGGATTTCACCATCTGAGGAGTTGCAAATGGAACTGAACACTGTGCAATCATCAGAGAACATCCCCACTTCTGACCTTATGATGGAGGGCAGGTCATTGAGGAAGCAGCTGAAGATGGTTGGGTCCAGGACACTACCCTGAGGAACTCCTGCAGTGATGTCCTGGGACTGAGATGATTGACCTCCAACAACCACAACCATCTTCCTTTGTGCTCGGTATGACTCTGGCCAGCAGATTCCCACTGACTTCAGTTTTACTCGGGCTCCTCGATGCCACGCTCAAACACTGTCATGATGTTAAGGTCAGTCTCTCTTCCCAGTAGCAGACAGGAGTGAATCATTCCCATGGACCCGTTGTGTACTGAACATGCTCTGCTTCTTCACAGCCTGATACAGGACTGTACGTGGCCGATTAATGTAGCCCATCAAACACTCTGAGAGCAGGTTCAGCACAGCGTAGGAACAGAGTACAGTTCCTTCAATATTCTCTCTCTGTCTCTCCCTCCTGCAATCTCTGACACTAGGAGAGAGACAGAGGGAGAGAGGGTTAGATATGCAGACAAAGAGAGTGCTGCAGAGAGGGACAAGGTTGGAGAGAGAAAGATTGATGGGTTGGATTGAAAGGGAGAATGTAAGATGTGTTAATTTGAAATAATCCTTCACTGCTGTGTGCACAAACATTTAAGAGATAGTTATGGAGAGAGAAACATCGGGAGAGATTCAGAGGGAATATCCTCCATTTTAAACATCCAGAAAGCTATTCCACTGTGGGAGGCATCACACTATCATGATATTGGTTGTGGACATTTGGAAATCTATGCCCCTCCTTTATGGACCTCTGTGCGAAGGGAAATATGTCCTTCCTATCCACTCTATCGAGGCCCCTCATAATTTTATATACTTCTACTCAATCTCCCTTCACCCTCCTCTGTTCCAAAGAAAACAACCCCAGTCTGTCCAATCATTCCTTTGGATTTCTTTGCAATTTTGGAACTCTCTTCTGCAAACAGGAATTCATGCTGGCTTAAGTGTTCATTTTTAAATCAGGGATTGATAGATTATTGTTAACCAAAGGTATTTGGAGATAAGGGGCCAAGGTGGGATATAAGGTGTTAGTTAGATCACAGATCAGCCCTGATCTCATTGAATGCTGGAAGAGGGTTGAGGGGTTAAATTGCCTCCTCCTCTTCCTATGTCCTATGTTCAATATCCTTCTTTCACTTTCAGTCACCCTATCTATCTGTCTCTCTCTATTTCTCTCTCTCTCTCTCTGTCTGTTTTGGACAGTGCAGAGCGAGATTCACTCTGTATCCACCCCATGACGTTCCTGCCCTGGGAGTCGTCTCTGCTTATGCTGCATTTCACCCGGTCTCAGTTTGTACTGCACAAGACCATTTCTCTGTTTATATGAAAGTAGGCCCTGTATTTACTCTGTATCTCACCCCATGCTGCCCCTGTCCTGGGAGTGTGTGATAGGACAGTGCAGAGGGAAACTTACTCTGTGTCTAATCCCACACTGTGCTTGGTTTGGGAGTGTTTAATGGGACAGTGTAGATGGAGCTTTACTCTGTATCCCCTGGAACTTAGAAGGTTAAGGGGTAATTAGATCAAAGTTTTCAGAATAATAAGGGAAACTGACAGACAGCGAAAAACTATTCCCACTGGCTGCAGAATCTCGAACTTGTGGGCATAGTCTAAAAATCTAAACATAGTCTAAAAACATTCAGGAGTGAAATGAAGAAACACTTCAACACACCAGTTGTGGTATCAGTTTGGAACTCTCTTCCACAAACAGCAATTGATGCTGAGACACTTGTTAATTTTTAAATCTGAGATTGATATATTTTTGTTGTTAAAGCTATGAAGAGATCTGGGGCCCAGAGAGGTATATGGAGTTAGATCACAGAGCAACCATGATCTTTTTGAATGACAAGACAGGGTTGAGGGGCCAAATGGCCTCATCCTCTTCCAATATCCTCCAACAAATATCCTGCTATCACTCTCTGTGTCTGGGTCACCCTCTCGGTCTGTGTCTCCCTCTTTGTCTCTCTTTCCGTCTGTCTGTCTCTCTCTCCCTCCTCTCTCAGAATATTTGTGGATATCCACAAACATCAGTCAGCCATTTTAGGTTTGTTCGGTGGCCATTTTATGTTACCACAACACTGGGAGATTTATTTCAGAGACTGATTCCTCACTAATGTACTGTTAGTGCTTTAAACTTGACAGAGACACAGACATGGAGACACTGAGACACACAGTACCAAACAGGAGTGAATCATTCCCTTGTCCCCATTGTACTGTATGTGTACAGGCGCTGATACTGTATTAAATTCATTCCCGGGATCTGGGCATCACTGACAAGACCAGCATTTATTGTCTAATTTCCCTGAAGGTGGTGATGAGCTGATCCCCTCATTGACCCTCCTAGTTACCCCACAAAAAAATACAGTCAATCTAGTCTGACACGATCTTCACTTAACAAATCTATGTTGACTGAGCTTGATTAATCTGCACCTTTCTAAATGACCATTACTACTGTTTATCAGAATTTATCCCAATCATTTGCCCTCCACTGAGGTTAGGCTGAGTGGCCTGTAATTACTCAATTTATCTCTTTCTCCCTTTTTAACCAATGGTACAACTTTAGCAGGCCTCCAGTCCTTTCCTTCTTTAATTCTCCCTGGTCTCTCTCTCCTACACTCCCTTCTTTGTCTCTCTCTCTCCTTCCCTCCCTCTCTGTTTCTCTCCTTCCCTCCCTCTCTGTTTCTCTCTCTCTCTGTCTCTCCCTCTTTCACTGTCTCTCCCCCTCTCTTTCTTTGCCTCTGTGCATGACTCTGTCTCTCTCACACCATGTCTCCCTTTCTCTCTGTCTCCATCTCTCTCTGCCTCTCCATCTCCCTCTCTTTTGCTCCCTCTCTGGCTCTCTCTCTCCTTCTTTTACTCTGTTTCTCCCGATCTCTCTTTCTCTCCCTCTGTCCATGACTCAGTTTGTCTCTCTCTAACACAATCTCTGCCTCTCTCTCTTTGTCTCTCTCTCTCTCTCCCTCTCTGTCTGTCTCTCTCCCTCTATATCTCTGTCACCCCTCTCTGCCTCCCTGTTTCTCTGTCTGTCCCTATCCATCTGTCTCTGTCTGTGTCTCTGTCTCTCTCCCCTCTTTTTATCTCTCTCTCTCTCTCTCTCTGCAGTACCCCACTAGTCACAGCCTGCCAACCTGACAATGACCCATTTATTCCTCCCCTCTGTTTCCTGTCCATTAACCAGTTCTCAATTCATGCCAATATATTCCCCCCAATCCCATGTGCTCTAATTTTGATTACTAACTTTTTGTGTGGGATCTAATCAAAAGCTTTCTGAAAATCTAAATCTACCATATCCACCGGTTCCCCCTTATCTATTCCGCTAGTTTCATCCTCAAAAAACTCCCAACAGGTTTCTTAAAGATGATTTCCCTTTCATAAATCCATGTTTACTCTGACCAATCCTACCATTATTTTCCAAGTGTCCGGTAATCACATCCTTTATTATAGATTCGAGCATTTTCCCTCTGACTGATTTTAGACTAACAGGTCCGTAGTTCCCCATTTTCTCTCTCCCTCCTTTTGTAAATAGTGGGGTTACATTTGCTACCTTCCAATCTGCAGGAACCATTCCAGAGTCTATTGAATTTTGAAAGATGACCACCAATGCATCAACTATCTCTGCAGACACCTCTTTCAACACTCTGGGATGGAGATCATCGGGTCCAGGGGATTCATTTACTTTAAGACCCATTCATTATTCTAGTACTTTTTTTTACGAATATTTATGTCTTGCAGTTCCTCATTTACACTAGTTCCTTGATTCTCCATTATTTCTGGGAGGTTTTTAATATTTTCCTCTGTGAAGACAGACACAAAGTATTTGTTTAGTTTCTCTGCCATTGTCCTATGATGAGAGGCTGAGTAAATTGGACCTGTATTCTCTGGAGTTTAGAAGAATGAGAGGTGATCTCATTGAAACATATCAGATTCTAAAGAGACTGGATAGGGTCGACACTGAGAGATTATTTCCGCTGGTCGGGAAATGAAAGGCTCCCTTATCCCTTCCTAACCAGCTTATCCACCTGTCCTGTCAGCCTCAGGAATCAGTGAACATCAGTGAGCTTTACTCTGTATCCCTGGAATTTAGAAGGTTAAGGGGTGATCTGATGAAAGTTTAAAGTGGTGGATGGGGTGCCTATCAAGTGGGCTGCTTTGTCCTGGATGGTGTCGAGCTTCTGGAGTGTTGTACATATTGCACTCATCCAGGCAGGTGGAGAGATACCATCACACACCTGACTTGTGTTTTGTAGGTGGTGGAAATGCTGTGGGGAGTCAGGGGGTGAGTCACTTGTAGCCACAGTATTGATGTGATTTCTTCAGTTCAGTTCCTGGTCAATGTCTCCCCAGGATGTTGATGCTGGGGGAATCAGTGATGGGATAATGCTTTGAATGCCATGGGGAGGTGGTTGGATTCTCTTCTGTTGCAGATGCTCATTGCCTGTCTGTGTGTTTTTTTTCTGTGCTTGTGTTTTTCTGTGCACTGGGACAAATTTGCTCATCGGGACGTCATAATGGTGCCTCATAATTGGCCAGTTAGCAAAATGAATGCTAATGGAATGAACGGGACAGGGACAGAGTGGATATGACATTGGCTAAGGGACAGAACACAGAGTAGTGGTGAATGGTTGGTTCAGACTGGAGGACGGTATCTATGCCTGACATAATCTTATACACTTCTATTCAATCTCCCCTCAATCTCCTTTGTTCGAAGGAGACCAAACCCAGCTTTTCCAACCTCACCTTGTAGCTAAAATCCCCCATCCCTGAAACCATTCTGGTAAATGTCTGCACCCTCTCAAGAACCCTCACCTCCTTCCTAAAGTGTGGTGACCAGAACTGGACACAATTCTCCAGTTGGGGCCTAACTAGAGCTTTATAAATGTTCAGCATAACCTCCCTGCTTTTGTACTCCTGTATACAGTGTACATTGTGGTATAGGGGTATTCCCCAGGGCTTTGGATTAGGACCACTGATCTTTTTGACATATATGAATGACTTGGACTTGGGTTTACAGGGCATATCTTCAACATTGTGCCATCTGTAATAAACAGGGAAGGGAATAGTAGTCGACTTCAGGAGGATAGAGGCAGTCTGGTGAAATGGTCAGACACATGGCAGATTAACCTCAATGCTGAGAAATGTAAAATGATGCATTTTGGAAGGAAGGCTGAGGAGAAGCGATATAAACTAAATGGTACAATGTTAAAATGGGTGCAGGGACAGAGAGATCTGGGATTTCATTTGTCACTTTTTACATCTAAAAGATTCAATTTGGGGCTTGCAATCTCTCAGTTGAATTTAGCTTCATCCTGAAAAGTGTTAGCAAACATGTTGGGAAATGTGTCAAAAGCAGTTTCCATTCAGACATTCCTGCATTGTGGAAGTGTGAGCTATCTTTGCAGAGACAGGAAATAGAGTTGTTTGAATGGACCTGCAGGTTTTGGTTGATGCAATAAGGTGAGAATTTGAATTGTGTCCCTTGCAGATGCACAGAATTGAAGGTATTTACAGAACACCACATGAAGTAGTTTACCAATGTCTGACAAACTTCAAAGACTTCGGACACATGGAAGAAGAGGTGAAGGGAACAATATACAAAACCTGAGACAGTCAGACAACAGCAGTAGGAAAGCGAATTTCTTTTTATGGGTTTTAATTTGAAGGCCTGATCTGATGATTGAAAAAGCAGAAGTTCAAATCCCACAGTGGGCTGTTGTGAATTTGAATTCTGTTTTTTCTTAAAAAAAAAACATAAATCTGAATTAAAAAACCTTTAGGATGCAATGATTCACTCCTGTCTACTAGTGCAAAGCCTGTGTGTGTCTCAGTTTTGCTGTATTTATCAACGATTTAAGATGATGGGGTAGAAGGCAACATACCCAAGTTGCCAATGACACAAAAACAGGCATCATTGTAAGCAGTGTAGCTGGAAACATCAAACTGCAAAGAGATATTAATATCTTAAATAAATGGGCAAGACTGTGGTCGATTTCAATGTCAGCAAAAGAAGACCAGAACAGAGTACAGTATAAATGGTGAAAAACGAGAAACACTGAAGGTCCAAAGAGTCTTGGGGGGGGTCTCTGTCCATTTGAGTGCAGTGTAGATTTACCAGAATGATAACTGGACTCCAAGGGTTATATTACGAGGTGATATTACACAAACTAGGGATGCATTCCCTGGAACTTAGGAGGATGAAGGTGATTTGTTCAAAGGTGTTGAGATATTAAGGGGAACTGATGGCGTAGTTTGGGAGAAGCTATTTTGGCAGCTTGGGAACATAGGAACAGGAGTAGGCCATTCAGCCCATCGGGCCTGCTCCGCCATTCAATACTATCATGGCTGACCCACTTCAATGCCTTTTTCCCAGACTGAGCTGCCACATCCCACTGGGGGAGAGCATTCCAAAGATTCACAACCCTCAAGCAATGAAATTTCTCCTCATCTCTGTCCTAAGTGGCTTCCCCTTATTTTGAAATTGTGTCCCCTGGTTCTAGACTCCTGAACCAAAGGAGACATCTTATCCTTCCGCCATTTGAAGCACTTTCTCTTTATTTCCTCCATCTAAAGCTTTCATGATTTTAAACACCTCGATCAAATCTCCTTTTAATCTTCTCTGCTCTAAGGAGAACAAGCCCAGCTTCTCCAGTCTATCAGTGTAACTATAATAATCTCAACCAGGAACCGTTCTAGTAAATCGCCTCCATCCATTCACCAAAGCCCCCATGTCC